>NC_050449.1:13761328-14108785 GCF_903995425.1 Onychomys torridus
GATTCTATTAATTACCTAGGATATAAGGTAGATTGACAAAAAATTCAACCACAAAAAGTACATATCAGGAGAAATCTATTATGGTCTCAAAATTTTCAAAAATTGCTAGGAGGTAACAACTGGCCATAGCCTACAATTGGATTAACAACTCAAGAACTAAGAAATTTATTTCAGAACTTACAAGGTGATAAGGACTTAAATAGTCCAAGAAAATTACCAGCTGAGGCTGAGAGAGAATTGGCTTTGGTGGAAAGAAAATTACAGGATACACATGTGGATCATTTAGATCCACAGAATGATTGAATTCTGGTTATTTTTACCTTTTATGCATTCTCCTACTGGAATTATAATGGAGAAAGAAGATATTTTAGAGTGGATATTTTTGCCACACAAACAGTGTAATAAATTAAAGACATATGTAGAAAAGGTTTCTGAATTGATCCTGAAAGTAAAATTAAGACTTTGTCAATTAGCAGGAATAGACTGAGTGGAAATTATGGTACCTTTTATTAATGCTGAAGTTTCCTCATTACTGACAGAAAATTAACATTGACAAAGAGCTTGCAGTAATTTTGGAGAGATTAGCAACAAATATCCTAAAAGCAAGAGACTTCAGTTTATAAAGAGAACTAATAAGAATCTTCCTCACCGGGTGGTGGTGGCACATGCCTTTAATCCCAGCACTGAGGAGGCAGAAGCAGGCAGATCTCTGTGAGTGCGAGGCCAGCCTGGTCTACAGAGCGAGATCCAGGAAAGGCACAAAGCTACACAGAGAAACCCTGTCTCAAAAAAAAAAAAAAAAAAGAATCTTCCTCACAGGGATGGAGAGATGGCTCAGAGGTTAAAAGCACTGACTGCTCCTCCAGAGGTCCTGAGTTCAATTCCCAGCAAACACATGGTGGCTCACAACAATCTGTAATGACACCTGGATCCCTCTTCTGGCCTGCAGTCATACATAATAAATAAATCTTTTTTAAAAAGACAGACTGAAAGTGACTTAAAGGTCAAGGACTGGTCAGCCATTAAATTAAGCCTTACATGATAGAAGTGTACAAGTCAGAAAAAGGAGCCATTGCAGCATATTTATCTTCAATGTTTACAAAAGGGGGGTAGGGATTTAGCTCAGTAGTAGAGCGCTTGCCTAGCAAACATAAGGACCTGCGTTCAGTCTTCAGCTCTGGCAAAAAAAAAAAAAAAAAAAATCTGTAGATGTATCCGGCTTGTTAAATAAGAAACACAGAAGCAATTGCAGAGTTAAAAACCACAAGGTCAGAGCAAGAGTGGAAAACCTTACCCTTCACTGCTTCTGCTGTTCTTCCTCCCCACCCGAGACCTACTTCTGTGCGTCCTGTCTATTTAAAGACTTTCTGTTCTGTTTTCTCATTGGTTGTAAACCCAGCCACATGACCTCCTCGTCACTGCCTGTTTGTACAGACCTCCAGGTCTTCTATGGTTGGTATTGAGATTAAAGGCGTGTGTCTGCCATGCTGGCTGTGTCCTTGAACACACAGAGATCCTCCTAGCTCTGCCTCCCAAGTGCTGGGATTAAAGGCGTGCCCCACTACTGCTCAGCTTCTGCTCTGGCTTGCTCTGACCTCAAGGCAACTTTATTGACATACAAATAAAATCATATTTCAATACAAATAAAATATCACTATAAAAATCTTCCTCACATTGTATGGGGAACACCAATTTCTGAAGCCCCTACATTCTATACTGATGCAAACAAATCAGGAAAGGCAGATTATAAGACAGAAAATTTAAGTAAAGTGGCTAAAAGTCCTTATGATTCTGTTCCAAAGTCAGAATTGTATGCTATTCCCATAGTATTATTAGATTTTTCCAGAACATCATAATATAGTTACTGACTATCAATATGCAGAAAGTTATTTTACATATTGAATCTGCTGAACATATTCCAGATGATTCAGAATTAACTTTGTTATTTATTCAGTTATAACAAGTAATCAGAAATAGAAATCATCCCTTTTATAAAAGACATATCAGATCCTATATGGGTCTGCCAGACCTTCTAGCACAAGGTGATAATGAAATTTATCAGCTATTGGTAGGAAATGTGCTAGAAGCCTCGGAATTTCATAAGAAACACCACATTAATAAAAAGGGTTTGAAAAAGATTTTTTTGCATCACTTGGCAACAAACCAAGAAAATCCTAAGGAAATATCCTACTTGTTCTTTGTATAACCAAATTCTACTAACCTGCAGGAACTAACTCAAAGGGTATTCAAAGAAATGAAGTTTAGTAAATAGATGTGTTTCATTTTGCACAGTTTGGGAAATTAAAATATGTATACTATGAATACTTAGGATTTCAATGGATAACTGCTTTAAGATCTGAAAAGGCTGATTCTGATTCTGTAATTACACACCTATTAGAAGTTTTGACCATCATGGGGATACCTGTACAAATTAAGACTGACAGTGCTTCAGCATATGTCTCTAGTAAAATGAAACAGTTTTTTGCATATTACAATGTAAAGTATATTATAGCTGTACACAATCATACAGGACAAATAGTTATAGGAAGATCTAATTGTGCTCTAAAGGATATGCTTAACAAAGACAAAGGAGTAATAAAAACCCCCAGAGATAGATTGCACAATGCTTTATTAATTTTAAATACTCTAAACGCTGATGAGAAAGGAACAACAGCTGCAGAGAGACATTGGATAATAGAAAGAAAAAAAAAAAAAAACTACTGAATTGAACCAGCCTATATACTTTAAAGATGTGTTGACCTCAGAATGAAAACCAGGATATACGTTACGGTGGGGAAAAGATTTTGCTTTTGTTTCCACAGAAGAAAAGCTATGTATACCATCAAAATTGATAAAGATTATATTTGAACAGGAGAGTGCTCTTCATTAGAAGAGGTGATAGATAGTTCATCAAACAATGTGATCGTTCCATCTAAACTAACTTATAACACTAACAAATGTTTTTCATTTGGTCAGATATAACCTGCCAAAAAGAAAACTCTACAAAGTTAGGTTGGGGCAGGGTTTTGTTTTTGTCTTTTCAAGAGAATGAAGGCATCCAGCTAAGGAATCTGAAGACCACTGGAAAAATGAGACATCTGAAGAAAAAGGATGAATCATTCAGAAAAAAATGTCCCAAGAAAAAGAGTTAAATTGGCCTAATGATGTATTTCATTTCCAACAGGATAAAATTTCACAAATCTAATGAAATATTTGCTTCTGCTGTTCTGTACAGGGATATAAGGCAAGTGGTCTTTTTGTCGTACCAGTTTCATTAAAAATTGAAGCTAGCTTTGGAGTTGGAGCATGGCTCTTTCTTTCTCTAAACCCAAGCATGCTTGTTAAAGGAAGACCCAAAATCTCTGTCTCATGTCAGAAGAGCCACCTGATATGGGACGGAAGAAAATATAAAAGTAAGGGACTGTTCTATTGCCACTAACCTTATAATATTTGGTTTTATTTTGATTCTTTAAAACTTTTCTTAAGATATAAATATTATCTCAAATTTTATAAGATTAGCATATATATTTAAACTTTCTGTTATAATATTAATGATTATATAGAGTACTAATTCTAGAAAAAGGCTTAATCTAGCCTCCTGTATGTAATTTTGTGTTTGAATCTCTATTAGGTAACTAGGAATTAAGTTTTTGTACTCTGGATGTACCTAATAAATTATGATCCTTTAACCTCTCTGAGATCTGCTGGGTATGACATTTAAAATGTTTAACTTTTCTTCAGTGAACCATGACCATTCTGAATAGTGACCTTTGAAGTCTCCAAAAGGATAATGGGGCCCTACAACAATGATCCCACCTGGATTGCAGTAACACTGCTATGCTGACAAACATCACCCAAAGATTAGCTCTGTACTACAAACTGCTCAGGACAGTTTCCAGGTGGCTAGCTGAGATGGTCCAGCTCCATGCACTACAGCATCCATGACTTCAGATAAGCCCTACACTTTCCATTACACAAAAACTGGCAACAGATTATACAGCTAGTTCTCCCAGGACTTGACTAACGATTATTTAAACTTTGTCAGGTTCCCCTAGAGAAGCCATCACCCCTCCAGACAACAGAAAGTGCTGTTTACTCAGGTAATATTATATCCTCCTCAGGTCTCTGATATAGTTGAATGCTAGATAGTTATAATTATAGTTTTCCTTTTTAAAAAATTCAGAAAAGACACTCACAAAAGAAGTATAAAGTATATAAGGTTGACAGACAGAAAAAGATAGTTTTGGGTTGGTAGTGCAAGTTAGGATATCAAGTGAATTAGGTGCAAAACTTTGGACTCACAAAAATGGGATAGATAATGGAGTATTTTCTCTGAATTTGCCAAATGCAAATGGACTGGACATTGTTAATGTATTTTTACCTGTATATACTTGTATATAGTTATTGTACTTATTAAATATAGTTTTACTATGCTAGTGAAAACCTTCCCTTTTTATTTAGACAAAAAGTGGGAAATGTAAGATACTTTGATCACATCCTGACAATAAAGTTTGCTTTGAGTCAGAGGATGGAGCTAGCATCTAGCTGACCAAAATTAACCATAGAGATCTTGGAATAAGGATAGATAGGAGACAGGAAGTAGTAAGTGGGGGTTGGGATAGGATCTCAAACGTTTTGGATTGAGGAACTGAAGAGGAGTAGCTTCTCTGCTTCTTTGATCATTCAGGTTCTTACCCCAACATCTGACTCCCAGTTTTTTATTTATAAAGATAATTAAATAAACACATCAGTTATATAAGATTATAATGGAGTTGAGAAATGTCTGCTTTGTGGTGACATTATAGCCTCAGCAATGAGACTCAACACTGTACATTTATAGAGAAACTGGTAGAACAAATCTACCACTGACAGAAAAGAATAGCACATCTATTTAAAGGTGATAATAAATATGCTTATGATCTGTGCATTTAAAGTACTGTAGCTTTTTAAAAATCATTATTTTAGAGTATGTATCTGTTTTTTAAATGTTAAGTATCTTATGCAAGTAGTAGTCTAATACATCTTATGTTCACTACACTTCTTGAATGCATAATTTTTCTTTTAGTCACTAGAGTAAAGTTTTCTGATACTGCTTTGCTCATTATGGCCTCAGGAGCATATATACTCCAGGAGTATGCATATGTCATGTGTGTGTTCATAATATAGCTAAGATGTGTAGTAGGCTAAATTATCTCTGTTATGTAAGAATATTCTATGGCACACAATGAAAAAATTATTGAATTCTTATCATCTCAACATTATTGACAAAATTATTAAAAACTTATCATCTTGACGTTATTAAGCAACATTTGACTGTATATGTAGAGTTGACATTTGATTGCAATGGGTGGTTTGTATAAATGTCATCTTCCTCATTATAATATTTGTACTACAGCATTACAAGATGTGGCATAGGAGAAATCAGGTAAAAAGTATACAGGATTGTTATTACTATTGGAGCAGTTATTTTATAACAGTTGTACATCTTCAATCATCCCCCAAATAAAGGTTTCTTTTAAAAGTTACCCCATAGAGGGATGGAGAGTTGCCTCCATGGTTAAGAACATGGATTTGTTTTGCAGAGGACTATGGTTCCGGTCCCAGCCACTATGTTGGACTGTTTACAACTCCCTCTGACTCCAGGTCCAGGAGATCCAATGCCTTCTTCTGGACTCTCAGGACACTGGAGTCTCAGGACTCTCATTCACATATATCTACCCCACATATACACTTAGGAAAAAAAATAAAATAAATCTTTTTTGAAAGTTAATCCATAGAATAAAAGCAGTTTTTAAATATTGCACCTTGTTCCTTGTGAATGTTTAAAACATAATTTATTCAGTGTACATGTTTTAGGCATCCATAGTATCACACAGTAACATTAAACTAGATACTTAAAAACATGAGAACATTAGCTACAGTTTCTGCCAGAAAAATGTCTTCTAATTACTTACACAGGTTACTACAACATATATTACAACTCTGTTGTATTCATTGTATAAACCCCAAATACTATATAAAAGGCAAATTTAAAGTGATTTGGTTACTAATAACTGAGTACATGACTTATGTATTCCAAGTGCCTGGGTTTGAACTACATCTTTGCAATCCACTCACTATGACAACTTAATTAAATTGAGTCAGTTATTTATACTTCATCTTTCTAACCTAAAATAATCTAGATGAGCAACTATACAGGTCACTTTTTGTGGAAATTAGAAGGAAAGCCTAGAATACAGTAAGTACTGAAATTTTATTGTCAAATATAATTTCATAAATAAATAGAATAATTTTGTCTTCTCAGCTATCATTAACAATAATATACAACAAAAGCAGGGGGTTTGTATTATTATTATGTTTAATGTATAGTGTTATGATATATAATAATATATTGTGGACAGCAGATGAAGTCATGAACCATGTCTAGGACCCTAGTGCCTCAGATTCATATGAATAGCAAAGCCTTCCCCAAGTCAGCTCATGGAAATAACAAAGGTTCCCTGGTCCATGTGTGGATATTGACAGTATGTGCATAAAATACCCACCACTGCTTTCTTCTCCCACAAGTTTACATCCTGAGACTACTCCCATATAGAGATTCCCTACCAAGATTAGCTAAGCCTGCCTCCTTGTTCAGTTGTATACAATAAACCCTAATCTTCAATTCAGATGTATAAAATAAACAGGCTGCTACTCACGCATCTCCATCTCAGAGCCCACCTGATCCAGCATCCCTGTGTGTCTGTCTGTCTTCATTCCAAGTCTCCCCTGTAACGCAAATTCTAATTGGTCTTAATAATAAAACTCTGGATTCAGATATCAGGGTAAGTGCTAAAATATCAGATAGACAAAGGAGCAAGCCACAGCCACCTCTTACCTCGCCAATTCCTCAGCCAAAAGGAGGGCCGTCCTCCTGTCTCCATCCACCTTATATTCCTCTCTCTGCCCAGTCATATTACGTCCTTTTTCCTCCTCCCTAGTGCTGGGATTAAGGGCATGTGCCTCCCAAGTACTAGGATCAAAGGCATGAGATCCCAAGTGCTGGAATTAAATGTGTGTGCCACCATTGTCTGGCCTCTATGGTTAACTTATGTCAAGCTCCACACTCTGGTCACCAGGCAAGATTTATTTGTTAGAACACAAACAAATTATCACCACACTCCCCAGTTATGTCAATCCCTAAACCATGCAAGCAATGGAAATATATGTGTTGAGAAATAATTGTTACACAAATGAATCAAGTGTATATATTTTGACTTGTTTTTGTTTGGAAAAAGTGCTATCTGCTTTTACCTTTTTGAAGAATGAAATACCATAATATTATAGACATAGACACTGGTTGAATTCAGTGTTTGCATTATAGTTTATATCACCAACTTTCTGAAATTTTGCTTATTTTCAATGATAAAAAGAAAAACAAAATAATGAATAATAAATGTTCAATTATCTGTTATGTGGGGTTTTGAAACCTGCAATGCTACAAAAACCCACCTTTAAAAGGGGGCACTAAATGTTTTCTTCTTTAACATATGTGGAACAGGAACATCTGGAATTCATTTGTGTTTTAATGTGAACAAATTCTACATGACCCACTCCTAATAAAAGCTGATGCCCTTTAAAGTGGTTAACAGATGTTTTCTGTCTTCCCTTTTATTTATATTTTCCTTTTCATTATACTGGCACTCTTCCTCTCCTACGTTTCATTTTATAGAATTATTTTTCCAGGAAAAATAATACTTGTGAATAAAAACATGTAATAAAGCCTGCCAATACTTCATAACACATTTTATTTTCAAAATTCTTTGAAGTTAATCAACACTCCTATAATTTGATAGGTTAGTAAAATGTTGATGTATTTTATTAAAAGACTCATGTTACCTGTACCTAGCCACGCTATTTTTAAATTTCTACTTTACAATGGCAAATACTATGTAAAAGCTGCCATTTTACTTCCACTATATAAAGAAGATGTGGTAATGCCTGTTAGACTCCTAGGCAACTTAGCCACTATATAATACCACTCCCAAGAGTTGAGTTTTTAATGATATTTCCAAGCTGGTCTTACATAACTGAATTTTCATACTTCCCATGGGACTAGATTTCATGGCCTAATTTTAGCCGTAGAACACTGTTCCTAAAACTAAACATTTATTGAAAACTTTCTTACAATACTGTATCTCTTCAATCCTTTAAATAGGCTCCACATTTGCCTGGATGAAATTTTTCATTCAGCTATCATGTGATCAACTAATAAGTATTTTGTTACTACTATTGTTTATAAATAATTTATAATAACAATGATTAAAGAAATGAAAAAAAATCTGCCGCACATAGTACTCAGAATCACAGACAACTGACCAAATATATGTTAATACTTAATTAAATATTTACAAAGGTGACATTTGCATTGTTTTAAAAGATGAATGCAATATAAATACAGCAAAATTTAAAAAATTGACTTGGAAAACTTACTAGGTCACAGAGTTATTCAATCTATAAGGAAGAATTAACAGTAGAAACTAAGGTTATAACTCAGTGATAGAGTATTTTCCTAGTATAAGGTTCAGTTCTTAGTACTGGGTTGAAGGGAAATCAACTATACATGAACCAGCCCTTGATATTTAGCATCATCTGAAGATTATTGCTTTATATCTATAAAGTATTAACACGTGACCTTGTTAAAACTCAGTGGGTCACAAAAGAAAACAAAAAAGATACATATTTGTAAGAAGAATGAGGATTACTGCCCCAGCCAACAGGGTCTTCAACGGGGACCTAAAGGGAGGGGCAGCGAATGAGAGGGACAAGAGACACAAAGAAAGAGAACAAGACAGGACGTCTGATCAAGCTCCAAAATTTTATTTTTCTCTCAAGGCATATATAGGTAGGCAAAGGGGGTTTGAGCAGGAAGGGACTTAGTAATGGGGGTTGCAAGCAGGAAGGGACTTAATTATGGGCTGTTTGGCCACAGGAAATGTTGCTCTGAAGGTTATCTATCCACCCTTGTATAACTGCCTAATTCCGTAACTGCAGCTCATTCACCTGATTGATATCTGAGAAGAGGTTCTGGTATCTGTGGGAAGAGGTTCTGGTGCTATAGAGACTTCAACAAGGCCTAGATCTAAGAAAAAAGGAGAGAAGCCCAAATATGGCAGCATGTGTCAAGGGTCGCTTAGGCTTATGGCTCCAGTCAGATTACCAGGGAAGTAAGGAGAGATAATTAGAGTGAATTTTATTCATGAGTGAAAATGTCAAACAACAAGCTCATTTAATAAAACAATAAGAAATTAGTACCCAAAATAGATTAAGAAACTCGTATGACTCAATACCCCAAATGCTCATAATAACATCTCAAAATGGACAAAGAGTCTAAATAGGCATAATTCAAGTGACTATATTCAGATCATCAGAGACAAGTATTCAATGTCTTTAAACAAGGAAATGCAATTCAAACTGTGGTGACATTTGGACCTCATGCCTGTTACAATGGCTATTATAAAAACAATGGGATGTAGGCACAGGCCTATAATCCCAACACTTGAAAGACTGAGGCAGGCATATTTCACTTTCAAGGCCAAGGTAAGCTCCAGAACAAACAAAGCTCTGTCTTAGTCTTTCTGCATCCAAAAAGAAAAGAAAAAAGAAAGAAAGGTGAGGCAGAGGAAAGGAGGAAGGAAGGAAGGAAGGAAGGAAGGAAGGAAGGAAGGAAGGAAGGGAGGGAGGGAGAGAGAGAGGGAGAGAGAGAGAGAGAGAGAGAGAGAAGGAAGGAAGGAAGGAAGGAAGGAAGGAAGGAAGGAAGGAAGGAAGGAAGAAGAGAGAGGGAGAGAGAGAGAGGGAGAGAGAGGGAGAGAAGAAAGTTAAAAGAAAGACAAAAATGTGACTGGTTTGGCAATGCTGTGGAGGAGGGTAGCGGTTGCACTGTCTTCTCAAAGTGCCTTTCCTCTAGAACAGTTCTTGACTCTGCTCATTGCTGACTCACAGCAATCGTGTTTCAACTTGTCAATGCAATAAGAACTGTTTGGCAGTGGTCACTATCTAGCATGTTAATTGCCAAATCTAAGTGATTGCCCTTTACTCTTTTACCAATTAATAACTCAGCAGCATTTATTATGGAATTATTCCTTCCTACAAGTCTTTCAGAGCTTGCCATCTACGGCTCTGGTTCTTACCCAGCCTTCTCGCCAGTCTTGATCAGTCCTATTTCTATCCCCTCCACTTCGTTTTTCTTCACTTATTGTGAAGTGAATTCAGTTACAAATAAAGGAGGGATATCTTGGTCCATTCTTTCTACGCACTGAGAAACAGAAGTTCAGAAACTGGTATAATGCTGTGTTTGTGTATATCTGAAAATGCTAGAGAGGAGATGATCTGGATAAATTTCATTTTCATCACTTTTACAACTATGACAGTTTTTGAAATTGGAGAGACAATAATAAATTCACCAATAGTTATTATATATGTTATAATTACATTTTAAACTCACAAATTTCTCTTACAAGCCATCATCCAAACAAATTCATCCTCCACTCCATCTGTCTTTCCATTCCCAAGCACAATTCCACCTAGGTAAGTACTACACTGCAGCTGTAACATCATCGTACGTGATTCACAAGTGGAAAGCTCCTGAACTAATCATGTTTTCTTAGTGCTTACATACAGTGTAAGCCCCTCAAACCACCATAGTGGCCAGGCCCCTCCCCCAAGAGCCTCCAACTGCTGGGTACCACTCACAGAACACTCTGACTGCCCTAACTGCTGGCCCGAGCCCCCACCCTACAGAGTAAAAAAATCCAATCTGTGGGTGTGAAATCCCACCAATCTCCACCTGGAAAGATTCACCCTGAAACGTTTCTCCACCACCCCTCCCCAACAAACTCTATATCAATCCTGTCTTCTGTTCAGTTCTCTGCTGTTTCTCATCAAGCACAGGTAGCCATCTCTCTGACTTTTCCCCTTCCAACAAATATCTTGTGTGAGGTTTATTGTGTGCGACTTTGTGGTATTCATTGGCTCCCGACTACCAGGATACCTTTCCATCTGAGCTGTTATGCTTACACTGAGTGCCTTGTAAACAGAACATACTTATGGGCATTAGTTAACTAGATGCTTTAACTTAAGGAATATGCTTTATGGTTTGGGGAACTGTTGATATTTTTAGGAGTACAGTATATTTAGATTTAGATTAATCTTAGATGTATAGTATTTTATTGCTTAACAATAGGGCACATCTTGAGAAATGTGACATTAGACAGCTGCATTGTTATGTGAAGATAATAATGTGCTTTTACAGAAGCCATGTGATAGATGACTTAGGCCAACTGATTTCCATGGCCTCTTGGAACAAACAAGAGACATAATAGGCAAAAGATGTCTGAAGCTGTTGCAAACATAAAATGGCATGTTGCTGTGAGTAAACTTTGATGATGAGTTAAAGTATGCTCTACAGTTAAAAGAGAGGAAATACATAAACTAGTAAAAGTCATTTACTGTCACTATCAAGTACCTTGTACTATAAAGACTTGCTTGTGCTACACTAATATAATTGGCAGCAACCTATGGACATTCACTAATCGTCAATGCTATCAGTAGGAAAATGTTTAGCTCTATTATAATGTCATAGGCTTACTGTTATATTGTTGCCTGTCATTGACGGAAATGTCATTATGTAGACTATATTTTTAAAATTAAATAGAAATGGAGAGTATGCAGTTAAAAATATTAAAGGACATCAAAACTGTAAGGACTGAGCACAGAAATTTTCTAATTGAATGTCCAGCAAGGAATAGCAAAAGGGAAAGCAAAACAACAAAGTCCTCCGTGCTCATTATGCATTAATTTTCATAGTTCAGCATCATTTGGAGTAATGGCAGGTTGTTAGTAGTGCCAAAATAAGTCTTTGCTGCCATCTTGTGGAACAAAACAATTCTTACATTTCATCTATGTACTTCAGCTTGACAAGATTTGCAATATATATAGTTATCTTTATATCCTTCATTTAAAGGGAAGCTTCAAATTAACTCTTGAATATCTACAAGTATGCATTCTGTTGCATTCATGAAAACCATATCATTTTTTATCTATATGTGTTTTCTGGTCTAATATTGTTGCATTAATTTTATTTCTAAACCAATTTATTTATTTCATTTTGGTTTTAATTTTGTTCCAAATTTGTTAAGAAAAATTTTCATGATGACTATAAATTTACTTATTGAGTTCTTTTCATAATGAGAGTGTGTGTATGTGTATACACATGTGTGTGTTTATGTACATATATATATATATGTATATATATATATATATACATGTATGTATATATATACACACACATACACACACACACACACGCACACGCACACGCACACACATGCACGCACACCATGACCACAACAACTCTTGCAAAGGAAAACATTCAATTAGGTGCCTTACAGTTCAGAGGCTGTCCATTACCATCATTGTGGGACATTTCAAGATGCAGGAAGCCATGATATTGGAGAAGGAGCTAACAGTTTTACATCTTGATATTCAGGCAACAGGAAGTGAACTGAGACAGAGCATGGCTTGAACATATATGAGACTTCAAAGCCCACCTCCACAATGATAGACTTCCTTCAACAAGACAATATCTGCTCTAACAAAGCCATGCCTCCTAATAGTGTCATTCCATTCCCTTGGGAGGCCATTTTCTTTCACATACATATTACACATATTGTGTGTGTGTGTGTGTGTGTGTATGTGTGTGTGTGTGCATGCGTGTGTGTGTGTGTGTGTGTGTGTGTGTGTGTGTGTGTGTACTCTCTTGCTAAACATATATTTATTAGGTGCCACATCAATCATTGTTGTAATAACTCAGGAAGTGGAGAAATATAAATTCTTGCTTTATACAAGTTACATTTTAGTGAGACATATAAAGTACACTTGAATGTCCTCATAGTCTCTTAAAATGTGTTTATTTCAAATAACAAATTGTACAATACGTTCCTAGTTTAGAAGGTAAGAAACCACAAGACACACCATCTTTTTCTTAAGAAAGTATAATTCAGAATACTTCAAAATTAGATCCAGGAATATCAAATGTAGAAAATGAAAGATTTAGTAGTTTCCTGAATAGGTGAGATTTCTGAAAATTTAATACAAATAAAAGAGGAGTAAATATCAAAATTTTGGTAATCTCAACAAGACAATTTGTCTAGCATTCATGTGCATCATCAGAGATAAATTTTGATAAAAATTGAAGTTTCTAAAAGCTAATGTAATAGATAATAAAATGTAATTTTTAGAAAATGCTTGCTGTTATTGCATAAGGAACTGAAAACAACATACATACTGTATGTAACATTGTCCCTTTTTCTGTAGAACTTTTAATTCATAAAAATGAGCTATGATAAATTTCATTTTTGAAGCTTTAATTAAAAAGAAGATGTTTGGTTAAAATGCATATTTTTTAACATTTTAATTTGTTTTAGTCTGGGTCCTCTCCAACAGCAGAGCTGAAAACAAAAGTTTTAAGCAAATAATTTATTTTAAGAAATTACCAAAAAAAGGTATAAAAAATTGGAAGAAAAAGAAAGTAAAAGTGAATCCTGTTGTATATCACTTTAACTGCTATGGTGTCTACTAGAGCTCAATCCTAAACCTTACAGAAGTCATTTTATGGCTTACTGAACTTATGGACATCTGCTTATGCCTACTGTCAACTTTAGGCACAGAACATGGAGTGTTTACCCACTAGTTCCAAATCCTAGGTTTGTCAAGGACTGTGAAAAGTTTCCATACCCTGATATTAAGCCTCTCTGCTGACACACTAATCAAATCAAATGAATCAAACTGAATTAAGAATCAAAAGTCTAGGTTTAATGAGAGGAAAGAGGAAGGAGAGACTGAAAATCCACATGGCCATTCTCTAGGGGACAGTTTAAATACCCTGTGCATGTGGTCTTGAGAACCACTGCAGGAGAAGCCACTTTTTGATGGGCTTTTGAGATGAGGCAAGGTTTAGAGAGAGAGAGAGAGAGATGGGAAAGGAGAGGCTGAGGTGGAGCTCCCACCTGAACATCCCAGACTCTTTGGGTATATAGATGCTGGTTCATGTCTGGCTACTGTCTGTGGGCATGGAACAACATGAGGAAGCGGAAGTTGAGAGTCAGTGGGCTCACACTCAGCAGGAGGTGTGGGTGAAGAAGCACCCAGTTAATTGCCATCCTGGAGACCTCTGGCATCTGTTTTTTGAGGAGGCAGAGGAGGCAAGTTGCTAGGAAAAACTAATTAACACCTGCCCTATGATTGCCAAGCAGAATGCTATATTGACAAAGATGAATGCATAAGGCAGAAGAGCAGATAAGGCCCTCACTGGAACATCTTGGAAAACTGGAGGGTGGAGCATCCCAGCTGCTGGGCAGACCAGGTATTCTGAATAGGTGCCTGCTTGAGCCTTCAGAGATGGTACCAGCATGGTATCCCAGGAGCTTTGCAGCTGAAAGGATGGTGAGGATCATTGTGTGTGGTCCTGTCCATTTGGGGCTCAAGAGACTTAGGAGCTAGCTGTTTGAGGAGTACTCAGTCCCCCAAGAAGAGTAGGGTAGGCTCAGGGGCAATTGAGTCCATTGGTGTGGGGGGCAGGGAGATAGCTGTCAGCATCTGAACAGAGAAAGGACCTCAGAAAAGAGAGCTTGGGGAGGTACTGGCCAGTGGAGGAGTTTGGGCCAGGAGGTGGTAGTTGAGGAGGAAGGGACTTCCATAAAGGAGCTCAAAAGGGCTAAGGCCTATAGCAGAGCATGGGGTAGCCTGGAGGCAGGTAAAGGCAGTGAGGAGAAAGAAGGACCAAGACAACCTGAGTTCAATGGAGACCTTAATGAATTGTTTAATGAGTCTGTTGGCCCTCTCAACCTTTCCCAAAGATTGTGGATGGTAGGGGATGGGGAGATTCCAGGAAATGTTGAGAACTTCCAACATGAGCTCCATAACCCTGGAAATGAAGGCTGGCCCATTGTCCATTTGTATGGCCTGTGGCAGGCCAAATCAAGGAATGATGTGGTCCAGGAGTACCTGATCCACCAAATCTGCTGTTTTCCTGGAAATGGGAAAGGCTTCTATCCTTCCTGTAAAAGATGTCAACAAGAGTTAGAAGATAACAGAGTTTTTTATGAGTGGGCATGTGAATGAAATCAACCTGCCAATCCTTGCCCAGCTGATGTCCTTGAATCAAGTGCAGAGGCTGATGTATCTGGGGGGCCCTATGTTTTGGCCTGAGCACATGTTTGGCAGGAGTGAACCTGTGAAATAAGTATGAGCCCAAAGATGGATGGGATCAAAGAGGGGCTCTAAGAAATGGAACAAAGATTTGGGGCCTATGTGTAAGGTCTGGTGGATGTCTGAAATGATGGACAGTGCCTGGTCCTGAGGAAGGATGAGGTGGTTATTTAAGTAGAACCATCTATCCCTTGTCCTGAGTGGCCCCTTTTTCAGGAGTTCATCCCTCTCCTCTGGTTGATAACAGGGCTGATAGGAGGGTGTCAAAAACAAAATATCTTCTGTTGATACAGAAGAGCTGGAAGCCAAACCTTGGGCTATTGAGTCAGCCTTGGCATTGTCTAAGGCCACTGAGTCCTTGGGAGACTGATGTCTCCTGCAGTGAGTTTTAGCTACTTCTGAAGGGAGCTGGAGGACCTCCAAGAGCTTGGCTATAAGGGGTCCATTAACTATGGGAGTGCCCTTGGTAGTGAGGAAGCCCCTTTCCCTCCAAAGGACAAAATGAGTATGGGCTATTAGAAAGGCGTATTTAAAGTCAATACAGATGTTAACCCATTGACCCTTAGCTATCTGGAGCACTCTAGTCAAGACGATTAATTTGGCCTTTTGTGAAAAGGTTCCTATTGGCAGGTGGGTCACTTCAATGAGGAAGTGACAACTGCATACACCGCCTGGTGGTTTCCAGAACTTCCGTCAACAAAGAGGGTGAGTTGGCCATTTGTGAGGGGTTGGTCTAGAAAACCAAGCCAGGATGGGCATAAGGTCTCTACAGTCTTTAAGCAGGAGTAAGAGGAAGTACCAGAGCAGGAAGGGACAGATAGGAGGGTTGCAGGGTTTTGGGAAGGGGTGGAGGTCAAGATAATTTGGGGGTTTTCTAGAAAGAGTAATGAAAGACTTGGACTTGTGAGAGCTCAAGGAGGGAAAGAGAGGAGTGATTCAGAAGGCCTGAGATCTTAAGAGCTTTCAGAGTGGGTTTGGCTGCTGCTGCTAGAGCTCTCAAAC
The DNA here is from genome assembly GCF_903995425.1 of Onychomys torridus. Classification (NCBI taxonomy): domain Eukaryota; kingdom Metazoa; phylum Chordata; class Mammalia; order Rodentia; family Cricetidae; genus Onychomys; species Onychomys torridus. Next base: position 13,777,577 of record NC_050449.1, read on the forward strand.
ATGGCTGCCATCCACAGACAGTGAGGTCTAGTTGTTTGGACAGAAATGCAATGGCCTAGTTCAAAGGCCCAACTGGTTGGACTAGAACCCTGGTGGCCATTCCCAACCTTTCAGCTGTATAGAGGTGATAAGGTCGGGAGAGGTCTAGAAGATATAGAGCAGGGAGTCATTAGCAGGGCATCTCAAAGTAAAGAGAAGTGGCAGTGAATGGTGGCTGGATGGGTGAGGGGCCCTTTGGGAGTCCCTCTGGCTGCCTGGTATAGGGGCTTGGCCATAATAACAAAGTTAGGAATCCAGTGATGGAAGAATCTCATCAGGACCCAAAATGAAAGAAGCTGGTCTGCTGTGATTAGGGGCTGTAAATCCACCAGGGCTTGGACTTTGTCAGAGGTGAGGGTCTTAGACCCCAGGATGAGTTGGATGCCCAAATACAATACAATGGGAGAGCATAGCTGAGCCATAGATGGGGAAACACAGTCTCCCAGGGAGCTGAGGTAGCTCAGGAGAAGAGAAGTGACCTGTTGGGACAGAGGCAGGGTAGAGATGCACAGAAGGAGGTCATCTATGTTTTGGAGGAGTATGCTATGACTAGGGTCAAAGATGAAGATATCCTAAGCTAAAACTTGGCCAAAGAAATGGGAATTGTTCTGAAAGCCTTAAGGGAGAACAGTCCATGTAAGCTGTCTGGAGGACAAGTGTCAGGGTCCTCCCAGGTGAAGGCAGAGAGAAAGTATGAGTCAGGGTGTAAAGCAATAGTGAAAAGGAATCTTTCAGGTCCATAACAGTAAAGTGAGAGGTGTCAGAAGGAATGTTAGACAGGAAGTTGTATGCATTGTTAACCACTGAGTGTACTGGAATAACTGCCTCATTAATGAGGCAGAGATCTTGAACTAAACAATAAGTCCCATGGGAATAATAGGGGTGTTGCAGGGCGAGTCAATAGGAATTAAAAGTCCCTGAGAAAAAAGGTGGGTGATAATGGGCTAAGGCCTTGGCTATGGGTTTCAGAAACAGGAAACTGATCTGGAAGGGAAGGGGAAGGGCTTCTTAAGGCAAATTAGGACTGGCTGGTGGTGAGTAGCCACTACCTAAGTGGAGGAATCCCATACTCAGGAATCTACTGGATATGGGAGGATAGGGACAGGAGAGCCTGGGGTAGGAACCTGTGATGTGATTAAGGGGGGAAGGTGGGAATCAAAAGAGGGTGTGAGGGAACCGAGTAGAAGGTTAAAACAGAATAGGTAGCTCCTGTGTCCATTAGGAAGCCAATGGACTTACCTGCTAGCTGGAGCTGTACCCTAGGCTCAGAGGCAATGGGAGTCACCAAGTGCTGTGGGATAATGCTTTTGTTCACTGGTTTAATAAAATGCTGATTGACTAGTAGCCAGGCAGGAAGTATAGGTGGGGCAAGCAGACAAAGAGAATTCTGGGAAGAGGAAGGCTGAATCAGGAGTTACCATCAGACACAGAGGAAGCAAGATGACAAGGCACAACTGAGAAAAGGTACCAAGACACGTGGCTAAAAATAAGTAAGAATTATGGGTTGATTTAAGTGTAATAGCTAGTCAGTAATAAGCCTGAGCTAGTGGCTAAGCAGGTATAAATAATATTAAGGCTCTGAATGATTATTTATAAGCAGCTGCAGGACTGCAGATGAGAGAGATTTGTCCTGACCATGGGCCAAGTGGGATACAGGAGAACTTCTGGCTACAACCAAGTCTAGACCACATCAGTCATGCACCAGGCTGATGAGTTCGAAAGCTGGAAGAGTCTCCATCGGCTGGAAGATGCCGATGTCAGTGAGGCTGGATATCTATGGTGTGGCATAGAGGATAAGCCTGAGCAGGGGCATTCTGATTTCTATTGTCCAGGCTGTCGGCAGATGGGACATGGCCTTGTTGGCAGCCAAGGGTCAGAACAGTACCATGAACAAATTTGAAGCAGGCTCCTGGTGGAGTTGACTTCAGCTGAGCACCAGCAGGATGCAGCCTTGTGATTGACTATCCCTGTCCCCCTTGTGGGGCACCAGTAGCCTCTGTGCAGCTGCCAAGGCATGGGCTTGGAGTATACCTTTCTGTTTCATCCAGGCCTGTTGGGAAGACTCATTTGCCTCTTCTTGGGCATTAAAAACTTTAAAAGCCATTTTTACCAATTCCTGTATGGGGTTTGGGGAACCTCTTCGGTCCTTTTTAATTTCTTTCTAATATCTGGTGTTCATTGAGAAATGAAATGGATGGTCAGGACCATGGTTCCCACTAGGTAGGCTGGGTCAAGGTGAGTATACTGAACCCATGTACTCTTGTAATTGATTTTTTTTAAATGGCTGAATTTTTGTCATCTCACTTCATAATCTCTCAGAGTTTATCAAAATTAACAACTTTGTCCAAGACCATTTCCATACCATGGTGAAGGCATCGGACCATGAGGTCTCACATCTGGTGGCCATTCTGCCCCCATTGGTAGTCCCAGTAGGGCTCTGTAGCTGGCACAACCATGTTACCCACAGGGACTGTATTGTTCACTAGGTGGGTCTGGTCTACATTCTGTCTTGCTGCTGCCTGAACTCAACCTCACTCTTTAGGCATGAGAATGGAGGCCTGGATGATATAGAGGTCATTTCAATGCCAGGTCAGCTCATAGGATTGTGAAAGATAACAAAACTCCTTGATATAAATAGAAGGATTGGCAGATACAGAACCCAACTGCTTTTCTATCTGTGAGAGGTCCTGAAGGAGGAAGGGGGCATGGACTTGAAATTCCAGCCACATCTTGGAGAGGGCAGAGGGGGCACAGAAGTCTGCCAATACTGGGTGTGAGAAGACACCGGAGAAGGTGGGGGAGTTAGGTCAGTGTGTGGAAGGGGACCAGGATGTAGGCATTGAAGGACAGAGAGGGGCAGTGGGAGGGAGAGGAGGAGAAGAAGACAGGCAAAGAGGAGAAATTTGGTCTTAGACCTTTGTCCCAGAAGGGAAGAAGGCAAGACGGGTGGATAGAGGGAGGAAAGTGAGGAATGTTGGCCACTGAATGGAACATGCTTCAGCCTAGGAGGGGGATGGGTAGGCAGGTTGGGGGGGGAGGGGAGTTAGGAAGGGGCCGGTGTCTCCAGCAGCAAGGTCATGACAGAATATTCAGGGTCCCAGTTCCCAGAGAGACAGGAATCTGGAGGTGCTGCAACTCTGGACAACAAGACCTGAGCCATGGGACATTGGCTACTGAAGGTACAGTGATATGGTGTGGGGGAAGGCCTTGACAGGTTTTGGACCAAGGTGCCCTGAAGTGGGTGAGACACACCATGTAGGCACAGTGGCTGGTGGAAAGTTACATACCTGGTAGACTTGATGTCCACATGGCAAGTTTATGTGTGGGGAGGGTAGAGAGAATGAAAGGAAGGAGAAAAGAGAGAGAGAGACAGAAAGAAAGAGAGAGAGGGAGAAAGAGAGAGGTGTGCACTACTTATGGTGAGAGGGGAGAAAGAGAGGAAAAGAAAGGGAGGGGTTTTTCTTGAAAGTAGATTTACATCAGGATGCACAGCAGGTCCCCAAGAGGTGGGCCAGAATGCTAATATTTCTCCATTTTGATTATTATAAAAAGATGAGTGGGGGCAATGAGGGCACCAAGTTCTCAAGACTACTTCCTGCTGATTTGGGGGCAAAGTAGGGAGGGGGAGTTGGGACGCGTGAGTAAAGGAGCATTTCCGTTGGCTGTCATCATGGAAACCTCAGGCATGAAGATCTAAGGCATCTGTCTGTTCCTTGAGGAAGCTGAGAGGGCAGGTTGCTAGGAGAAAAAAAAAAGATTATTATCATTGGCCTCATGAGCAGGGTTGGGGAGGTTGGGGGGGTCAGGGGGCCGGGGGGTTGGGGAGACGGGGGGTCAGGGAGGTTGGGGGGTCGCCATGAGAAAAGTGACAACTGCCGGAAAGAATGGAACAGAGAAGTGCCCTGGTTGTACAGAAGAGGCAAGGGTAAATCAGTGAGACACAAGAGCAGATATGCCCTTTATTGCAACTTCTTGGAAAGTTGGGCTTTGGTTGTTGGAGAGGTGCCTGATTAAGCCTGAAAAGGTGGTACCAGCAGTGAATTGAGGGGTGATATGTTCTTTGGGAGTACATGAGCCATATTTGTTGTTTCTCTGGAAGTAGGGGTGCATCCATCCCAGCTGGCATCCTCAGAGCTGGTGCAGGAGCTGGCAGGAGCTGGCGTATCTGGAGGATCCCCTATGGGCTGGCCTTGGCCCAGGCAGGAAGAGTGAAACTGTAAAATATGCTTAAAATGGGTGTGGTCAAAATGGGCTCTGGGTACTGGTAAGTTTTTGTGGACCAGATTTCTTGATACTGTAGTAGAACTTTTCCCAGGGGCCTGCAGGTATCTGTCAGACAGCTGGAATGGATTTACACCCCAGTGTCATGGCTTTGGGGTTAAAAGGCATGAAATTTTTCTGGCTTTAGCCCAATGAAACTTATCTTTAAATCTATAACCAGAGGAAATTCACTAAATGGAAGTGGTTGAGTAAATGAAGGAGGAGGGAGACTTTCCTAAACATCATCAGAGTGAACAGAGGTGAGACAGCTTTCCTATCTTCACATTAATAAACCTTACAGCTGTTTCTTTTTATCTAATTCACCAGAAGATACTGAGAGCAGTATTAGCCCTAAGAGAATGAGGCCTGTGAGTTTTACACAGAGAACTGAGAATGAGTTTTCTTTACCTTTCTATTCCTGAGGATGGTATTTTTCTCTCTCCTGGTTTCCCTTTCCCAATTACTAAGACAATGGACCTAAAGGTTCTAAATAAGTTCATAAACTTTAACTCTTATCTCTAGTCTATCTGATTCAGCAGGTTTCCACTTGGCTGGCAGACACATCCAAACATCAATTGCCGACTACACTTTGCTCCAAAGGTCCATGAGTTCTAGACTTGCTGAAGGCTGATATAATGTGGACAAGTCCAACCAAACATAATTGTTCTCTGTCTCTCCATTCAGGTCATATGACCACACACTTCTGATAAATACCCCATTGCCTGGGTTCCCTCCTTACCTTTGACTGGCCTCTCAGCCTCCTTGGGCTCTGTTCACCTGCACACCACTTCAGCCTGAAGCAGTTATGGAAGAGAATATGTCGTCCTGTGCTCCTCACTCCCAAAACAGGCTAAAGGCTAAGTTAAAGGTAAAACCCCTGGCATAGGGGACAAATTGGTTACATAATGAGCCTTGATATACCAGGAAACTACACTCAATATTGTCAATTGATAGATTTATTAACTAAAATAATTCTGCAATAGGATAAGACCCTTGACCTTCTTTATGCAGAACAAAAGGAGTATTATTTGAGCTTAAGAAATAATTATTTCTATATAAATCTTTCAGGATGGAGTTTCTGGTCCCACGAGAGGGTCCTTTTTCCAGAGAGTCCTTTTTCTTTTCTCAGAGTTGGGCCATTCCTCAACTCACCTCTTTTCTCTTGTTCCCATTTGGCCATGGGATCTTCCCCCCTCACTCTTCTTTGCCTTCTCAGGAGACAGTAAGCCCTAGCCTTATGAAAGCTGCTAAGACATTGGAGACTTAGGGAATAATAGTTGATAGTCAGTCATTCATACTTAATAGACAGATAGTCCTCAAATGTTCAGAGATCTGCAGAATATGGCATTTAAATGTTAATTAGAAAGCTTTTTGTGATAGAAAGACATGCTGGCTCCTGGCAGCACCTTTATTTCCTCCAAAGATGACTGGACACAAAAGAACCTCCACCCAGAAATTGCTTCAGATTGGCAGCACCAGCCACTGAAAAGGGCACAGAAGAACCTGGACTGCTGCCAGGGCCTTCTTCAGACTATGGATAACAGGACTCTGGGGGAACCCATTTCCTCACTTACCTCGACAAAGTAGGCTGGTCCTTCCCACAAGTTCCTACCCTACAACTGTCAGATCTTCTGAAGCCTGTCGAGCCTAGGCCTGGCAGCTGAAGACTAATGTTGTTGCTCTCAGTAACCATGGAGGACCCTGGGGTGGCTGTCACTTCCAATTGTTACCTACGGTAAAATTTATCCTTCTCAGATCTCTAATGCCATCTGAGAACCAGGATTTGCTCCAGCTGCCTTCTCAGTTCTCTATGTAAATAAACTGGCCTCATTCTCTTAGGGCTAATACTGCTCTCAGTATCTTCTGGTGAATTATATAAAAGACACAGTTTTAAGGTTTATTTATGTAAAGATGAGAAAGCTGTCTTGATATTTAGGGAAGCCTCCCTCCTCCATCACTCACTCAACCACTTTCATTTGTAAATTTCCTCTGGTTATAGATCTAAAGGCATGTTTCATTGGGCTGAAGCCAGGAAATGTTCACACCTTTTAACTCAAAGCCATAGTCTTTTGCTATGGCACCAGGAGGTAAATCTGTTCCAGCTGCCTGACAGACACCTTCAGGCCCCTGGGAAATTCTGCTACTAACAAGAAATCTGGTCCAATAAAAACTAACAATCTGAGAGCCCATTTTGACCACACCCATTTTAAGCATATTTTACAGTTTCACTCTTCCTGTCTGGGCCAAGGCCAGCCCATAGGGGATCCTCCAGATACGCCAGCTCCTGCACCAGCTCTGAGGATGCCAGCCACCAACTGAGGATGCCAACTGGGATGGATGCGCCCCAGAGAAACAGCAAACATGATGGCTCATGGACTCCTAAAGATCACATCATGCCCCAATTCACTGCTGGTGCCACCTCTCAGGCTCAAGCAGGCACCTGCCCAGCAACCAGAACCTGGTTTTCCAAGATGTGCTTAAAGAGACGTGTCCATTATCATGTCTCACTCATTCACTCCCATTGCCTCTTCTGTACAACTGGGGCACTTCTCTGTCTCATTCTTTCTGGCAGTGGTATGATGGAAGTTACTTACACCCAGGTACATGTCCATGTGGAGAAAAATTTATTCTAATAGAAAAATAGAAAGAGAGGAAGAAAGGAAAGGAGGGAGAGAAGAAGAAAGGGAAAGGGAAGGAAAGCAGAGGTGTGTACTGTTAGGATCCTGTACATGTGCAGCTCGGGTCTCTCATCTTACATCATCAGCAGGCACTGAAGATTACGTACCCACCATGTGGTCACACAATCCCTGCCTTAAAAAGCCTGACACAGACCCCTACTTTCTCTGTGTTCTCTCTATGCTCTCTGCTCTGCTCCTTCCCTCCTTCCCTCCCCCACTAGGCTTGGCTACCCCCTCTTTCTTCCACCCATCTTTTCCCCTAATAAAGCTCTATAAATACCACTGGGTTCTGTCATGACCGTGACCTTTCCACACAGTAACCAGTACCACCACCAGCGCTGTTTATCATAACCATCATCTAATGCCATAACTCAGATCTCAGATAGGAAGTTCTGCACATTCAGCATCCAGGGTTGAATGTTGTTGGAAGCCTATACTGAGGGCCTGCGACTGCCTTGCCCATTATGCATTTGCCTGCCACCACAGTACCACATCAGCACTGTGCTCGGGACCACTGCCACTGTGTCCCACCACCGCGGCCACCTCTGTGTCTCCCAAGATTGGTGAGTCCCTGCGGCTGCAGCCTGAGCTGTATTACTTGTCCCAGATCCCTGGGGGGTCCTTGGCTGTATACCATAACACGTTCTATTTTGACAAAGTATAGGACGGTGTACGCCCCACCACCACCACCACCACCCTTACCCCTATCCTGACGATGGTCTATGTAACCTGTGCTGTTAATGCAGATTCGCAGACTGCCTATTCTCAGGGACACTTGAGATAGGAGTCTGGGATCCCTGTTTGTTATTTTTTTTATTTTTCTCTCTTGGCTGCAGCCATGGGACATAGGGGCAGATACCAGTAAATTTGGCCGCATAACGGCTTCACAGGAACTTCTACCAGCGAAAGGGGAAAGGAAAAGAGTTACCTTATCCCAAGCTTTCTGCTAAAGTTCTACACCCTTCTCCCTCCCTCTACGGCCCCCTGCAACCATGTCTGTCTATCTGACTTCCGCTTTCTGCTCTCGGGCAGTGGGTGGGCTTTAACCCACCTCACCTTAACTCCTGAACAAGTGGGCGGGCTCTCCAGTGTGGGGTGGGCCACTTCTGCTGACTCTCACCCTAAGTCACTTTAACTCCTCCCACTCATTCTCAAGCTGCCATGAGAGGCACAGACTTGTCTGGAAGCTGGCTAGGATCCATGCAAATAAGTTTACGATCAGGACCCACATGGGGATCACGGTAATAAGAACGGCTCTTTAGCCAGAATCAGTTTATAGCCTTCCTCCTGGCAGGTCTTCCTAAAGCTGTCCTCAAGCCAGCAAACATCAAGGGAAAAAAATTTCAAGATATGGAGTAAAATCTGTCTCTTGTCCCCCAGAGCTCCCCAACATGGGACATAGGACTAAAACTTAAGCATCTGGAGAGCAAGGCTCCTGACCCCACAGGCGAAAGTTTCATCTGTGGCATTTAAGGTGTACCAGGGGAGGGATGAAGAAAGCACGAGAACAGAATTGCCAAGTGCTGGCACACACTGGCTCCCAAAAGCTGTTGGGTCCCTGTTTAAGTGTGTGTGTGGGGGGGGGGGGGCACATGGGCCAGTGTGTGCCCTGCCAGGCCAGGCCATCAATTAAGCCTTGTTGGTCTGCTGCCTAGAAAGACAACCAGTCAGCTGACTGCCCCCAGGCACCAAGATGACATGGAACATCAAGCTAGGACCTAGGCTTAGCCACAGGCTCAAGGAGAACCCAGAATGCAGCAGGGAAGCAATCTGTTTCTTTCCTTCAGGAAACCAGAGCCACTGACCTGGTCCTGGGAGTTTGGGGGTCTCACTTCTCTATTGTTGGGGTAGGGAGGACAGCCTTACACACACACCCAGATTTAATTGTACTGTCAGGGTTACTTAATGGGAAAAGATTTCCAGCTAAGGTAGGAGCCTTCATTCCATTCGCTCCCCCCATGTGCCTCACTCCAGACCTGTCAGCAGTGCTTCTCCTCCTCATGCACACAGACAGGGCCCTGACCTCTGCCCTGTCCCTAATTCCAAAAGAATGAGTTCTCACCCCACAAGCTTTTCTCTTCCCAGTTCCCTCTTCTAACTCACTGTTCAGCTAATGGTCCAGGACCACCACAGAACTGGAGTCCAGACATCATCAAGTAAAAAACTGTAACAGCTAAAAGGTATTTACACCCCCAGATTCAAAAGTGTCTGGGTTCTATAAAAACAGACTTTAATATAATAACCATTTATTACTGTTAAATGCTCTCAACAATTGATCACCTGTGTCTCCTGGATGCTAAACTAGTAAAGGAAACAGGTGCCTTAAATAATCTTGTCTCTGATAAAGCTTAACATATTCCAATCTCTCTGTCTCTCCCAATAACACTAACCAATACAAGCAGAGTACTAAATGCTACCATGGTCACTAATTTTCTCATGGCTGCTTCTTAACATGTTCAAATTTTTTCCCAAGCTCCAGAAACCAGCTTAAATCCATCTGGACAGGTTGGATCTACTATAGGCTTTTCCTGTCTCACCAGCATCCTGTCAGATACAAAAGCAGCCAGGGTGCCAAGCCAAGAGGGATGGACAGCTCCAGAGCAGCAGGACAGCCTTATCCCAGGATGCCTGTCTTCCTTGTAAGACCCCCTACCCTACCCTCCCAAGAGCCAACCAATGCCCACCAAGTCAGCTGGAAGCAGTTTTTCTGGGAGAAACGATGCCCCTATTCCTATTCACTCGCTTTTTTATAAGCAAAAAGTCTCAAACGTTAGGATTCTGTACATGTGCAGCTCTGGGTCTTATGTCTTACATCATCAGCAGGTACTGGAGACTACATACCTGCCACGTGGTCATGCAATCCCTGCCTTAAAAGGCCAGATGCAGAACCCCCACTCTCCCTGTGTTCTCTCTCTGCTCTGTGATCTGCTCCCTCTCCCCACTTCCCTCCCCCACCAGGCCTGGCTCTCCCCTCTTTCTTCCCCCATCTTTCCCTCCTAATAAAGCTCTAAAAGCACTACTGGGTTCTGTTGTGACCATGACCTTTCCATATTGTAACGTGTCCCACCACCAGTGCCATTTATCATAACCGTCATGTACACCTCATGGTGGAGAAAAGAGGAAAGGGGAAAGAGGAAGAAGGGAGTGGTTTTTCTTTAAAAAAGGATTTATGTCAGGACACAGGGTGGGTCCCCAAGGGGGGGGGCAGAATACTAACAAAAGGGAGGGCAGGAATGCAGAACCCAAAAAAAACATAGACGTAAGGCAGTTCTGACCTATCTCTGCACTGGCAAAAATGTTCAAGATCATGGAGCATGGTAAATTCAAGAGTTCTCCTCAGTGGCCATCTTGATTGGTTATCAAGAGCGTATTGTGGCCAGGCCTTAGTGCATAGAGAAATCAGGCATTCAGGATATATGTGTAGATGTAACCGTCTTGTTAAATAAGAAACACAGAGCCAATTGCAGAGTTAAAAGCCAAGTGGTCAGAACAATAGCTGAGAGCTGAAAACCTTACCCTTCACTGCTGCTCTGTCTTTCCTCTCCGCAAGAGGCCTACTTCCTGTGTCCTGTCTTTTATATAGACTTTCTGTTCTGCCTTCTCATTGGTTGTAAACCCAGTTACATGACCTCGTCACTGCCTGTCTGTACAGACCTCCAGGTCTTCTATAGTTGGTATTGAGATTAAAGGCGTGTATCTCCATGCTGGCTGTATCCTTGAACACACAGAGATCCTGCCTAGCTCTGCCTCCCAAGTGCTGGGATTAAAGGCATGCATCACCACCAAGCTTCTGCTATGGCTTGCTCTGACTCCAAGGCAACTTTATTAATATACAAATAAAATCACATTTCAGTACAAATAAAGTATCACCACACATATGCTATCAGATAGCCCCAATTTGAATAGATTTTACAAAGACATCTCAAGGATGTTTGGGGATCTGATTTAGACCTACAGGTGCCCATTTCACAAGCCTGTGTTGGGACCCAAAGTCTAAAACAATGTGTCCACTGCTATAGGCCTTGGGCCAAAAAAGGGGTGTATGGGATGTGCCCTTGAGCAGAACATCTTCTGAAGGGGTCCCAAGGAACAAAGATGGGTCTTTGCTTCAGTAATGGGTCGAGAGCTTGACATGGCCATGTCTTTGACAGGACATTCCAGAATTTGGAGAAGGCCCTGGGCCTCTAGGGTAATGACTAGGAAAGGACAACTTAACTGTCTGAAAGTGTTCTAATCTGGCACACAGCAGGTGTGAGGGAGGGGGTGTTTTCCTACCATGTAGCCAAGGGCCAACAAGGGAAGATCAACCCCTCCTGGCCAACGTACCAGATGAATGCTTGGGTATTAAGCCTCTCCACCAACGCAGTAATCCAAATCAGACCAAATCAAACTGAACTAAGAATTAAAAGTCCAGGTTTAACGAGTAAAAAGCTCCTGGATGACCTTTTGGCCCCTAGTGAGGAGACGGGGAGAAGAGACCGAAAAACTCCATGTCCTTTCTCTGAGGGGACAGTTCAAATACCCTGTAAGTGTGGTCTTGAGCAGGTTTTCTGAGATGAGGCAGGGTTTGGAGAGAGAGAGTGTGGCTGAGGTGGCGCTTCCTCCTGAATAGGTTGCACCATTTTATATTTCCTCTTGTACTTCCAGGTCTGTGATCACAGTGTTTCTCTATGTGACTGAGCTGGTAGATTTTATTTGATTTTATTTTTATTTTCTATTTCTTCTTTAACAATTTCATCCATATATACAATGTATGTTGACCCTATGCAGTCCTGCCCTGACTTCTCTGTAGACTCAAACCTAATCTTGATTGCCAACACAAACCTTTCTCACTTTTGTATCCTCTTAATTCATAACTCATTGTCCACTCCTTCAAGGATATGGGATTGTCCCCTGAGACATGGGGAACCTATCAGCGGCCAACTAGGGGATAATTTCACCCCTTCACCACAGTCACTAATCACCAGCAGCTCCTCAGCTAGGGGTGGGTCCTCATGACCTCCTCATCACCCACATTGTACTGCTGACAGGCTGGATCAACTACATCATGCTTCTGGGACAATGTTTCACAGCACTCCTCCACATCATTCAGGTCTTCCATTTTTTTTTTTTTTTGTTCCCTTCTTCTACAGTACTCCCTATGCCAAGGCTGTAGGAGGCACTGATATAGATGCTCCATTTGAGGTTGGGAACTCAGCAGTTACTTATTCTCAGCACATTTACACATGATGAGTCTACAGGAGACACTACTCCACTGTGAAAAAGAAACTCCTAAGACCAAGGTTGAGAGAAGCAGCCATGGAAGGGGTATAAACATAATCATTTAGAAGGCAGTTTGGCAACATGTCTTTTTAGCAAAACAAGAGTAATAAGTTCCCTGTCAGGATCTATGACATTGGACACTGGATATACCAATATCCATAGGCATTGACAAGATATGACAAGGTATGAATTTGTCTTTTGTGAAGCTACTAAAACTAATAATAACACTATCTTCAATAAGAAAACAAGTAAAAACACAAATGAGGGGCTTCTTGGTTTTGTTTTTTTGTTTGTTTGTTTATTTGTTGAAGACAGCATCTCATTATGTAGCCCAGCAGGCCTTGAATACTTAATCTTCCCGCTTCAGCATCCTGAGTGCTGGGATTACAGTTGTACAACAGCATACCAAGTCATCAAGATACTATAAAGAAATATTTTCAAAATTCTGATATGACAATTTACTAATTTGTTTCCATCAGAATTGCTGAATACAGAAAAAATTCAAAAATTGGTAACACTAAGAAAAACTGTACTCTTCAAATATCCATGTACATGTGCTTCTGTGAGTATCTATGGGCACAAGCCACAAAGGAAAAAATACAATTTTTTATATATTACTTCTAGACATTCTTACTGTTTAGATTTTAGTTATTCCCATGCTTTATACAAATGAATTTCAATGTACTCTTGTTTGTAATATCTATTGTTTATTTATTTATTTGGGAAGTTAGACTGAAGGGGTCAGACTGTAACTCCATCTTAGACACGGAGCAACTCCATTGTAGATAATGACCTAAGCCTGAGTCCATGAAGGCCCCAGCCAAGTTTAGCCCATCAGCTAAACAGTTTCAAACCTGGCTTTATAAGGCAGGGAGACCCAAAGTTGCAAGATATGGCTGTTACTGACCATATATGACTAAAAAGCCCACAATGGGTGAAACTGTTACTAGCTCTGTCCAATCAACATGAGCCCCACGTAACTGCTCCTTGACTGCCCAATTAGTACAGAGATTATCTCACCATAATTAGAATTCCCCCAAGTTCTCCTTAAAAGGTCAACGATGTAGTGGATAGCCATCCCAGCATTGGCCTGGAAGTTCCAACCCCAATTGAGGCTTCGGTAATGGTCACGCCCACAAGGCAGGGCAGAGGAGGAAGTGGAAGACCAAGGATCGGGAAGAGGGCTCTCTCTTGGTTCCCGGACTCTGGACGCTGGAGGTAGACCGAGCAGAGTTCTCCAGAGAACACCGCCGGACTGCGCCATCCCTTTCCCAGACCCTGCAACCTACCCCTTCATTTGTAAGTTACCCCACAAAATAAACCTCCCTTTTAACTACGTGGAGTGGCCTTAATAATTTCACCAATATCTGGTGCCCAACGTGGGGCACGAACCCACGACCCTGAGATTAAGAGGCAGGAAGTATAGGAGGGACAAGAGAGAAGAGAATGCTGGGAAGTAGAAGGCTGGGGGGAGACACCGCCAGCCGCCGCCATGAAAAGCAATGTGTAAAGACACTGGTAAGCCACAAGCCATGTGGCAAAGTATAGACTAACAAAAATGGGTTAATTTAAGATAGAAGAAGTAGATAACAAGAAGCCTGCCACAGCCATACAGTTTCTAAACAATGTAAGTTTCTGTATGCTTTCTTGGTTGGGTCTGAGCGACTGTGGGACTGGTGGGTAAGAGAGATTTGTCCTGACTGGGCCAGGCAGGAAAACTCTAACTACACAACATCTCCACTTTGTGTGGATGATCAGCCTGCACGCTGGCTATTTCTTCAGAATAAAGGCTCTTTGTGTTTGCATACTATTTGAGTCCTGGGTCTTCCTTCAGAGATTCTTAGACCCTAACAATACTATGTATTGTGGTGGTATTGTGTTCCCCAAAATATTGTGCATGATAATAAACTTATCTGGGGTCAGAGAACAGGACAGCCACAATATTAAACATAGAGGTTAGGCAGTGGTAGCACTCGCCTTTAATCCCAGCACTCGGGAGGCAGAGCCAGGTAGATGGATCTCTGCGAGTTCAAGGTCACATTGGAAATAGCCAGACGTGGTGACTCATACCTTTAATCCCAGAAAGTGAGCCTTTAACCCCAGAGAGTGATGGCAGAAACCAGAAAGATATATAAGGTGTGAAGACCAGACACTAGAAGCATTTGGCTGGTTAAGCTTTCAGGCTTCTAGCATCAGTTGAGCTGAGATTCATTTGGATATGAGGACTGAGAGGCTTCCAATTTGAGAAACAGAATCAGCTGAGGAATTGGCAAGGTGAGGTAGCTGTGGCTTGTTCTGTCTCTCTGATCTTCCAGAGTTCACCCCAATACCTGGCTCCAGGTTTGATTCTATTAATAAGACCTGTTAAGATTCATGCTACAATGTATTTCATCCTGGTCTTAAACTCACAATCCTCCAGTCTTAGCCTCTTGACTGATGGAATCACAGTCATGTGCCCACACCTATCCTATAATCTTTATTTTTTTCATAATATTTTTATCAATTATTTGGGAACTTCACATCATGAACCCGAGCACATTCAATTCCCAGTCCTCCCAGATCCAAGCCCCTCCATCCCTATGGACCCCTTCCTCAAAAAGAAACAAAAAGAAAAAAAAACAAGTCTAATTTGTGTTGCCCATTTAAAAACTCCTGTTAGTTCAGTTGGTAGGTGTTGGCCTAGCTTACACTGAGCCCTAAATTCAATCTCCAGCAGCATCGGGAACTAGGGGAGTAAATGGTAACATCTGCAATCCCAGCAATGGGGAGGTAGAGGCAGGAGGTCAGGAGCTCACGGTCACTCTATGGTGCACACTGAGACTGAGCCCAGGGTGAACAAATGAGATCCTGTGATGAAAAGGGAAAAACAAACAACAACAACAACAACAAAAAAAAAAGCCAACTTTATAAAGTTTCAAAAGCTTGAGGTTCTGTACCAATTCAAATTGTCACATATTTAAAGATGTTCAGCAATTCTGAATGATCTACAAGATAATAAGTTTCCATCCCTGGACAAAAGGCTGAGGTTCCTACTTAAAATACCAAAGAAGACCTGGCCTTCAGGTTCTCCCAACATCCCTCAGTCCCTGCCAGTTACATGGGATGCCTGGCATACCTTGCCCTTTCCCCTGAACTCTTCAGCCTTGGGGCTGGGCTGCCCTTCTCCAGAGGCTCTTCCCTATATAATCCAGACATTTCGGTTACCAACCCCTTTTGGACCTTTGGCCTCCAGGATGCAATACATGGCTCCTGTTTCCTTTCCCCTCCTCTTCTCCCTACATGGCCTAGCTCAACCTGGTCATGTCCACTCTGAACTCTCCCAGATGTTCATTTTTTTATCTTATTTTTTTTTAATTTATATACTACAAGCAATTGTTTTCTGAATGTAAATTTGTATCAGTGAAAAACAACTGACATTAAATATTAAGACTACTTAAAAGATTCATCTAACAGTCTCATTAATGATGTGACACGGTGATATGAATCATTGGAACGAGCCAAAATAAAAACATTTTTAGAGCTCCTCATCCATTCTTATTATTTATGATTAATTTCTATGGTCTACTATACTAGATATCTGTGGCTAAAATTAAAACTGGTACCACTTTTTTAGAAATCAATTGGCAATATATAGTCTTTAAAAACTTAGAAGTATTTAAAAGGCTTATGCACGTTACACGGTATTAGCTACTTCCTAGAAGAAAAAAAAGAGAGAAAAGCAATATACAATAAATTGATTATTGACTTGGGCACAATTAAGTTGGCGAGATTATAGAATATGTAAATGACAGAATTCAACAAACTATTCCATCATTCATAACAATGACTATAAATAACAATGACATAAAATGGAAATCATCTTAGGTTAAATGAATAGATCATTTTATTTGTTACAATAATACATAAATTTGATATTTCTAGGCATTAAAAGGATATGGAAAATGAGAAGTCTTTTATTATTGGGATGGGAAGGTTGTGAGCAGGTCTCCATTAATATTAAACTTGAGATCGTTGGAAAGTACACATCTCTTTGATGTATCTGTCATCAAAAGTGTTTGCTATTTCAAAAGCCCACTACAGAAACTATGTATTCAGGATAAATACTGTTTGCGTGTTGTCATAATGTGCTTTGTACAATGAACTTGAAATTTTACCTTATGAGACCGACTTACTGATAGAATAGTAAGTTAAGTGGCGGCTAATGTGAAATTTCAACTTAGAATTCTGACTGATTCTAGGAATGCACTTGAACCATAATTTTTCTCATTCTAAAGTGCTGTGTGTTTTTAAAGCGACTTAACGGAAAGTCTTCGGTGAGTGACACCGTCCTGGAAGAACACCGGTCCTGAGGCTGCGCAGATCTCGACCAGGGGACCCGTTAAAGGGGCGGTGCTCACTCCTCACCCCGTCTCTGCCGAGCGAGCGCGTCTGCGCGGAGGACTGGGCACGCCACTGCCTGCGCTCCAAGAACACACACCACCGCCGCCCGAGAGGATGCGGGGCACAAAGGGAGGCCGGCGACTCGCCGGGCCTTCCGCTTCCGCCCAGGGTGTCACATCTATAACTGTCCGGGTCCACCCACTGCGCTCACCTGCCGGCGTCCGGCGGGGAATCTACCGCCCAGCGCCTGGCTCCGGCCCCTCTTCCGTCTCTTCTGCGCCTGTGCAACCCGAACGTTCGCGAAAATTCCTGAAGCGGCATCGGCGGCTTCCGGAAGCCAGCCACGGCCTGACAGTAGCGCCGGCGATTGGCGTGGTGATTCCCTTTTAGTCCCGGTGGTGTACGTTTCACCTAGGAAACGGAATGGCGCTTCTGTGTTACAACCGCGGCTGTGGCCAGCGTTTCGACCCCGAGGCTAACGCGGACGGTAAGGAGGACCCTGGCCCAAGCCTTCTCCAGCCGCTTGCCGGACCCCTCTCCCCACCCCCGGCCTCGCTCCCGGGAGCCTCCACGTGTCTGTCCCCTCCCTGGGAGCGCAGGGCCGGGCGCTTCGGTGTCCCGGGTGCCCCTCTTTCCTCAGAGGGCATCCCCCGCACCTCAGTTCCATGGCTAACCTGACCCAGTTTACACGTTGTCGCTGCCCTGGTTCCTGGGCGTGAGAGGTCCGAAGAGGTGGGCAGTGGACCATTCTTGCATTGGACTTCTTGCATTTTGAGTACTAGTGAAAAGCGTAGTGTGACTAGTTCAGCCCCATCTCCTATAAATCACTTGCTTTCTAAAGAACTGTTGCGGAAACGACTGTTAACACACCCGTTCCACAGTAGCAACGTTTTGGGTATGCTTTTGCTGGGGCCTGCAGCTTTAAACCACGCCAACCAGCATAAAATGAGCCCCATTGGTGCTCCAAAGACCAGTGTGGTCAAATTAAGAACGTCCAGGGAAAGCAAGCACACGCTGGGTGAACTCAGAGTGGTGAGTGAGTCTCATTAGTGAGTGGGATAATTATGCAGATTACTAGGCTATTGTGGAAAGTGACAGCACTTATCTCTGGTTCACCTAGCATGTATAGTATGGTTTTCACATGCAAGGTATTGGACTGTCACTTCGTTATATAACTTAACTACACCGAAGTATCTCATTGCAAACCGAAGCTCCACGTGGTAGTAACACAATTCTGCATTGAGAAAGAGTTTAAAACCAGTACCTTATTTAAAGACCTGTTTCACGTTTGAAGTGTTTGAAATATTTATCTTGGTACCCAAGTAAACAGGTGACTTCTTTCAAAGTAAAATTGGTACAGGTTTTAAAGAGAAAGATGAAGCCAGTCTACAAGCACTTGTTAAACTGCATTAGTAATGTGCACATTCTATTTAAACACTAAGTAGATTGCTGCCTTGTAGCATGGGGCAATAGTGTTAGTGTACTAGATTCTAGTTCAAAGTTCAGGAGAGATACCAGCTTGTTACTGGAAATTACTCTGTATGTGGAATGATGTAGTACTTAGAAAAGATAAAAGCCAGGCTAGGAAAGCCACACAAGTAAATAACAGCCATCAATTTGGGGCTATTAACAGCATCACATACAGCAAGGAACTCGAGTCAACTGGCAAGAAATTTATTCACTTTAGCAAAGTGGGAATTGTTTTAGAAATTAGGGATAAATGTCAAGTAGATTGGTTGAATGAATGACAGCTGATAACACTAGACTTAAAGTTTTTTGGAATGGGAATAATTTGAGCTTATACATTGAAATTACACATTAAAGGGTTAATGTAAAGGTACCATTATGGTCTATGTTTTCGGGGAAACGGTGATGGATGTGTTATTTGTAAAAAGCTGTCTTCCCCTTCTTAATGGTGTAGTGTGATTTCCACATTTGTTGATTTATTTCATCTCTTTTTAAGTTTATTTTTTACCTTGTGTACAAAATTTGACTCTTTTCAAGATGATAGGACATCTTAGTTTATGATTCAAGTACATGTTAAAAAGAAATGTGAATTGTAACTTGGCATGTGTTAAGTATTGGAAAGTAGACACACGTTTACAAACAGGACAGCATCTACGAGTGACGAGTGAAAACTTCAGCCAAACCTAGTGTTAAAAAGCCCTTAAAATTTAGCCAATAATCTGTTGTAGCTTCTCCGCGTTAAATACAGGTTTCAGCAAAACTGGTAAACCTGATAAATGTTAGAGAAGGAACTCCGTCTAATTGTCATTTCCTTGTGAAAGCAGTGATTTTCACATTCATGCTGGTTACATGGAAAAGATCCAGCTGCCCTGGACTGTTTATGCCTGGCTGTGTTTATACATTGTGTACTTTATGGCAGTGATCTGGTATTCCCCTCTCAACTTCATGTTTCTGTACATACACATATCCATGCCCAACTTCCTTATTCTAACTCTGCTGTATATATAGCCAGTAGCCTCTTCCTAATCTGTGGGTTTTCTTCTTGTACCATTTCATTAGCTAGTGTTTTGTATGCATAACCAACACTTTCTAAGGAAGTAGTATTAGTTGTTAATAGATTAGAGAGATTTCAAGGCAATACCAGAAATCAGACTTAGGGAGTTGAAAATTAAACTTGAAAGATTGAGTGAAGTAAGAAAATTATGGAGGAATGTAACTGGCTTTCTCTAACCTCATGGTACTGTATTCTCAGATAATAAGTGTGTCTGTTACCTGATTGCTTTAAACAAAATATTCCACATTGCTAGTGGTAATAAACGCATTTTGTATAAGAGTTAAGTAAATTAAAATTTTTATTCTGTAATATGGAGAGAGACTGGATATACAAAATGATCAATAGCAACAGAGTGTAACACAGCAATAGAAACAGACTCTGAAACTCAACTCTGGTTTGTATCTAGGAATTACTTGTTAAGACTGCTAATGTAGTTATTACAGCAGTTATTAAAATGTTGAGTCAATTATTTTTTTTTCAAAAGATCTTTTTAGAGGATCTCTTGGGCAATTTTATGGCTTGATTTATAAGTATACTGAAATTTGATATTTTTCTAAAAAGATAATTGAGATATGGCCAATCAGAAGATGGGAGGAGTGCTGTGAAATTCTGTACTCACATCATGGCATGACTGTTCCATACATGAACTCCCAGCTGGTGTGGTTGCCTGCACAATATAGCATCATCTCGTTAAAATATTCAGCAGAGTGGAAAGGGAAGTCTGTGGTTCCCCCAGGCTAAACTGAGAAGCTGCTGGCATTTGATGGCTTCTGGGGGAAGGAGTGACTTTTGTTCAGGGGAGTGGCTAGCAAGATGCATGGACATATAGGCACCACTAGTTAGACTCCGGGGCATGAAGTTCTGGGGAAAGGAGCTGGTAAGTGTAGGTGGGGGTAGCAAGTGAGAGAGGTGGGTATGACTGAGATACTTTGCATACATGTATAAAACTTTTAGAGAATAAAAAAGAAATATTGCCAGAATCACTAGAATTTAAAGTTGAATAGTAAACAAATTTTACTCCAAAAGATGGAAGAATATAGAACAGTAGTTCTCAACCTGTGGGCTATGACCCCCTTAGGGGTCAAAGCAGTCCTTTCACAGGAGTTGCCTAAGACCATTGAAAAACATATTTATATTATGATTCATAACGATAGCAAAATTACAGTTATGAAATAATTTTATGGTGGGTGGGGTCACCACAACTGAGGAACTGTATTAAAGGGTCACAGCATTAGGAAGGTTGACAACCACTGATACAGAGTATTCCTGAATGTTATTCTTGAATAGTTCTGTATTATTTTTGTCTGTGTATCATACTCACAGAGATTTAACTGTTAGTATTTGTAATACAAGGAATTAATGAAGTGTTAAGAGTAACTTACCTGCATTTGGAAAAAGGATCAAACCCTAACAACCTGAAGGAGTAATATATAAACTTCTAATTTATAAACAGCTGTATTGTTTCCTTTTTCTGTTTTTGACAGATGCTTGCACATACCACCCAGGTGTACCTGTATTTCATGATGCCCTAAAGGTAGGAACAAGATACTTTTCAGTTTCTTTATACCTGTATGGTAAACTTCAAGATATAATAAAAACTGTTTTCCTCCCTCAGCTTGTCAGTTTTTCCTAATGACCATTTTGGGGTACTTTAAGCATATTCTCTAAAGACAGAAGATGGTGGACAGTGATATTTTCTAGTTAGAAAGTTACTTTATTTACATTCCAACCCATTTTCCTAATTATTTATTCCCTTCCTAAGTTTGAAGTGAAATAAAAGCAGTCATATTGGTCTCAGTGTTTAGTCTGTCACTGCTGGCTAATAAAAAAGGCTTCCTCTGTGTATTGGTTATTTCAGATGGTTAACGCTTCTATAAGTGTTTTACTGGAAACATGGTACCACATTTTCTCTTATTTCCTTGGTGAACTGAAGAATCAGAAATAGTACAGTGGTGGTTTGTTTGTTTGTTTGTTTTTGCTTTGTTTTGACCAAGTTTTCAATGTTACCTTTTTAAAATTCATGTTAATAAGAGGTATACAAGTTCTCAGTAACTTATATTTTTAAAGAAAGATAAATTTTAAGTATGTAAAAATAAGGTTACTTTACTGTCTTTCCTTGAATTAACAACTTTTCTCTGAATATTCCCCTTATAACATTAAAATGTTTTATTAATATAAATTTAACCACTCATTTCGTTAGAAGAAACGAGTGGCTTTATATCCGTGTTTGTATTACCTGAGATTTCCTGGGCCATAGAATCCAGGAGACTTGGAAAGTCGAGGTTTATAATACGTAGTTATACAGATAGACAACAAGAGTCTGTAGAATGACTGACAGTGACATCACTCATCATCCAAGCATGACACCTAAGTTTAGATCCCCAGCACCCATATAAAATCAGAGTGGAGGGCTTGCTTTAACCCAGGTCAGAGAAAAGTAGGTCCTTGGGCCTTTCAGTCCAGCTAGTCTGAATTATCAAGCTCCAGGTTCTGTAAGAGACCTTGTCTCGAAAAGTGAGGTGTAGAACAGAAGACACTATATATTGACCTCTGGTCTCTGCTCCCACACACATTCACATACAATGAACAAAGCCAAGAAAAGCCAACACAACTACAGAAATGAGAGTAATAAAAATACTTGAGTTTAGGACTGCGTGGATGGTATCTGTACAACACACACATGCAAGTATGCCAGAGACCACTGGACTAGAGGTGACAATGTGAGGACACAAACGAATGTACTTAAGGAGTGAAAACAGGAAGCATCCCTATGGTTAGGAAATAGTAGAAGGGAAAAATGAGAAATAAAAATGTACAGTAAGAGAGGAATGAACAGGAAGGAATCAAGAAACTGTCCTTTTCCAAGAAAGAAATACACCTTCATAATCAGTTCCAACACCCATAAAGGCTGTTAAAGAGGCTAAAGAGATGGAAGCAGGAGCTGGACAGAGGGCCCTCTGGAACATTGTTTTCCTCACACAGACTTAGCTGCTTGCACCTTTGTTTACATTGTTTTCATGTACCAGTTAATTACTAAGAATCGCCCCCTCATACACACGATTAAGTCAGTAAAACTCTCTACAGAATGCATTTGTTGAATAATATCAGCACTCTTTAAACACTATAAGATTCTGGTAATTGGTGGTTGCTGTGCATCTTAATCCAAAGTTCACAAGAGAAATTACAGGATATTTAATTTTCCTTCTTAAGAACAGGAGAGAAACCTGAAAGTGCGTATAGTGTTTAAAAATTCACTCCCAAAATGCCTTAAGAAGCTGGCATAAACCCACATAAATTTAATATGAATTTGTGGACACAAAGATATTGTACTTCTGTTTCCTTACTTTCTACTACATTAAAATTAAAATCAATAACTGAAAACCACCTTCAGTAAGCTGTTTATGGTAAACTACATAAACTACCTGTTTTTTGAGTAAAGTAATTAAAATTAGACTCCTTCCTCAGTGGCATAGCACCAGACAAAGAAAAGGTGGAGACCAGGAGAAAAGCCAGATAAGCTTTTAATGAATCCAGAGTACAGTGGAAGAAACAATAGTGCATCTTATGGTGGCGGTGAGGCAGGCAGTGTGAGAAGAGAGCATTAGGCCAGGAGCCTCTGCTCTTTGTTCCTTTTGGCATTTATTGAGGGTTAAGAAAGAATCAGGATGATGAAGGCTTCTAAATACCAAAGCAGCCACTTCGAAGAATTATTGAGCCTTACTTTATTGTTATTGGTTTAACTTTCTAGTCAGTTAAGGGCTACTCTTGTTACCCAAAACCCAACATGTTTGAGATGGTAGACCACTAAAATCATTTATTACTTTGAGCATATTTAGCTCTGGGTCAGCTAAAAGCTGCCCTGCTGATATTTCATTACAAGTGTTCTGTCCTGGCTTATTTTTAACTTGGTAGGCGAGAAGGGCATTGTAACTGGTGACATCTGTCACCTTCCCTGGTTTGGTAACTCCCTGCTTTAAAGAGTCACTTGGTAGTTCATTCAGACTTCACTTCCCTCAGTTGCTCTGTCTTCTCTGCTTCAGGCCGAAAGGCTAGTTTAATTGTTTAGGAACTACATTGATTTAATTGTTACTTAATAATCACCTTATTCCTCAGATCCTTCAACTATATGAATTAGAGAGAGGTTGTTGGGAATTGAACTTGAGGTATTATGCGCACTAGGCATTCCGTGACTTACATCCATAGTCCAGTAGATGGTGTTTAAAACCTTTTTTTTCTACAATTCAAATAATATTCTTAAAAGCACATTTGATTTTTTTGTTTTAAGTAGTTAATTGTTTATTGAAAAAATTATGGGATTAGGAAACACCTTACAAAAACTGAATTCACATGTATATATGTATATAATGTCTAGATTCAAGGACATAAGTGCAACACAGTTTTAAGGGTTTGTTTGTTGTTTTCCCTTGTTCTACAGGGTTGGTCTTGCTGTAAGAGAAGAACAACTGATTTTTCTGACTTCTTAAGCATTGTAGTAAGTACTAGTTTACTTCTTCATTATTTTTCCAAAAGTACATCATCCTAGACACTCCAGGCTGAGCAGTCAGGTCACTGGCATCCATTAACTCAGCTATCAGGGTGCAACATACCTTACAAAGCAGAGTCATCCCTTCATAGCCTCTAAAATCCTTTGTTTGCCTTGGAGAGTAAGATTTTATTATGTTAACTTCATTTGCCATTTTACATTCTTGATTTCAATAGTCCTGAAAAGAAGAAAGGACGTCAGAGGCAGGCAATGGTAAAGAACATTTTCAATTAGAGGCAGTAAATTTTATCAGGACACCAATGAGATGGTTCATTGTTTCATATGGCACGAAGAAAAAGTATTTCTATATTATAGATGAGAAAAATACATTTTTAAAGATTATTTGAGTTAAGATCATATTTCAGTTTAGTAGGAAATTAGAAGCCTAGATTGAGACCTTTTTGTTTGTTTTGTTTTAAGGCAAGGTCTCAGGAAGCCTAGGTATAGCCAAAGATGACCTTGAACTCCTGAACTGCCAGCCTCCAAATCCAAATGCTGAGATTACAGGTGACACCATGCCAGGCTTAGTGGTATTGGAGGTCAAACCTAGGGCTTTGTAATGCTAAACAAGCACTCTGTCAACTGAGACTGCAGTCTGGGACCTTTTTGAATAAAGAGCTTTGGCGTGTATACATAATTTGAAAAGGCTTTTGAAAACACCCAAACAGATCCTGTGCTGACATACATAAAGTAGGTGAAAGCGTAACTGTTTGTTTGTATCTTTTACTAATAGGGTTGTACAAAAGGTAGGCATAACAGTGAGAAGCCACCTGAACCAGTCAAGCCTGAAGTCAAGACTACAGAGAAGAAGGAACTGTCTGAATTAAAACCCAAATTTCAGGAGCACATCATTCAAGCCCCTAAACCAGTAGAAGCAATAAAAAGGCCAAGGTATACAGCTGCTTCTATTTTTAACACTATGGTAATGGCATTTGCTGGTGGTAATTCCTTTTAGGAAAATACTTTAAAAATGGCTTTTGCTCAGTTTGTTTGTATCTCCTTCTGTTCAAATAAGACTATTTTGAGACACATTAATGGGATTACTCATGTAACACAAGATCCTCAAACTGCACTTAAATAGTGATTGTTTCAGAACTTGAACTACAGGATGTCAGCACAGGATCTGGGCTCCAGGTTTGTCTCTCAGATGAGTTCTTTTTAAATACAAACCTGAGAAATCATTGAAACCAACTGAAGCTTTTAATTCACACTATAAATTTACAGTGTTCCCAGCTCTTTCTTTATTATACTTAAATAATTTATAAACTGTTACATAATATGGCACAAGATAAAAATCCTAACTTTGGATGTTTGTTTCCTCATTAGTTTTTTGAGGTGTAGGCTGTAGTTAAAGATCAGAATTTTTTATTCCACCTGTGTTATTAATTCGGTCTTAAGAGTCTGTCAAACACAAGCCTAGGCAGTTAAAAAAAATACTGGAAAAAGACAAGAATTCTGATACAGTACAGTTCATCCTTGAGCCTGTTACAACTTAGAAGCCTCCTAGAATATAGTAATAGTACGAGTTAATACTGTTTCTTTAAATGATGGACTGAAGACTTAATAAGTTCTACTTAGAAGACTATGAGAAAAATGTATCGTTTTTGTGTGGGTGTTTTGCCTGCATGTGTATCTGACCACTTGCATGCTTGGTACCCATGGAGACCATCTGGTTCCATTCTCCTGGAACCAGAATTACAAACAGTTTTTAATCCACTATGTGAGTGCTAGGAATCAAACCCCTTAATCAGTGAGCTAGCTCTCCATCACTTAAATGTTTTATTTAAATCCATCTGATACATGAGTTACTTCTTCTAGCATACTTCATTAATGTTTGCCAATTTGCCATTGTGGATACAGAGTGAATTGCCTATGATGTATTTTATTGCTATATTTATTAGTAGTCTCAATATTTGCTTATTGAATAGGCTTAAATTATATATAAAAAAATCTTAAGCCATTATGAATTTTTAGAACATAGTTGTGGTTTTGCACTGTCATAAAGTTGTATCTAAATTGAAAAATCTATGTATGTCATCTCTCCACATCAAGTTAATTGACTCTGCTAATACACAGGAGTATGCTTTCACTTAGTACTTGAGGATTTGTGCTCAGAATTTTGCTTGGGGATGAACTGAAAAGGATTATACAGTCTTTTCCACAGAGTTTACATTCCTAGTCTTTACTTCCATAGCTCCACTGTATAGTAGTATCTTTTTATGCTAGCAGTGGCTTAAATATTTGAAACTTAATTTCTTAATAGAAGAATCATTTTGTTAAAAGTTAAAATGTTGGTAGATTGTGACATTTGCTTATAAAATACTTTTATTAGGAATAATTTGATGCACAATATTTAACATCTTATATAGAAGATATACAGATACATATATATACATATATATGTGTATATATGTGTGTGTATATATATATAAATATATATATATTTAACATCTTATATCTTGGTCTATTGATGATAATATAACTTCAAAATTCTCCAGCCCAGATGAGCCAATGACAAACTTGGAATTAAAAATATCTGCTTCCCTAAAACAAGCATTGGATAAACTTAAACTGTCATCAGGGAATGAAGAAGAAAAGAAAGGTAGGATACTGTTTTTTGGTTTTTTACAATATTCTTCTGTATAAGCAAGAAGCCATTCTAAAGAGATAGCTGTAGTACACTGAGCATGTGAAAATGTAACACATTATAGTGAAGAACTTACTTTATTTCCACATGCTAGTAACACCATGAAAGAACATTCAGTTCTTTGATTATGTCTGTGTGCAAACTTAACACCTTTTAATTATTTTATCAAGTAATAAATTTCTTCCACAACTGAAATGTTTTTTTGTCCATCATATAAAATATATTTTATTATCCATTTGACCTGCCTAATACCAAGGGACAAAAATAGCTTCTGTGATTTCTGCTGTATAAGATTTTATAAAATTGGATAAGCACTGTATTGTAGAATGAAAACACATATGCCATTTGGGGGCACACGGGCAAAACCTGGGTATAGGGATTTTTGTTTATTTTGATTTGACACAAGACTTTGTCCAGTAGCTTGTCTTGGATGTTGCTTTGTGATCTAAGATGTCTTAGAACTCATAATCATCTTGCCTCACCCTTCCAACTGCTGGGATATACACCACCACATTGACTGGGCTCTGGGTTTCTGTTTTCCTCTCTTTTTTTTTTCCCTTAAATTGGAACTGGGTTTTTTTGTTTTGTTTTGGGTTTTTTTTAGTTTTTGGTTTTTTAAGATTACTAGAACAGTGGGGTTCTATTTTAATATTGTCGTTTTAGATTTTATTCCTCTTGTTTCAAAAGAACATAGTTAGGAAATTTTGTGTTAACTTTTTTTTTTCATTGCAGAAGAAGACAGTGATGAAATTAAGATTGGGACTTCTTGTAAAAATGGAGGGTGTTCAAAGGTATATATTATAAAATTTTGGATTTATGGAGTAAAATTTTAATATTGAAGCAGAGTACTGTGACTCACTCTAAGGTTAGCAAATAGTTGGGTGTTAGTTACATTTTGGGCACTTTGCTGAAGATTAGGGCTGTAAATACAGTAAGAGACTTTCTAAGAGGAACATCTCATAGAATTATGGGAATAAATCTAATTTGATTGACGTTTACTAAGCATTTCATCCATGCTAGACATTGTTTCAGGGGCTGGAGACAATAGTATCAAACAAAAACCTCTGTTCCTAAGAAATATACTCTGATGTGAGCAGGAGAACAGACCAGGCCATTGAATAATGAGTTCAGGCAGACCTGCAGTAAATTTAATAGATGGAGCACCTACAGTGTTCCAGTCAGGGGTTACTTAAATGAGATGTGTAGGGGAAAGTCTTTCTGGTGCAGCACTAGGTCAGAATTACAGGGGTGTGGGGGGGGGGCTGTAAACCTGGGAACGGAACTATCTGTGGAGGGAGCAGCAGAGGCAGAGAGGCTCTAGAACTAGACTGCTCAGTGAGGGCAAGGTCACAGGGTTTGGGCAGTAATCTGAAAACACTGGACCAAGAAGTAGGCAAGATGGTGAAAGGTCTAAACCAGGGTGAGGGTCTGGGCTCCTTTACAGACTATGATGGTGAGCCATTACCTTTCGGGAAGGTGTTCTGTTTACTGAGCAAGTTTCACTCTATCCCATCCTGGCCTCAAGCTTCGTTCCTGCCCCCTAGCTGAGTGCAGGATTATGGTTATGTGCCACCTTGCCCAATTTAGGAGAGGTAAAGCAGTCTCTGTCATAAGTGGAAATGGAAGAAGAGAAACCGGCTTGGACACTGTTGTTGAAGACCAGGCAGTGTCATTCTGGAGAGTAGGTCGCTGGGACATGACTGAATGTGGGGTGTGGCTTGACATAAGCTCTTGTGCTGTCTGCTCTGTGTACCCTCTCATGCTTTTTCCTCTGTAACACTTGTAACCTTACTTGTCTCCTTCAGTTACAACTACCTGTCTCATGGTGAGGAATATGATAGTGCAGTTTGCTTTTTTGTTGTCTAGTGAATGCTTTGAACAGTCAGTGCCTGGCACATAACTGATATGCGTACAATAGTGATACAATTTGAATAATTGTGCCTTCAAGAATCTGGGTAATTGGTGGGCTTAGGGTCACAGTCTATGCCCCAAGAAGCCAAGTTCAGCCCCCCATCTTTGATAAGCCAATGTAAATAGATAAGTTAATCTGAGAAAAACAGAAAAGGCTTTTATCCATGTGATCACATTGGGAAGAGGGACAAAGATCCAACAGTACCCACTGCAAGTCCATTTTGTGTAGGGGAGATGCTTAAATAGAGGGCTACAAGTATGCATAGTTACACAGTCCCAGGCAAGGTCTGGTCCCACCTACCATAATCATTGTGTGGCCTTTCCATTTGACTGGATTTAGGCCTTCTCTTTTCCCAGCATGGTCCTGGGAGGAATTTGTTTTGTAGAATCCATTGTTTCAGTAGTCTGTTAGTTAAGAGCATAGGACCCAGGCTTGATTCTAACCATCCATGTGGCATTTCACAACCATCTGCAACTCTAGGTCAAGGGGATCCATTGCCCTCTTTTGGCCTCCCTGGGCACCAGGCACAACATTGGGTGCACAGACATAATCAGTCAAAACACCCATACTCATAAAAATAATAAAAACGGTTTCTTCATCCCTGCCAGACAGAGCAGTTACAGTACAGTTGAGAATGAAGGTGGCCTCAGCAGGTTTGTTTTCCCTCTGTGAAGTTTGAGACTCCTTTGCTTACTGAAAGTGGAATGGAAAGAGAAGTATAGCTTCATATGTATAAGGTAGAAGTAGTCGGTGAAAGAGGGTAATTTTTTTTTCATTTTAAGTTTTATTATTTTTTTAAATTTTCATTCATTTTGATAATATTCTTTTCACATTCCCAAGCCTTTCCAGATCATCCCTTCCCACCCAACTTCATGTTCTTTCTCTATCTCTCTCAATAAATAAATAAATCACCAAACCATAACAAAAAATGCACCCGTACAAAAGCTAGAATCTGTTTTGTGTTGGTCAGCTCCTCCTGAGCATGAAGTCTGTCCTGGAGCATGGTTGAATTTTAACCCTTTCTCAACAGGTACCAGTTGCAAATTGCTTCTTGGTTAGGTGTATGCACTTCGCCTTCTCTGTGCTCAGATTTTCTGTTTTCCTTTTTTTTTTTTTTTCAAGTCTTGTGCATGCTGTCACAGTCTCTCCATATGTTCATAGGCTCTGTTATATCTGGAGCATGCTGTTTCTTTGGAGGCATCCACTATCTGGCTCATAGAATCCTTCTGCCTCTTCCTCAGTGCTTCCTAAGCCTTGAATGGGGAGGGCTTTGATACAGACATCCCATTTACAGCTGAGTGCTCCAAGGTTTCTCACTGTCTGCCCCCTGTCAAATTATCTCTGTTAATTACCATCAACTACAAGAAGCTTCTCTGATAAACTTAAGTGATGCAGTGATCTATGGGATAGCAATCTCTCCCCACCCCTCATGTTCATTTAGCAGAGAAGTAGTAGGCTTCCTCCCAAAGCCCATGGCCTATCTAGCCTCAGGTTCTTGGCCTCTTAACAATTTCAGGTGTGGATTCCATCTTCTGGATTGGGCCTTGAACCCAATCAAAAGATGGTTTGTTATGTCCTAACATTTCTGCTACTGTTGCACAGTCTTGCAGTCAGTTTGCTGTTAGAGGTCATAGGCTACATAGTTCAGTACTGTGAGAAGAGAATGAGAAAGGCAATCAATACAGGTGGCAGAGTACTAGTGGAAATTCAACTTCCTAAAAGTACCAAAAATGGGGAGGGGATCTATCCACTAAAACTGATCGCAGTAGTACAAAGAAATCATGCAAGTGTCATGGTACTGTTTCCTTATATGGGTTGAAATTAAGAGATAACCATATGTAAGTGCCGTTTGTGCTGAGAAACTAAACTTTTAGATTACAGAGGATTTAAGACTATTTGAACTATTTGATTGAAATAGTGAGATTGAAACTTGAGGGCTTTCAAAATGAAGATGGCAGTATTGAGAAGCACATCTTAAACTATTCTTCACACATTTCCCTACAAAGGTTTATTTTTTATCTATCAACACATATTTTGCTCTCTTTGTCATCTTTCTTAATGTTCACTTACATTTGTTAGATTTGTTTTAGGGAATATAGCCATAATCTTGCCCTTTTTGATGCTTTGTGTCATTGTTAAAAGTGTGCTATTGGTGAAATTATTAAGGCCACTCCACGTAGTTAAAAGGGAGGTTTATTTTGTGGGGTAACTTACAAATGAAGGGGTAGGTTGCAGGGTCTGGCAAAGGTATGGCGCAGTCTGGCGGTGTTCTCTGGAGAACTCTGCTCAGTCTACCTCCTGCATCCAGCATCCCCAAACCAAGCGAGCGCTCCCCTCCTCTCTATCTTGGGTCTTCTGCTTCCTCCTCCGCCCCGCCTTGTGGGCGTGACCATTACCAAAGCCCCAATGGGGGTTGGAACTTCCAGGCCAATGCTGGGGTGGCTATCCACTACAGTGTGCTGCAGTTGATAATTGATTTTTTTTTTCCTTCCTGCTGTCTTTTGTTTTGTTTTGTTTTGTTTTGTTTTGTTTTACTAACACCACTTTAAACATTTCAGTGTGTAACTTTTATGACTAGAAATGGATTGTATGTATGTGTTCAGTTTTAGTGGGTCTGTACACATAGGTAGTTTTCAAAGGTTGTATATTCTGTATGCTTGTCAGTATTTATGGGTTGGATCCACTTGTCTGCACATTGACACATTTTGTCATATCAGTGTTTTATATTTCAGCAATTCTGGTAAAGCATACAGTTTTCTCACTTGTTGCTTACTCGAGTTCACTGGTGTGAAGGTTGAGCACCCATTTGTGTGCCTGCTAGCTAGTTCTTTCCCCTCTGGCTAAATGTCCCTAATTTCTCACCTATCTTTTTCATTTTTTTTATAACAGTCTTGTAGGAACTATTGATATCTTTTAGCTACAGGTCCTTTGTCAGAGATACTTAGTTTGGTTTTCACTGACCTGATGATATCATTGATAAACAAAGAGACTTAATTTTCATGAAGTGAAGTTTTTCTATTTTTTCTTTTATAGCCACTGCTCTGCTTTATTTCAGGAATACTTCTTCTGAACTATAGTCAGTTTCTCATGCAGAGGTACTTTTAAATATGTGAAACATCGAGTATGGCAGAAACTATGAAGTGTTCTTTTAATCAAAGGACATTCGAGGAGAATTTGCTAGTTCTTGGGTGAAGTTAAAATGTTTTCTTTGAGTTTGACAAGATTTTGTGATAACTTTAGAGGTAGAGAGGACAGATGTACTGATTCAGATTTGGAGGACTCAGTACATTTGGTGCCATTGAATAAAATAAGAAATGAGACATTTAGGTGCAGCAATGATAAGTTCAGATTCTAACATACTGGAACTTATGATGTACTTAAGGTAAGAAACACCCAGTACTTTTTACCTAAAGAAAAGAAACAGAAAATTTTGGTCTTCTGTACTTCAGTTAATATGAATACAAAGTTAGAGAATATACTACCAGCTGCATCCATGTTTTATTAACATAACTTTTTGTGAATTCATCTGTAGAGCCTTCATGTACAGCAGCAGTGGGCCCGGATCTTCCAGACAAACCATGGATGTATATATAGGTCTGCAGCTCATTTTACCATTTGTAGGGATAAGATATCACCATTTTACTGAAACTTCCAGAATAGCTCATTAGATTTCCAATATTAATTGGTAATGCTCGCACAGAGTATAATGTACACATAATTCATTACTCCTTTGGGGGAGAGGATAAGTCCCTTGGTTCCAACATATTTCTGTAAATTTAAATACTTGAATATAGTTCATTGTAACTTCATACCTAAAGGCTAAAAGCATCTTATATAGTGAGTTGCCTACCTTTCTGTTTGCTTTCTTTACAGGGATCTAGAGTTTAACCATGTCCAAAAGAGGGTCATTTTCCATTCCTTGATGAATTTGCCAATGTTCTTGTAGCTGCTGTTATTTAAGTATTTTCTGAAGGCCTTATGGGTAACCAGTGTTACAGATAGGTATAAGATGCAAGTGTGAGATGAACATCTAATTTTTTTTCTATCTTTGTTTTTTAGACATACCAGGGTCTACAGAGTTTAGATGAAGTCTGTGTATATCATTCTGGAGTACCTATTTTCCATGAGGGGTAACTTATGCATTCCTAATTAAAATATTTATAGTAATGATTCAAAATATTAAACCTTTATATCTTTAAATATTGCCATGCAGTTTTTGGAAAATTTTACCTACATTACCATTTAATCCTTATACTAACCAAAGTAAAGGCCAGGGGTGGGTGCCTTCACTAAACACAGGAGAAAAAGGGTTACAGTTTTTAAGTAATTATTGTGATTCTTCAGTGTGATCTTATTTGGACTTTATTTTTATTTTTTATCTTTAATCTGATGCAGGGTCTTACTGGTTGTGTGGACTGCCTCTACCTCAAGATACTCAGGCCTTAGCCTCCTGCAGAGAGAGCACTTTACAGGCATGTCCTACCATGTGGCCTGAATTACTTTTCTTAAAGGACTGTCAGTTCATTTTTAGGACATTAGAATTTTTGGCCATGGGACACTAAAGCACCATAACCCAGGAAAGCCCATGCTTTTCCATAACTCTCAATTTTTAGTTTGTCTCTATATTGTGATACAATTAATATGTAGAAACTTGATGGTATTAGACTCTTCAGCTGTTTCCATATGCTTCAGATGTCTGGAGAGCTGTAATTTTTAGTTACCTGGAGAGCTGTAATTTTTAGTTACCTGTGCAGGATTTTTCTCGTTACTAGTAGTGGTTTTTCCTTCTTTGAGATTGGCCGTCATGTGTGGAAACACTAGTTTCTACTTTGTTCCATGTTCTTCGGTGGGTTGTGAAAGTGTGACTATCAGAATATTTGGTCGTACCACTTTTTGGTAGCTTCATGGGGGAATTAAGGTATACATTCTCAGTGAGAAACTATACTTGGAATTTGTGATTGTTTTATATATTTACTCAAAAGCCAAATTAATACAATAAATATCACCCTGGTTTTAAAACAGTTAGTTTCCCTAGTATATGTTCATTTTAACTGTTCACTAACAAATACTTGCAAGTTATTTAAAGTTGGAGTTTTTATTTCTTAATTGCACCTGGTATAATGATAATACTGACTTGAATTCATTGTCTAATTTAAAGGATGAAATATTGGAGCTGTTGTAGAAGAAAAACCTCAGACTTTAATACATTCTTAGCCCAAGAGGGCTGTACAAGAGGGAAACATGTGTGGACTAAAAAAGATGCAGTAAGTAACCTTTCAAAATCACATGCTGACCTCTGTTCATCTAAGTCATCTTTAAAATATCTGAGGTTGCTATGGGTTTATATTACAAAAATAGCTTTCTTACTATTGAAATAAAGCATTGACACATATGTACAAAGTAGTTAATCTCAGTTTCCCAATGCTGCCTAGTGACAAAATAACCCTTGTGTGTATTGATGCAGGTATGTAAGTTTTCACAAATACTTTAAACCTGCAAAAATTGAAAGATCTTTGTCTTACTAAGTTGGCTGTGTAGGTAAGAGCACTTGTTATTGCAAAGGACCGAAGATTGGATTCCCATCACCTAGAAGACTCACCATTTCCTTAGGAAAGGACCGAAGATTGGATTCCCATCACCTAGAAGACTCACCATTTCCTTAGGCACCTGCATGCGTGCTGGGAAAAAACACTCACACACAAAATAAATCTAAAATATATTTTAAAAAATCAGTTTTACAACCTTTTCCTACTTTAAAAATTGTTTCATAAAAGCACTTTCTATTAATTTAATGTTACTAAGCCAGTATTCAGGCCTCTAATTCTTTTTTGGCCACAAAGTCATTCAATCATACATACAGCCCCTCCATCTAGTGTCCAAAGTGTTGATTCTTCAAAGGAATTTCTTTGAATGCCTCTGTCAGCTCTGGAGAAATTTATCAAGGGAAGGAAAAAAGAGTTACAGAGCATCAGTTCCTATTTCCTGGGGTTTTGTTTTTGTTTTTGTTTTTGTTTCCATAACATCGTAGGGATATGAATGTAATCCTCTTAAGCTCTTTATATTAAAAGAAGAAAACGGGTTTGTTGCTAAATAACGGTTTGTATGCTAGATCTTATTATTTTAATAGCATGATTAATATAAACAAATCTTTTGTGCTGTGCTGACAATGATAACCTTTTAGGAGCCTTTCTGGTTCATAAAACTTTTACCTTTCAGGCTAGAGATGTATTCAGTCTCTGATACCTCACTGTTGTTGGTTTTGAATCATATACTGGCCATAAAACTTGCAGAAATGTTTTACTAGCTGAAAGTGAGGTATGCTTGTACATTTTCTCTGAGGTAAAAACCTTAAATAGTTTGAAAAAATAAATTCTGCTTTACTTTTTGTTTAAAAGTTTTGAGAATGTATTCCTTACACTCTCAAAATAGTGAAATGTAACTATTTTCTTTCTTTAAATATAAGTGTTTTCAGAGTTTCCTGAACTTTTTGGCTGAATTGTTCTGACTTAGAAAAATCTCAGATTGTTCATTTATTTTTCAGAAATTGATTGATACCATAGTATAGCACTGGAGAATAATGGTCATATCCATAATAGCAGTCAAAAGATGATTTCTATAAATTGTGACATTTTCTGCATGCTAATATGAAAGGACAAGATAATTTAATAATCAGAGAATAGTTATTCATAGACAACGTGTGTGTGTTTGTGTTTGTGTTTGTGTGCGTATAAGGGTATAACAGTTCATTTTAGGTGTCTTCCTTCTCCCTACCATATTTTATGAAATACGGGTTCTCCCTGAGCCTAGAGCTCATCAATCCAGCTGTGGGATCTTGTGCTCCACCTTCTAGCACTAGGATTACAGAATCATGCTACCATGTATGAATGTTTTTATGTCAATGCTGATGTTCCAAATTCATGCCCTCATGCTTGGAAAGCAGGCATAGTGCCAACTGAGCCCTGTCCCCAGCCCTGACACCACCCAAAACTCTCATACAAAATGAACTCAAGGTTCTCATGCTTTCAAGTTCTTGTGTTATCTTGTTTATTTTACCAAATAAATTCCTTTTTCATTTCTGTCTTCAAAGAATGATTCTATTACAGTACATAATGGACTATAGGATGTGAATGGAATAAAGTTTAGTAAGGCTTGAGAAATTCCCAAGTGGACAGTAACAGGTAGCCCTAAAGAATAAACCAAATTGGAGAAATGAGGGTGTTCTCACATCATAAGCTGTTAAGATATTTTGTATCATAGTTAACTGTTTAAACCTCTTGGTGGAATCTTTAGACGCTGCTGCCCTGAGGCATCAAATGTTAGTTGTGCATAGTAAATTTTCTCTAGATGAGTGAGTTCTTTTGTAGAAGTTGATGATGAAAAAGCTGTGGTGGTTCTTAAGATTACAAAGTCATTATTACATTACAGGGGAAAAAAGTAGTTCCATGTCGACATGACTGGCATCAGACTGGGGGTGAAGTTACCATCTCCGTGTATGCTAAAAATTCACTGCCAGAACTCAGCCAAGTAGAAGCAAATAGTACACTGGTGAGTATATTAATTGACTGAACAAAAATTATCTTAAACCCGTTCTTTGTTAACATTTTCTCAGAGTTCTTAGTTCTCATCAGAAAATTACTAATGATTTCATAGAAACAGTATTTTAAGTGAAAAATCACAGTGTAGTAGAGTTTGTTCTGAAGTTTTCTAAAAATATAGTATCTTAGAAGAATCATAAAATATATATTTGTTTCTCAGTACTTTCCAGTTAATTTTTCTACTCTCTTAATCACTTTCTTAAATGTGGGGGCTCTACTGACATTTTCTCATGGCTTAAGTAATGTCAATCTTATCTTTACAGTTGGTACTTGGTTTCACAGATCTTCAGTAGGAATTTGATCAGTTATCACTCTGGATGTGATTCAGTGTATCACTGCATGCTTAGTATGTATTAAGGCCTTGTTTTCAGTATCTGGCACCAAAATAATGATAATTTATCTATTTCAGTTAAATGTTCACATTGTATTTGAAGGAGAGAAAGAATTTCATCAAAATGTGAAACTATGGGGTGTAAGTATTATGAATCCAGCTATTTTTTTTCCTAATGTTTCAAAACATTTTGAAAACGAGTATTCATGGTAAGTTTGTGAATATAATCTTAATGTGTCTGTCAAGATACTTAAACTGCATAAAAAAATGACCTCGGAGGCTTGATTTTGACATTAGAATAAGCAAGATGTGGTTTTTTTGTGACCAATAAAAGTACCAAGTTAACTTTTCCTCCTTATGTGTTGTAGGTGATTGATGTCAAACGGAGTTATGTAACCATGACTGCAACAAAGATTGAGATCATTATGAGAAAGGCAGAGCCCATGCAGTGGGCAAGTCTTGAACTGCCTACAACCAAAAAGCAGGAGAATAAAAAGGAAGATATTGCAGATTGATTGGAAGAGAAGCAGAAAGCTCTTGTCTGGTTTAGAGTTCTTAATGTGTGTGGTGAAATAGTAGCTTGCTGCTGTAATCCTTTTGTTGTTTTTTAATCTGCCCTTTTAGAGTTATCATGAGGTTCTTCAAAGCCAAAGTCTGTTAATTTTTTGTGCCTCTATCTTCCTTTTGACTTTCATAATAGGATTATTCAGTCTCCTCACTAGTAGAAACATAGTTGTTACCCCACATATGTAGGGAGGGAAAGAACTCATAAGCTGTAGTATTTCTTAGTATAAAAAACTGTAGTATTTCTTAGTATAAATTATTATAAGCAGAGAAATAAAAGGATTTTTTTTATCCTGATATCACTGTTACCCTTAAATGGGAAAGCAAGGTGTAATATAAAAAAATGTAATTGGCCTTTCCATGAACTTTTGTTACTGTAATTCTTGAAAACCTTTAAAGAAAACAGTTCTGTTTGCTTTCCCCAATGAGATGGTTACTTCCTGTAGTACTAACCCTGAAGCAGTGTGGTCACCATCTGTGTGTACTGCTCACACAATTCATTTGCAATTAATTTAATTTCAGAAAGCTACATCAATACCTATAGTACTTGTCAAAGAGTATAATTTAAGACTATAGGAAATATAACTAAGATTATAGAAGTACCAATTTTGTTTAAAATTCATCATTTCATAAGAGTAAGCAATAATGTTTAAAAAATTTTTTTTTAATTATTTAAAGGTGTTTGTATGGTGTTTTAATTAAATTGTATCTAATTTACAGTCTAAGCCCTCTTAGGGATTATATCTATCTCCCAGATGAAAAACTGTATCTGTAAAATTGTGACTGTGTAGCTTTGTTGAAATAAGGTATGTGTGAGGCTTGAATCTGGAATGCCCCTGCAGGCTTGTTGAACTTTTGAACTGTTGGTCCCCCAACCTCTGGCTTATTTGAAGGCTGTGGAATGTTTAGGATGTTGGGCCTGGTTGGGCCCTCTGGGTAAGCCTTTAATGATTATGCATCCTGCTGGCTTGTCTGCTGTCAGGACACATGAACCTCTCTGTCCAGTGCTCTCAGTGCTGGCTTCTCAGCCATCATAGACTGTATCCTCTGAAACTGTGAGCCAAAATAAACCTGTCCTCCCTTGAGTTGTTTCTGTCAAGGCAACGAGAAAAAAAATGACACTACAGAAAAATTAGGAGAGCTGCGTCTAATATGTTAATGGAGTTGCCTAACTCTTTGGAGTTACTTTAAGGGTTTCATGAAGAGGTTGACAAGTTTGCTAATATAATATTGGTTACATATTATCCTTCGTTTACATTAATTATATATGACACAGGATTGCTTGTTTATGCCAATTACAGCCATTAATGAATGGGTTACTTTTTGAGGCACACCTCAAGGGGAAACTTGGTATATGAAAGTTAGAACTCTAGCAGAACTTAGTAAATTGGTGCCTTAAACTTGTATAAGTCAAAATGAAAGTTAAAGGTGTTCACTTCCCAAACTCTTTGGTATTAATGGAATTCTTACAAAGAAGGTTTGAGTACAGCCAAGATATTATTTGTGGCAAATAAAGGAATTAGGACAGGGGCTGGAGAGACAGCTCCCTTAGGAGCGGCTCTTACGTTTGAGTCCCTGAACCCATATCGCAACTTATATACTTAAAGGAACTCTACTTCAGTTATAGGTCCTTCTTCTAGACTCCATGGGCACCAGGCAAGTATGCAGGCAACCTGTATGCGTCATTCTGCTATTAGCAAATAACTATTGGAGATACTGTCTAGTTCTGTCAGCAAGTGTAAAGACACAAATTTAGCCTTTAAGCTTTGATGCGACAAGAACATGCTAAAAAAATTTTTGCAATAAAAAACTGGGATCCAAATAGTGTCTCTTAAGTTTCTAGTTAAACATGAATTCATTTAGCAAAGAGATCTTGTTTTCTGCCAGAGGAAAGAGGTTGAAAGAGTTTGATTCAGAATATTAATTATACCTGTATCACTTATTGCAGCTGTTTTGTTATTCCTTGAATGGTAATTTTGTCTGTTGGTATGGTACTGTTGAAGCAAGTGAAGTTTTCTAACCTCAGACTTGGTTGCACAGCACTGTTTTTATTTTTTCATACAGTTGTGCAGTGCTTACATCTGTTACTATTTAATTACTGTTTTCTTTCAGAACCTCTGGATATCACTCAGATATAAATTAAGTGAAATTTACCTTAAAGTCTGGCAACAGAGTTTTGTTTTGTTTTTTTAAAGGAAAAATATTTTACTCTGTCAGTTTATTAAGAAAAGTTAATGAAATGCTTGTTAGCACTAAGAAGTTATTCCTGTTAGATGTTGCCTTTCTTTTATTATGGCATCAAAGCAGTCAAACCTAAATATATTTTATACATGTTGTTACTCACTTTAGCATGGGAAACGTAAATGCTATTTTTCTTGCCTAGCTTTTGCTTGCACAAAGGAATTAATATCCTAAGTTGACCTGTCTTTTCTAACCTCTTATTTTAAAATAACTTTAGGTTGGCAGAATTACAAAACCAGTATAGGAGTTCTTTATAATTAGTATATCATCTTCCCATGTTAAAATTGTCATGATAGATGGTTTACAAAACTGAGTCATTAACCTTGGTATAATTTAAAGTAGAATGTTTAATTTTAACCTTTTTAGTGGAACCCTTAAAGCATAATTTTTGAAACCTGTCTTCTAATTTAAGCCAGTAATGTAAACAATTAAAACATGAATTGAAATCAGATGTTTATAGGTTCACTGTATACATTTAGAGAACTGTGTAGTCAGTGCACTGATTGAACTTTGTCATTGATATCTTATGGGGGTTTTTGTCTTTACTATACATAGAACTTGTTTGATTTTCTTCTTATCAGTTCATCATAATGAGAACCATTAAAACATTTTTGCAGATCTTTTGAGTCCTGTGAATTACTGCTTCTAACAGTTAGTTAAAATGATTGCTTGGGGGGCTGGAGAAATAATGGTGCAGTGGTTAAGAACACTTGCTACTCCTCTGCAGGAGCTGAGTTCACTTACCAGCACCCACTTTGGGCAGCTTACAACTACCTATAACTTCCAACTGCAGAGGATCTAATATCCTTTTCTGGCATCTGCGGTGAGCACCCACAAACACAGAGAATAAATAATGAATAAATAAGATTGCTCTGAACATTGGTTGTTACATACATCTATAGTATACTTTAAAAACCCGTTAAGGAACCTAGTGTCCACTTAAAGGCACTTGAGTATGTATTTTTTAAACTTAATTTGTTCTTTTTCCATTTGAAAAGGATTGTTTTATGCTGTCATTCTGTTGCAGATTGTCTTATTTTACTTTAATGTATAGTAGTTTATCAGTATTGCTTCATAGCCTTATCCTGAAGTAGGAACTGCTAAGTCCAACTTGGTTTATAAGGCTTTTATTGTTGTATAAAGCTTCACTGTTGTAGATGTCTTAAAGGGTCTGATCAGTAGCAGGTCGTGTCCCCTGATTGCTTGTCATCTGTTGTTGCGACTGCACTTCATCTCACTTGCATGGGCCTTTTACTAATGGTGGGTGCCTGGGCATGCAGCATTATCCCTAAAATACCTAGCTTGCCAGGCTTCTCTCTATATATTTAGTGCTTTATTTTTTAGTTCATGGAGTTCTTAGATGTAAGGAATTTCTTCAAGAATAGGTTTCCAAAGACTTTATTTTCATTAATGATCTTTAGATATTTTTACGTCACTTAAAGATTTATTTAAAAATAGCTTGATTTGTTACTCTTTTTCCACTAAGCAAATATTCAAATGGTTAAATTGTATAATTATCTTTTTAAAAAGATTTGTGTAATTACAGCCTAATAATTAAGCATGAAAAAGGAAAATCTCCCAAAACCTGAAACACTTTCTTTACAACACAGACATTAGATGAGTCTCTTCCTAGTCTATGTGTAGTATTTGTCAGTCTTTTTGCTGCCTGCATTGTCATTCTGGCTGTTTCTGATTTGGCTAACTAATGGATGCCTGTTTTCTGCTGCACTATTTGACATATTTAGGTAACTGTTAATGACAAACATACGCCAGTAATGGACTAGCATTGTTTTAAGAACATCAATGCATATGAACCTAATTAATTGCTCATGGCTACCCTGTGAGGTATGTAATTTTGTATTACAGGCACTGCTTAAACTCTTCCAGTAAGCTGTAGAGTAAAAATGGCAGACTCAGACATTGAGAATTTGTTCCCTATGTCTGTGTCCAGACATACTCTGTACTGACCCGTCCTGCAGGCCAGGT
Organism: Onychomys torridus; assembly: GCF_903995425.1. Taxonomy (NCBI): domain Eukaryota; kingdom Metazoa; phylum Chordata; class Mammalia; order Rodentia; family Cricetidae; genus Onychomys; species Onychomys torridus. The sequence goes on from NC_050449.1 coordinate 13,818,536, forward strand.
TATTAGGTCGGACCCGAGGAGGCACCACCTGAAAGACCAATGGGGGCGAGAGAGAAAGGAGACCAGGCGCATAAAGAAAGACAGAGTCAGTCTGAGTCACGTCAAGGTCTCGTTTATTGCAAAGTAAAGCAAGCTTATATACTGGTGGATATGAGGGGAAGGGAGGGAGATGAAAAAATTGTTAGAAAAGAGAGTGAGGTCTCTTTGGTCCAATGCTTGAGCAACTGATCAATCAAACATTCCAGGAAGTTAATCTAAAAGTACATTTTGTGGTTTTTCCGGGAATGATTGTTTTGCAAGTCAGTGGGTGCAGTTATGCCAGATCATCCAAGCAAGAAAAGTCAAGGTGCAGCCATCCAATTTTTGGTTCCCAACAATTCCCCCTTTTTTCTTTAAAATGGCCAAAGCAGGCTTTGGTCATGACTCTAGAGGGCCCCTGTCTTAGGCTATATTGGGTGCGTCCCGTGTCTGGCAACGTGCCATGTTGAGCCGGTCTCGACGACCTCTATACGTTGTGCCTCCAGCACAGGCCCCATATTAATCCCGTCATTGAGTACCCTCTAGCCTTTAGTTGTAAGGGCTTTTTAGGTCTGTAGGGTGCTGAACCTTAGCCTTTCACCCGTTTTGATAGTTGGATCTGGAATTTTTAAACGATGATAGTGTACTGAGACGGTTTTTGATAGAGCCGAATCAATCTGATTTTTTATGAATTGAGTTAATCGTTGAAAAGCCCAAGGACCAAAGGTGAGGAGGAGAAGGAAAATGATAAGGGGGGTCCCAATCTCCCCCCACTATATCACAAAGATCTACATATAGGTCTGGGAACCATGCCCCTTTGGGGAATGTGCTGGAGGAGGTGGAATTGGCAATGGTTCCAGTATTGGGGTTCACAACAAGCCAGGTCTGTTGAACTGAGAGATGAGGGCCGGAGTTGATGTCAACAGCAGGCATCAGCGCGAGCCACATGATAAAGCAGGTAAGGGCAGAATCCCTCATTCTGTAGGAGGCTTCAACCACACCTGAAGAGAGAGAGAGAGAGAAATCTTTGTCTCAGGGTTAAGGCCTGGGCATCATAAACAGTGATGATCATTAATCTTGGCCATCGATTTTAGATTGGGTTTTGGGGGCAGTATATGGCTTGACTAGTCTCTCAGGTAGCCAGCGAGCCCCATTCTCCTTGGAATCATAGATACATGCAGACCCTTTTCCCCAAATAATAACTGGATCAGGGCCGCCCCATTTTCCGGTGATTGGGTCTTTCCAAAGGGCCTGAGCATACCCTTGTTTGGTCTCTGGGTGCCAGTGTCGCTCGGCTGCAGATTTTCCAAAAATATCCAATGTCAAAAAATTTAACACAAAAAGGGCATGAGAAAGCAGAGTCTTTTGGTTCCCCTTAAAGGGAAACAGTGTCTCTTGTGAGCTGAGTTTACTAAGAGTATTTTTTAAGGTTTGGTGAGCTCTCTCCACGATACCCTGGCCTTGAGGGTTATAGGGTTTCCAGTGATATGTTTAATTCCTAATTGTAAACAAAACTTTAAATTTATTACTAGTATATCCCGGGCCATTACCAGTTTTTACGCATTTTGGTTGGCCGAGCACTGTGAAGGCATGCAACATATGATTGATAACATGTCTGGTGGCTTCTCCACTGTGAGCGGAAGCACAAATAAATCCAGAGAAGGTATCTACAGTAACATGTATGAACTTTAATTTACCAAAAGAGGGAACATGGGTGACATCCATCTGCCATATTTGTCCAGGTATAAGCCCTCTGGGGTTTACTCCATAATGGGGTTCAGGTAGGAGCATCAGGCAGATTTTACAGCTTTTTACAATTTCCCTAGCCTGCTCCCTGGTAATTGAGAGAGAACCTTTGTCTCAAAGTTTGAGCATTGAGATGATGAAGGCGGGAGGCCTCATGAGCGGCTATCTGGTCATGTTCCAGATGAGAAATTAAGATAGAACATGTAGCAGAATCAGCAAGCTCATTTCCCTGAGCCAAGGGTCCAGGCAGGCCTCCGTGGGAATGAATATGGCCAACATAAAAGGGTAATGACCTCTGTTGGATTAACTTTTGCAGTTCAGAAAACATTTGGAAGGTGGAAGTAATAGGTTGAATTACTGGGACCATTTCCAGAGTCTTTAAAGCCCCTACCACATATCGACTGTCTGAATATAAATTAAAGGAGCAATTTTTAAAATCTTTGATGACAACAAGTGCAGCATATAACTCCACCAACAGAGCTGACTTGAAAGGAGTTGTTATAACATTCTTTTGGCCATTAAGGACATAAGCAGCCCTGCCATTTTTTTGACCCATCTATGAAAAGCACAGGGGAATCTGGGATGGGCTCCATTCGGGTATTTTTGAGAAAAACAAAAGAAGTAAGGGAAAAGAATTGTAGGAGTTTATTACTGGGCATTTGTGTATCAAATTTCCCTATATAGGTACAAACAAGGATGGCCCAATCAGGACTACGGGTGCACAGCCATTCAAGCTGTTCCTTATCATATGGCATAATAATAACATCAGGGTCTCGCCCAAAGTATCGTGTGGAAATTTTTATCCCCAGCACGATCAATTGGCAAACCAAGGAGGGGTAGGTGGGAAAAATTTTTCTTTTAGCAACAGGAAGATGTACCCAAAGTAAGGGCACGGGTTCTTGCCAGAGCAGTCCCGTGGGGCAAATTCTGTGGAAAAAAATGATCAAATATAAGGGTAAGGTCGGCTCAAAATATCCTGTGTGTTGTTGGGCGATGGCTGACTCAATTTTTTGTAGTGTCTTTTCTGCATCTACAGTAAGATATCTGGGGGACCAAGGATCGGAATCCCCTTTGAGAATATCTTCGAGGGGACGTACTTCTCCCTTGGTCATTTTTAAATAAGGTCGTAGCCAATTGCTATCCCCCAGAAACTTCTGGAAGTCATTAAGACAACGGAGCTTGCCTCTCTTGATCTGAATTTTCTGGGTATAAAGAAGGTCTGGATGTAACTCAAATCCTAAAAACAAGAAAGGGTATTGGGTCTGTATCTTTTCTGGGGCTATACAAAATCCTTGGCTTTGAAGTAAAGTAATCATCTTTTGGCTATATATTGTGTCTTTTCTTCAGACTCCCCTGCTATCAATAGATCATCCATATAGTATATAATATAAGCGTCAGGGTACTGGACCCTCACTGGGTCAATGGATTGAGCTACATATTTTTGACACAATGTGGGTGAATTGGCCATACCTTGGGGCAATACTTTCCATTGAAATCGGGGGTTAGGTCCAACATGATTCACAACAGGTATAGAGAAGGCAAATTGTTTGCAATCCAGAGGATGCAGGGGGATAGAGAAAAAGCAATCTTTAATATCTATAACAATCTTAAAATATTTTTTAGGGATGGCCACAGGAGATGGCAATCCAGGCTGTAACGCCCCCATGGGGATCATAGTTGTATTTACTTCCCTAAGATCCTGTAATAACCTCCATTTTCCAGTTTTATTCTTTATTACAAAGATGGGAGTGTTCCATGGAGATGTGGAAGGTTCAAGATGCACTTGCTCTAATTGTTCCTGCACCAACTGGAGGGCAGCTTGAACTTTTTCCTGAGGCATGGACCACTGGTCTATCCAAACCGGGTCATCCAACTTCCAAGTTATTTTATCGGCTTGGTGTGCAGGAGGAGCAGTGGTCTTTAGGAAAAAAGGTCCGTCCCTAATCCCCCTTTTGTTCAGCTTGGGGATGGGCATGATGGGCTGAGTTTGCCCCTGTTCAAACTTTCCTAACCCTTTGCCAGGCAGAAAGCCTGTCTTTAGCATCATTTGGGTCACTTTATGATTGGGACTCATCATGATGATCCCCATCTGTGTCATTATATCTCTTCCCCACAGGTTTATTGGCAACCCTTCAACCACAAAGGGCCTTACTGTTCCAGTATTTCCCCCAGGGTTCTCCCATTTTAGGAATCTAGAGCTTTGTAGCATATTTTGGATTTGACCTATCCCCTTTAAATGTGTGGCAGTGGGCTCCAGTGGCCATGAATCAGGCCAATATTTTTTTGGCTATGACAGTGGAATCAGTGCCTGTGTCCAAAAGGCCCAGAAATTGTTTTCCCTCCAGAGAGAGTTTAATTTTAGGTTGGCTCTCTGTTAATTGTTGGACCCAGAATATGTCTGATGATCCTGGTTCTGAAAGGCCATGAGTTGGTCCCTTATGAGGAAATTGTCCAACCATCGGGAGAGGGAAAGCCTGAGCGATACGTTGGGCCACAGGGATGGTGATAGGACCCCGAGAGGCTAAGGCCAGGATTTTTATCTCTCCCTGATAATCAGAATCAACTATGGAGGGAATGATAGAGAATCCTTGCAGCGAGCTGGAAGCTCAGCCTATAATGAGAAAGAACATTCCAGGTGGGGGGGGGCAAGGATCCCGGTCTCTATAATCACCGTGCCCTCTTCCGGGGTTACAATCCGGGTGGTGGAGGAACAGAGGTCCAGTCCTGCGCTTCCTGGTGTGGCTTGGGATAGGCTCGAGCAAGTTGGGCCAGGGCTGTCTGGGGCAGTGGGGTTCCCTGTTCTTGATTGTTGTTGAAAGGGTTGTTGGGAGTTATACGGGGCTGTGATGGATGGGTGGGGCCCCGAAATGGGGCCCACAGCCCATTTCCCGAGACGGCTGGCCATTAACATCAGTCTTGGAGCGACAGTCTCTGGCCCAATGCTGTCCCCTTTTGCATCTAGGGCAGAGCCCTGGGGGTGGGTTTCTCAGATTATCATTAAGGGGGGGGGGAATCTCTCACCCTGGGTGCCAGGACATTCCCTGGTGAAATGTCCCGGGTGCCCGCATTTGAAACAGTTTTTGGTTCCATTGTTAGGCCCTCTAGCGGGCCGTCTGGAGCATGGCACCTATTGCCATACTGATGGACTTGGAAATTTTATGATCAAATGAGTCTACATCACTACATAGCTTAATCATGCCATTGAGGTCCATAGCCTTGGTTTTGCCCCTCAAGGCTGCCCTGTAGGCTGCATTGGCATTATCTATGGCTAATTGCTTGACCACAATATTTTCTAAACCATCTTCTCCTAGGATTCTTTCAGCCGCTTCTAGCAGCCTGGCAATGAACTGGGCGTAAGGTTCACTGTTGCCTTGGACTATCTTAGACAGGGAGGTGGTGGCTGCCCCTGTCACGGGCACAGCTCGCCAGGCTGCCAGCGCCGCTTGGGCGGTCTGTGCCAGAAGCCCTGTTGGGAGTTTCCATTGTTTTTCCTCTGTGGCATATTTGCCTCTCCCCGTAATCTTATCAGAAGACCATGAAGCCATCTGAGGACTTTTCTTATTTATGACGGCCTGTGTTTCAGCCCTGTCTATAAATTCAGCCTTCCAGGTCAAAAATTGACTCCGTGTTAACACTGACTGAACCACCTTATTCCATTCATGAGTCAACAGATTACCCCCTTGCCTCAGCCCTTCAAGAATTGAAATTGTGAAGGGCGCATTAATACCATAATTTTTGACTGTAGAGTGTAAATCCTTTAGATGTTTTATTTTTAGTATTTTATATATAACTTGGTCAGTGTCATGACTCTCCACTGAGTCCTCCTCCTCTCTCTCCGAGGCTGAAGACCCCTGTTCCTCAGTATCTCTGTCAGCACCCTGAGTGGTGTCTGCCTGTTCCCCTGCGTCCTGGGATTGAGTGCCAGAGCGGGTCATTACTGGGAAAGAGAGGGACACTGCAGTCGGTGCCCTTTTAGTCTTGCCTACTTTTGGTTTAATCTGTGTCTTTGGAGGGCGCCAGCCCTCTCGGTTCCCCGCCCCACTCCTGTGCAGAGGGGGCACGTGTGAGAGGAATTACTAAAGGTGGTGGGAAGGGTGATGTCAGCTTCTCCTGTAAGGCTGGCCTGTAATTCCTGTATCTGTTGGGTAAGATCTCTCAATTCTCTCTTCATAGAGAGGACATCCTTCAAATTGTAAATCTGGTTTAGAAGGGATTCCTTGGTCTCTAAGAGACCCTGCATTCCAGGTATAGCGGGGCCCATTTGTCCTGTCATTGTCTCCCTACGAATGGGAGCTCTTGGGGCGTTGGGAGAGGGAGTGACATAAGCAGGCAGAGAGTGCCAGTGAAGGCTCCTCTCGCCTATTTGGCAGCTGTCGAAAAAGGCTTGGAACTGAGAGAGGGGAGGGGGATCATATTTCTCCCTTTTGTAACATGCTGCCACTTCTTCCAGCCTGATTTCTGAAAAAGGGTCAAGCCAGTCATGGCCTGCTGCATTTTTATGAATGACAGGATAAATCTTTTTATAGGATTTGATCGGGGCAAGGAGGCTTTAACAAAGGAGGGATTAATTCAGTGGCAGGGATAGGCTCATCAATAAGGGAGGGGGCGCACTCGAGGCCGAGGCAGCCACAGGGCTGCCTGTGATCTCAACGTCCCCATTAGCCTCAGGCAGAGCGGCTGCCAGGGGTGAAGCGGCCGTCTCCGTTTTATTTTCATTCTTTGGCGGAGCAGCCACCGTGGCTCCAGACTCATCATCGGGCATCGGGCAGGAGGAGTCTGAGAGAAAATCCTCCGCAAGGACCAATAAATGTGAAGCATTCCCGTCTCCCTCTGCCTCTTTTAAAATATTTCTGATTACACCATAAAAACTAAAGAAAGCATCAGGAATATTTTCTCCCTGTTTAAGTATTTTGTTGATGTCTTTTCCAACCTTATTCCAAGTTAGTGGGTGAATCCCTGAGCCATTAACTGCCAGCCAAGGGCACTTCTCCTCCACAAAACAGAAGAATTTTATCAAATCCTTTTTTTTTTTTTTAACTCTTAGTCCTCTCTCCCTGAGATTGCCCTTCATTTCTTTAATAAAAAGAACCTCTTTTGATAATCCTTTACCCATGGCTATGGGACGACTGTGCTTACCTCAAGACTCTCCCAGGTTGCACGAGTGATGAGGTCCGGGCGTCTCTACCTTGTGTCTCTACCTTGCGTTGTCCGGAGCTCCGTCTATCCGTGGTCTGGTAGGCCACCGTGCCTCGGGCCCCACATTGGGCGCCACTTCACCCGTCCTGCAGGCCAGGTTATTAGGTCGGACCTGAGGAGGCACCACCTGAAAGACCAATGGGGGCGAGAGAGAAAGGAGACCAGGCACATAAAGAAAGACAGAGTCAGTCTGAGTCACTTCAAGGTCTCATTTATTGCAAAGTAAAGCAAGCTTATATACTGGTGGATATGAGGGGAAGGGAGGGAGATGAAAAAATTGTTAGAAAAGGGTTCAGGACAAGGTCTCTTTGGTCCAGTGCTCAAGCAACCGATCAATCAATTAGAAAAGGGTTAGGGAGAGGTCTCTTTGGTCCAATGCTTTGAACAACTGATCAATCAAACATACTCCAGGAAGTTTAATCTAAAAGTACACTTTGTGGTTTTTCCGGGAATGATTGTTTTTGCAATTCAATGGGTGCAGTTATGCCAGATCATCCAAGCAAGAAAAGTCAAGGCGCAGCTATCCAATTTTTGGTTCCCAACACTGTACTACTTATTAGCACAATGAATAGCTTTTCTAAAATATTGGCACAGTACATGGGAAACTGGTGACTGGTAGTCAATACTATGTTTTGTTAGAAAATAATATGTCATTTTTGCCTGGATGGTTTTGATTGATAGCCTATTAAAACTCATCATTTGTGATTTGACAACTTTTAGAGTGTGGTTTCCCCAAAGATCTTGAAGGAAATCTCAAAATCCTCAATGCTGCAAGTCATAATAGTTTCCATTGCCATTCAGGTAGTGTTTCATGCCTTGTAAATATGTACGCCAGAAGCTGTAGTCAAACACCAGCAAACTTACCTTTGTTTTCCCTGTTAATGTAAGATGTTAAAAATAGTGACAAATTTGCAGTATCTAGAACATATTCCTGGTTCTAGAACATAAGGAGTTAGAACCAAACTGCTAAGGATCATTAGATTTTTGTTCTCCTGTGGACCAGTGGTAGTCAGAATACTATTTCTAGACTAGCTTGATCACCCTTCAATGAAAACTAGTTAGAAATGCATGTTCTTGATCCCCAATTCCAAACACTAAGTTGGAAAATTGAAATGGGACCTAAGAATACAAAGTATTGCAGATAGAACAATTTAATTTTTAAAAATTTGTCTGGGTTACATTATCATGGTTCATGTATATAATATGTATTAATCACATAAAGGTAGTAAGCATTTCCATCTCTTCAGCCACTACTCAGTCACCTTTAGGCAGTGGGACTTTGTGTTCGGTTTTGGCTGTTTTGAAATACACCATGTGTTGTGAGATTCCTGCAAGCTCAAAGTTGAGTTCCTTTTCTGTTCACTTTTGGTCACATGAACAACACAGTTTACATCTTAGATCAATTTGATACAAGGCATTTGGAGGTAGGAGAGAGACAGGAACCAGACCTAAAATAACATTAGGAAAGAGAATTAAGAAACCATGATCCTGAATTGGGGATTAGAGCGTCAACTTTTAAATAGCTGCTAGGCTTGAGTAAAGAGGAAGGGTCCAAAGGAGACAGATAACAGATTTTGGAAGTAATTGGTTCTCAAAGAGATTGCTGAGTCACAAATTAAAACGAAGTTGCCCGGGCTTTAAGGAGGCTCTGAGTAAATCAGCAGCAGGATGTAGGATTATGCAACTCGAGGATACAGCACTGATAGTATTCTGACCAACTGAGGACACCTTCTCATTAAGAGAAAAGTCATAAACACATTACGGATGGCACAGGCACAGAATGAATGAATCCAGTAAAAGACTGATTTAGCTTAGCACACCAGATGTTTGAAGGACACCACCAAGACATCTGTAATGTGCCTCCCAGAGGAGGAGGAGGACTCTTTCTTATCAGGAGAATGAAAAATGAAGGTGGAACAAAACCACACAAGCCAGTGAGGGCATTTCAGGCCTTTATTCAGTGTCAGTGAAACATAAAATATATTCTTAAGGTAGAGAAAAATGAAAGTTTGTGTCAAATTCCACAAACTTAAATACTTGGTACTTTGGGTTAATCATCATAAGATTGGTATAATTACATGATAATTTTGCAAAACTTTAGATAGTTTTCTGGTAATTAAAGCCAGATTCAAAGCTATCTGCTTCCTATTAGAAGCCATATTGGCCACTTTGGATACCTTAAAATTTCTTGACTTTTTTGCTTCCCAGCAAGAAAACACAAAAGTGAACAGAAAAAGGAGTCACCTTTACAAGGAAGTCTTTCTAAAGCAGTGAAATGAGAGAAAATCAGGATTGAAAGGTAGTTGATGGAAATCACATTGGAAGATAATTAAAGTAGCTGTCTATAAGACTTCATTCATTAGAAGATGTTTCAGAAATGCTAATGTGACTTGGGTTTAGGAATTTGGGAATTAAGTAATTTGAAACTGCACAAAGGGGTTATTCAGTTAGTTTGTATCAAACACTTTGACAAGTATTTTATGTTAACTTTAATTTTTGAGACCCTCCCCATGATTAGACTATTCTGTCATCCATATTCAAAGGCAAAATCTGTAATTTGCCTAAAGTCACATATGGAATAAAGTGAAATTCAATTTTAACAGGAGGGCCTTTACCCCCAAAGTTCTTTTAACTATGACCCTAAAGATAACATTCAAAATTGAAATTGTATGTGTTTGTTTCTGATTTTCTTATATCAAATAGCTGAATTAACATTAAGTGTGAGCATGCTTTGAGTTGTCACAGTAGTTGTGAGAGCAGCAGTTTTAACTGTCATGGCCTTTAACTTGCCATGGACTTAATGAGGGATTGTCTAGATTGTGTTAGTCCTGTGGGCATATCTTCAGAGAAATCTTGATTACATTAGTTGAGGTGGGAAGCCCCTGCCTGGGATCCTGGGCTGTAGAGTGAGCTGAGGACCAGTATGCATGCATGTCTTGCTCTTTGCATTTGGTACAGTGTGACCAGCTCTCTTGAGCTCCTGTCACTGTACTTCCCCATAGTGATAGACTTTGACCTGGAACCATGAGCCAGAACAAGCCTCTCACCTCTGAGTTATTTTGTCCAGGTGTTTGATCTTAAGTGAAGACACTAAGACTGGGAGTCAGCTGCTTTCTCAATGAGCTCGTTAGGCCAGTTGACAAGGATCTAGACGAGTGTAAAAAGGTCCTTGTTCACTAGTTTGTCCCCTGCAGTTCTACAGGCTTTTGTGTGTGAATAGCCTTGGCCTGTGATCATCTAGACTGGAATGTTTTCCTACATCTGTTAGGTGTGGATGACTACAAGTCCATGTTTCTAGACTGTCACATCAGGGCACTTAAATTGAATAGTAGTGTATCAGGCAACATACTTGTATTTCTAGTCATGTAAAATAGGTTCTTTTTGTTTGTTTGTTTGTTTGTTTGTTTGTTTGGTTGGTTGGTTTTTCGAGACAGGGTTTCCCTTCCCTGTGTAGCTTTGCGCCTTTCCTGGAACTCGCTTTGGAGACCAGGCTGGCCTCGAACTCACAGAGCCTGGCTCTGACTCCTGAGTGCTGGGATTAAAGGCGTGCGCATAAAATAGGTTCTTATTTGTGGAAAGTTAGCAAAAATATCCCATCACAAAGGAAGAACATTTTCTTAGAGCAGGGAAAAGCCTGATTCAGTAGTTTTATTCTACTAAATACATTGTCCCAGCAGGTTTCCCACAGGTTTTGATTTTTCACCTGTCCAATGACTGACAGGCCCATTTGGATTACCACTTAAAGGAAAGGGCAGTGATAAGTCTGTTCTTTACCAGAGCCAGAGATAAGACTCAGGTCCTTTCTTTGAGAATTTTGTGCCTGCGTATAATGTGTTTTGATCAAGTATACACACACACACACACACACACACACACACACACACACACACACACACAGAGCTGACCCCCCTCCCCCATCTCTCTACCACTATTCCCTCTCAATTTCATGTTCTGGAGTTTGTGTGGTGTGTGTGTGTGTGTGTGTGTGTGTGTGTGTGTGTGTGTGTGTGTTTTCCTTTTAAATCCACTGAGTTCACTTAGTATTGTCACTGTAATGCATGTGTGGGCATATGGCCATCTACTGGAGCACAGGTAGCCCCTCAGTGGTTGCATTCTTTTTCTTCCCCCACCCCCCACCCTCCAGACAGGGTTTCTCAGTGTAACAGCCCTAGCTGTCCTGGAACTCACTCTGTAGACCAAGCTGGTCTCAAACTCACTGAGATCCGCCTGCCTCTGCCTTCCAAGTGCTGGGATTAAAAGCATGTGCCGCCACCACCCCAGCTCAGTGGTTGCATTCCTAAAGGAAACTGTCCTCACCCCACACCTCCCTTCGGCAGTCATCAATTGCCAATAGCTAGGTGTGAGACTTGTCAGGTCTTATTCTTTTGGAGGGAAAATGTAACAGTTGACTAAAAAGAATTAAAGAATAATAAAAAAAAAAAAAAAAGTAGCCATGCTTGGGATCTTGAAGAGTTGTCTCAGAAGTTAAGAGCTCACTGCTCTTCCAGAAAGCCAGAATTTCATCATTTGGTCTTCAACACTATGTAGCAACTCACAACTGTCCAACTCCAGTTCCAGGGGATCCAGTGCCCTCTTCTGACCTCAGTGGGCAGTAGGCATACATGTAGTACACATCTTCATGCAGGCAAAACACCCATACACATAAATAAAATTTAAACTTAGAAAAATAGCCATGGATGACCAAGAGAAATTATCCTTATATATTGTGCACCCTAATAAACTTATCTGGAGTCAGAGAACAGAACAGCCATTAGATAGACATAGAGGCCAGAAAATGGTGGCACACACACCTTTAATCCTATCACTTGGGAGGCAGAGATCCATCCAGGTCTTTGTGAGTTCAAAGCCACACTGGAAACAGCCAGGCATGGTGACACATGCCTTTAATCCCAGGAGGTGATGGCAGAAAGCAGTAACTAGTCTTAAGCTTTTGGGTTTTAGCAGCAGTTCAGCTGAGATCCATTCAGATGAGGACTCAGAGGCTTCCAGTTTGAGGAAACAAGATCAGCTGAGAAATTGGCAAGGTGAGGTTAGCTGTGGCTTGTTCTGTTTCTCTGATCTTTCAGCGTTCACTCCAATACTTGGATCCTGGGTTTGTTTTTATTAATATGACCTCCTAACAATTCGTGCTACACTCATCCTTCCCTTAAAGCTTCACAACAAAGTGTCCTGCTCCCACTTTCCTCCTTTTCATATGATATTTTCAGCCTCAAGGAGAGACCATGTGATACCTCTCCTTTACCGTTACTATTTCTCATTTGTCCAAAACTGATTATGATGGAGTGGTCCTTCTTGGGTTGACCTTTAAGCCAAGACCTTAATTTTAAACTAGCTTATTAACAGTATCACATGTTCTCCAGAGGCATGGGCTGATCACAGTGCATGCAGCATAATGCCTTATTCTGTCATTAATGATCAGCAGTGACTAAAAATAAGAAACAAAATAACCAATTAGGTATGATAAGTTGGAAATTTTACTGTTGATCCCAGACTCACATTGCTAATCATAGGTGCTGTTTCGCAGCCATGTTTTTTCAAGAAAGCTACTAGCAAGAGAAATTCTCAGAAATCTCAAAACCTTTGTCCTTTATCACCTTTAGAAGTGATTTAGAAATAATGTACTATGGCTTTGAGTTTAAAAAATATATAGTATTTCATTCACTTGGATAGCGAGGAAGAACAAGCTGCAGGAGTGGGGCTGGGAACTGCTCCTCACTGCCTCCTGCTTCAGCTGGACCAGTTCCAGAGACCTCCACTCAGGTCAGGTCTGAGCACAAGGATTTGAGCAGAAGCCATTGGAGGCAGAACTGGGATTTATTAAGGTGAGGTTTTGACACAGATTTAAGCATAAGTTTCAATAGGTGTTAAATCCCAAACCAGATGCTGCTTAGGTCACGCCCTTCTATAGGTGTCTTTCCACTTTCAGAGCTGACTGTATTCCTACTCTATAGGGAACTGACTGAGAAAGTCTATAATTCTCCTGCCTAAGGAGTTTATCAAGCTGCCCAAGTAACCAGACTAGGAAATTGACAAGTACTCTATGACTCTAATTCCCATTTCCCCAACTGGTGGCACCTGCTCCCCTTGAAAGTCTGCAATAAGTGTAAAAGTTAACACCCTTCCCCTTCCTTTCCCACTAGAAAATCAGAGCCTAGGGGCTTCTTATCAGTTACAAGGCATAGAAGAGTCCTGCTTTGTCTAGCAGGGCTGAACACTCTGCCAGAATCCCCAACCTAATATCTGTTCTATGGCACTAATAGCTTTTCCAATGAATCTCTTACCCAAAAGGACAGTCTGCTTCAGTGTTCAGTGTTCTGAACTACAAAGTCTAGACATGCTAGAGGAAGGGATGGGACACACCTAAAAGTTGAGTGAGGGTTCCACAGGGGTAAGTAGTCCTTAATTGTCTTAGCAAATAGCCACATGAGATTTTGGTGGCTTCTGAAGTTACATTGTACAAAGAGTTATCAAGAAACATGTGCTTTTGTTTTCCTTTCAATTTCTGCAGCTAACACTGGGTGGGTCCTAAGGGAACACTGGACAAGATTATACGCTGATATAACAAAGCCATAGGTCACCAGGATTTTAGAAATCACAATAAGGTTTAAATGTTTTTACCATAAACAAAGTTTATTATAGTCTTTTGAGATCTTGGAATATTGTGCACTTGTAAGTGGGAAAGAAATGAACCCAAACTCAACTCATTTATTCTCAATCTAAATTTAAGCATGGTTCATACCATTTTAAAATTCTTAATTAAAAGATAATAAAAAGAATATTATCCATATAGGCAATCTTCACAGCAAATTTTAAGTGTGTTGTTGAAAATAATTCTTCAAGACTTCGAGCAGACTCTTTAACAAGGGGCTCCCTTCCTTCTGCATGTCTCACATACATATATCAGGGTTGCAAAGGTTTGTGTTTCTCCAATACCCCACTCATTAAACCAGTCTGTCTTCTTGGCTAGGATGGAAGAGTAGTGGGATCATTTCTCCTTGTGGTCAAACTGAGCTGTTGCTTACTACTTTAGCCAGTATGCTTATATAAGGTTAATTTTTTTCTTTTTTCTTTTTTTTTTTTTTTTGTTGCCAGAGCTGAGGACCGAACCCAGGGCCTTGCGCTTGCTAGGCAAGTGCTCTACCACTGAGCTAAATCCCCAACCCCTAATTTTTTAATATTTTTTTATTCCTTGAGAATTTCATACATGTACATAATATATTGTGAAAGTGTTCACCCCCAATTCTCTTATCACTCTCTCATGCTCTCCAGAACCTATCTTCCCAATACCTTCTATTCCCTTCATGTCATTTTTTTTCAATACACTGAGTTTAACTAGATTTTCTTGCATGTGAGTGGCTATGGGTTTGTTTACTCCACCATGGGCAACTTACCAGTGGCTACAGCCTGAAAACCTAGCTTACCTTCTCCCATCCATTAACTGCCAATAGTTCTTCCTTTATAGATGGGACCTCATGAGTCCCTCCCCTGTCTGTTCTGGACTCTTGTTTGTGTTTGTTTGTTTGTTTTCCAGACAGGGTTTCTCTGTGTAGTTTTGGTGCCTGTCATGGATCACACTCTGTAGACCAGGTTGGCCTCAAAGTCACAGAGATCCACCTGGCTCTGCCTCCCGAGTGCTGGGATTTAAGGCGTGCACCACCACCACCACCAATGCCGGCTCTGTTCTGCGCTCTTGTGCTTGACCTTGTGTAGATAACCCACAACTGCTGCACATTCATGTGTGCAACAATAATGTCCAGAAGACCATTCCATAGCATTCCTTCCAGCCTGTATTTTCTGTCCACACCCTCTCCCTTGACGCTCCCCGAGGCTAAGGGAAAGAACTGTGCTATTTTTTTTAAATTACTTAGTGAAGTGGTTAAACAACCAAGCTTACTTGATGTGTGAGTGCATGTGTGCTTGTATATACACATATATTCATGCATGTGTGTGTAATACTGAGGAAAAAACTTGGTTCTTGAAGAAACAAAGCAAGTGTCCTACCATTGAGCCAAGTATGCATTCTTTCTTATAAGATGAAACTTCAATGATATTTACCTGTAACCCCAAGGTTCCGCCTAAAACCCTGTAATGCTGTTGAATTTTTCTTAAATAAATTAGGGTGGAGAGTTGGGGTGCTTGTTTCCTCATTTGTTAGACTTGCATGTTTATTCAGTAGAACTGAAGTTATCAAAGTACCGTTTGTACTTTATATATTCCTGGGTCATTTACAAGGGATGATGTACTATTTCTGTTTCTTTACCTGACTTCTCTTTTTGGTGGGATTTACCCCTCCTAATCAAATTTATTTCAAAATAATTTTCAATAAAATGTAGACATTTAAATGACAGCTTGATGAGATTTGGTAACTAACACTAATCCAGAGGTATGGAAAATTCCATTTATCCCAGAAGTCTTTTCATTAAAAAGATAAATAGTACTCTGGATTAGTTTGGTCTTATGGACTCACTGATGTCCAACTTTTTAATCAGCAGGATCTACCAGTAATATTGGATGTTCAGCAGTTCTTTCATTTTCAGTAGTACCCCACTGTGATTGTACCACAATGAATTCAATTATCTCTTCATGAACATTTGGATTGCTTCCAGTTTCACTTTCACTGAATATTCATGCAAGAGTTACAAAGAAAAAATCACGACAGGTAAGTAAGGTGGCAGTACACAACACGACCTGAGAATCATGGGTTTAGAATGGCTTCGTGAATCATCAGAGAAAAAAACATTGTCTTCATCAGTGCCTTTGGTGGTGAGTCCATTTGAGCAGACTCCCCTAACAGTTTCTCTCTCAAACCCTCTGCAGTGCTCTTAGTGATGAAGCTCCTGGACCAGAGCTACATCTGTCACTACAACCCATCTGTCAGTGTCCCTGCTGCTGCTTGAATCGTGAAAGTGGCAATAGAAATATGTTTCTTCACTTCTGCCCAGGCCAAGTGAGGGTCTGCTCTATTTTCGATATCAAACATGGCATCATAAATCCCAGGGAATGATTCTCCAGCATATTTGTTGTGGCTACTTGGAGCAAAGATGATGTGCCTAAACAAAGAAATTGCTTATTTTTAAAACAAATGAAAATTACAAATGTCATAGCTACATTTATCTAAGAAGTTGTTGGGCAAAGCATAATTATGCAATATGTCATACAGCCATTCTACAAAATCTTTACAATAATACAGTAGCATTATTCTAGAACACTGCAACAGACTGAAACAGCAATATGAACTACTTTAGTATTCAAATATCTAAATATTCAATTAATAGTTCAAAATATATTGTTAAAATAGAGCATAGTGTTTTGGAGGACATTTTGATATATTCTCATCAAATTTTAAGATGTTTTGTCTTTTTTAGCCCTAAGTCCCAGGGCCTGATTATAGAAATATTAATATTTATAACTGTTCAAACAGAACACAAGGACGTCTTAAGGAAGTGTATTTCATAATGGAGAGAAGCTCATCTAAAAAAATCTCAATAATAAGTCATTAAAACTATAAATGAAAGCTAACCAATGAAGTACTATATGGAGGATCAAAGTGCTAAAACTTTCTATGCTGATATCAACAGATGAATTCTTGAAAATAGTTGTAAATTAAGGTATGGTTCCATTTATATAAATATAAATGTTTCTGTACTAAAAGACCTGTGAATATGTATATATAAATATACATTTAAATGCAAATATAGTACATGAATATAGTAAGCAGATTTTCATATAAATATGTGTTGTGTATACAGTTACATGTAAACATGCATATAAAGGTCACATTTATGTTAAGTGTGTTAACACTTCACACAAGGTTGAGTTTTCCCAAAAAGATTAGGAGAACTAGATGTGCAATTGAGGAGGGAACTGATGAAATGGAACTGTCTCTAGATCACATGCTTCAGAATCTGAACATTTTAAAAGTACAGATGTTTTCATTATAAAAAGTAGTTCTAGGGGCTGGAGAGATGGCTCAGAGGTTAAGAGCACTGACTGCTCTTCCAGAGGTCCTGAGTTCAATTCCCGGCACCCACATGGTGGTTCACAACCATCTATAATGAGATCTGGTGCCCTCTTCTGGCTTGCAAGGTTACATGGAGGCAGATGTTGTATACATAATAAATAAATAAATCTTAAAAAAAAAAGTAGTTCTAAAGCATCAGTAGGCTAATAACTTTCAAGAAAGGACTAAAATTACAGATATTTCTTGCTTGATATATATATATATATACACACATACATATGTATTCATAACTGACATCTCCAATTTCTATCTATGAATAAACAAACATTTATAAATACAGCTCACATTTCAGAGTGCCTCCTTCTTTGAGATTAATCTTCAGATGCCTTAAATCTACAGGCCTCAGTGGTGAAGAGCTAAAACCTCCACTTGCAGCTGAGAAATCCAAGATTTAGAGAAATGACTTCCCAGGTCACAGTGGAAGATCTGTGCTCCAAAAGCTCTGTTTATATCATATGAATGTTAGTCCTAACCACTAATGTTTAGAGAGGAGATAGCTAGCTTTGTAAAGTAGCATTTGTTATGTTAATTCAGACAGGCAAGTTCTAGTGACATGCTAACATCAAAGAGCACTGAAACACTCAATCCTACATCTGCATGAACATGAATGAAGAGTTTTCTGACTTTAAGTGCTAGGACCATCTTAAGGGACCACTTAAAATAGTTTTGAGATTAATTTACATTGTTATGTGCATACATGCTTTGCCTGGGCATATGTATGTATACTCTGCATGCCTGGTGCCTGCAGAGTTCAAAAGAGACTGGCAGACCCCCTGAGTTGCAGATGGTTGTGAGCCACCATGTGGGTGCTGAGAATCCAACTTGAACCTCTACAAGAGCAACAAGTGCACTTAATCCTTAAGCCATCTCTCTAGACACAAGGAACCCCCCCCCCCTTTTTTAAGGACCTTGAGAAAAACAGACTTTGGGGGCTGATAGCTCTAAAAAAAATATGACATAGAAAACAAAAAGAAATAACCTGGCATAAAACAATATTTCTTCCAAGGGACATGGCAGCTATCTTAACAACTTAAATCATTATATGGAATGAAACTAAATTTCATAAATGTACTAAGCTAGTTTGCTTTACTTGGGAAGAAAGATCAGGTCAGATGAAAACATTTACAAGATAAAAGATTTTTTTATGAAGGAAATTCTCTAATAATTACACCTTTCAATAAAATAGACTAGAATGGGATTCTTTACAAAGCATTAAGCTCTCCATCACTAAGGCTGAAACAAACTGAGTATTTATTTACCTGAAAGCACACAGAAAGGATTCCTTAGAATTTGCATGTGCTCTAAGATTCCTTTCAAACTCTGTGGCTAGAATATTTTGTTAAGGTTCTTTCTCAGTTTGGCACACAGTGAAGAACTAATTGATAGGAAATGTATTTCTCTGATACTACATATTACACCATTACTGGGTAGATAATCATACCCATATTACATTTACCATTTACATTACATTTAGTATATTTAGTATGGAGTCATCTTCCGCTCCTGTGCTGGCATTAGTTTAAATCATCTTTGATATGCTTCTTTGACTATAGGGCGGTGTTTGGTGCTCTCTGGAGTACCCATCTTCCCCTTACCTGTAGAACTGCCTCCCAGGTAAACCAAGAGGATCTATGAATGCTCTTTCCAGAAGCATCAGTTGGTCGTTCATAATTCGCACTGCAATAGAACTTGGAGAAAAAAAAATACATCATTAAAATCTCTACTAGTAGGCTACAATTAAACTAATATTAAATAAAGGTAATACATGGGAATATAAATAAAATAATCAGTAGATAATTAACAGAAACAATGTTACACAGCAATATGTTACACAGCAAACAGCATGTAACAGCAGGGTCATCTTACTAGCATTTGTAATAGACACAGAATGTGACTGAGAAGTGGTGTGTTTTGGTTTTCAAGGCCACAGAGTGGGCAAAAAGAAGTGAAAGAAAGATATTCTTTATTTCTTTGTAGGATAACCAGACCTCCCAGAAAAATGGAGAAAACTGCCAAGTTATTCTTTATGACTCACACAGCCCCACTCTGGAAGAAAGAAACAGAATAAAGATAAGCAACAACAGAGAGTAAAGGTTTCTGAAGTCTGTGAGAAGGCAGGGGCAGCTTCTCACAGTAAGCCAGGATGGTCCTTTCCCCATTCACAATCCTTATACTGCTTTTTGTATAGCTGAACTACATACACCTTTGGACTCTCCCATAATCCAAGGGACAGAGCACCTCCTCAAAATGACTGACATGGCTTGCTGATTAAGTCTGAAAAAACTATACTTTGGTACAATTCATATTTGTTGTATAATGTTTTTAATACAATTTAAAAATTATTTTCTACCTAAAGTGGCAATAACAGAAAACATTTCAGAAAAAAATCTATACAAAAAAGTGGTTGATGGGTGAATAGGAGTATTGAGAAGGACTATACAGAAATATTCTCAAAAGCAACCAAGTTTATAGTTAGGAATTACCAACCATAACTCTCACCACACAAATCCAACTTTACTGTTAGTGTAAAATCCCCCACAGTGAGTGTCATTTTAAAAACGGGCTCTGAGAACCCTAGTTATTGTAGAAGAAGAGGCCATGAATTTGAGAATGAGGTGAGGGAAGGCGACAACAGGGGAATTAAGGGAGTAGGTGGAAATATGTGTTAGAGAAAAGACAACTCTAAGTGTGCCTTTCTGCTTTCTAAGAAGCTGGCAATTGTTGCTGATGCTGCTATCATGCAGACATGGCTTCAGTGGCAATGACTTAGCATTCAACACATGTGTGGGGAAGACAGCCTGCCCTTCCAATAGTAGGCAGCTAAAACTTACTCAGTAAGATCAACTTGTGTGAGTCTTCTATGAAAGTCTGAAGCAGCCTTTGAAAAGTTTGTCACCGCAGAAAATAAGGAATCTTTTTCAAAAATAGAAAAGTAAAAGAATTTAGTTAGTGGTTTACATTTCAGAGGGTCACATTACTGTCCTCTCCCTCATAGGACTGAATAATTGGAAAACCATTATTCTAGGGATCCTTCTTGTGGGCTCATGAAAAGTATTATGAATAAAGATAGGAATTTTAAATGTAGTCAAATTGTGTTTTTAAGTGTGTGTGTGTGTGTGTGTGTGTGTGTGTGTGTGTGTGTGTGTATGTGTACATTGTGTCCTGGTGCCATGGAGGTCAGAAGAGGGGGTAAGATGTCTTGGAGCTGGAATTACAGGTATTTATGATCCACGCAGTTTAGGTTTTATGATGCACTGACATAAGTCTTAAGATCTGAACTCCTGCTCTCAGGATAGACCACAAAGTGTGTTTAACCAGGGAGCCCTCACTCCAGCACTCCCCGAAGTTGGTTCTTAAGAGAATTTTCTTTCACAAGTACAAGGAATAAATAATTCCTTGATCAGTTATTGACCCAAACCCCAGCATTCATCCATTGAATGTTTATTGGAATAATTAAGACATGTTAGTCAATATATATGTACACACACACACACACACACACACACACACATACACACACACACACGCATCGGTCTTGAGCAGGGCCTTGTCTTTTTCTCCAGTTTCATCTCTTCATTCATCTCATCATGCAGAGATACTCTTTATTTTTTATTTCTTTTGTTTGTTGTCTTATTTTTTCAGACAGGCTTGTCTAACACCTGTGATCCTCCTGTCTCAACCCTGAATGTGAGGTTATGGGTATAGACCAGTGGACGGTTCTTCTGTTTCATTTTATGTCCACACTGACACCTACATGTGGGCTAGCAAGATGGGTCAGTGGGCAAAGGCACTTGCTGCCATGCTTGTTTCGATGCTGAGACCCACAAAGTAGAAGGAAGAATCAACACCCACAACTGTACTCTGACCTCCATATTTACATGGTAGCACACAACATCTACCCCTACCAACAATGACTCTAGAAATGTAATTTTTTATTTAAAATGAATAAAATACCTGCTATTCTTCATAACTTCATAAAGATTACTAATCCTTATGTAATAATCAAACTAACATTTAAATGTCACTAATGACCAACTCCATCCCTCTTCTCTATGCTCTTAGTTATACTTTTGTCCTTCTAATAACTTGTCATCTGTATTCGCCTTCCCTTTTCTCATATTAAATTTCAAGCTCTTTGAAAACATTAGCAATTATCACTTTAATATTAGTAATGTACTTGGTACACAGTAAACATTCAGTACAAATTTGATTATTTTGATATAGACTAAGAATATATATCTGGAAGTCAGGAAAGAAAATATTTACAATTAGTGCCAGTAGGCAACATTCACTGAGCATTAAGCACCAATCACTACTAATCTACATAATCCCTAATAATCTCCCTAATAGTGAAGTGTGTTTTATTGGTTCATGGTTTAAGAAATACAGCAATACAGAAGTTAAGAAGTCTAAAGAACACAGGTACTAAATGGAAGAGAGAATATCTGATTTAGACCAATTGCTTCCAGATCCAGTGTTTAATGTTACAGCATTGTGTCGTGGCTCATCCTCCTTTTTAGAAGACATGTGGTGTGAAGATCCAGTCATAAAATGAAAGACTGACTATAACGATGCAAAATAGCCTTCATTTACACAAATACTGATGAATATATTCAGCAAAAATAATATACATAATAGAATTTGGGGCTACAATTTTTAACATTTGGAGAATATTAATAAGAGTAGTAATGTAAGAAACTATATACCCAATTTAATGTTTGTAGCATTGCTTCATAAGTAATGGATTAATCATAGACATTTCAGATTAAATTGGACCCCTAAGTCAGTATCTGTTTAAAGTTTTTGTCAGAAAGAATAAGTAAATAAGCGGGAATTTCTTCTAGAATGCACTGACCATGATGGGAGCTAAGAAAGTTTATATTAAAGACTACAAAATATCTTACCAAACGACACTCCATGGTTTCTCAGTTGCTGTTCATGTTTCTTGGATAAATTGAAGATATTTGCTGCATAGGTTTTCAAGGCTTTTGCATAGTCTTGAATGTTGAAAGGAATGATAACAGAGTCTGCAAGCTCATATACCAATGCTCCTCGCAACTGAGCCACAGAAAGCTGTTTTTTAAACGTGGGGTCATAAAAGTTCTCTACTAATTCAAACGTCTCATAGATGGTATGATATACAGGATAGCTACTGTATTTATCTGTTTTCTAAAATGGAGAAGGAGTTGAAAAATAAGTATTACATGTTCAGTTTATAATATTTTAATCCTAGAAATGATTAGAGAAAATACATGATAGCCCTGATTTCATCAATTAAGCAAATAAATTTAAAAAGTAATTAAAATACTACAGCCAAAATGCTCACTGATTTAAATTTTTACATTCCTATCTTCATTTTATGATTCATGAGACCTTCATTCAACCTTTGGTTCTGATAACTAAAGAAATACATATTCAAATCAGCACAATTCAAACTTACAAACTGATTAAGTGTATTAAAAGTTCTGGGTAGCTTAGCGTCTACAGACCTGAAAGGTAATGCACTCTTTCCCTAACCAAGCACTGTTCAACCAAAGGCTACCAACCCTTGACAATATTCTGGGAGTATGTGTAATGAACATGTTATCACATATTACCACCATGAAGAAATAATTTGAGATCTTTGGTCTGCATATCCTAATTTTATTTTTTTACCATCTACTATCTTCTTAATAGGACTGTCATTCTTACTACCCTGGATCACTAAAAACCAATCCCGTATCAGTCCCCTTCTTCTAATTGTGTGCTTCTAATGTACTGTAGTCTCGACTATTAGACAACTTTCTTCAAACTGATGACAGATATAATAGTGAACAGGGTGATAAAGAGCTAAGTCACACTTTTCATGTGCAGTGGACCCATGAGCCACACAGGTGTTAGCAAGAGACAATTTAATTTCCATATAGTTGAAAGTACGTGTATCAACTAAACTAATAATAATATCGACAACACATATTTCATTTGATCTATGTATTCTGTATAATTAAAATATGATACATATAAAAGATTACTTTTTACTATAGTATACAACTTACTGAAGAGGTAAAGAGCTCAAGCACAGGTGACTGGTGTCACATGGCATTTTCAGTAAATATTCAAAACAGTCACACCACAACACCATAGGAGAGAGCTATAGAATTATTTTAGTAGTATAGTGTGTTCTATAGTTAATTTTACACAGCTATAATTTAATGTAACATCTTTACATTTACTTACATTTCATTGTATTGAAAACAGTATCATGTATAATTCTGTAAAAAACTTTGATAAATTTATTTTTTATTATTTTTATATATTTTATAGCAGTAAAAGATGAAACTAGACTCATCTGCATATATTTTATGTAGGACATACCTAGCTCTTAAAGTTTTTTTTGATATTTCTAGAGTATGTACTTTGTAATCTTTTTCAAATTGTAGAAAAATCTCAAAAATATTTATATCTAAATGAACCCATAGCATTTAAACCGATGTTGTTTGATGGTCAGCTGTAGTAAAAAAAAAAAAAAAAAAAAAAGAGTATTGATATACAATGCTCATTCATCTAACTGTCAATATTCTGGAGCTATCTTGGCTTTATCATTGGCCAAATTTGGAATAGTCAAATTGACAACCAATATGCATTATGCACAGCAAGATGTTGATTAAAAGATTCAAAGAAGCCAAGTCTACTAATATTTGGTGTATGACATAACTTAAGACATGCTCAAAGCAACACAGCACATGTTCACTATGTCTAAGTACTTGCAAGTCATCAGAATGGTTCAATGACAATGATACAAACTAGCCAGTACAGAATAGACGATAGGGAGAAATTAAAAGTTGAAAGAAACTTGCTTTGTTCTCTACCCACAGACCTTGCTTCATGACAGACAGGAATAGGAAAATGTGGAAGGGCACCTGATAACACACAACCCTAGCCCAGCATTCCCCCTACAAAAACATTTCCTTTAAGAAAAACATATAGGGCCAGGCGGT
Organism: Onychomys torridus; assembly: GCF_903995425.1. NCBI lineage: Eukaryota > Metazoa > Chordata > Mammalia > Rodentia > Cricetidae > Onychomys > Onychomys torridus. Next base: position 13,842,515 of record NC_050449.1, read on the forward strand.
GGTGGCACACACCTTTAATCACAGCACTCAGGAGGCAGAGCCAGGCGGATCTCTGTGCATTCGAGGCCAGCCTGGTCTACAGAATGAGTTCCAGGAAAGGCGCAAAGCTACACAGGGAAACCCTGTCTCAAGAGAGAGAGAGAGAGAGACAGAGAGAGAGAGAGAGACAGAGACAGAGAGAGAGAAAAGAAAAGCATATAGAGTCTATACAACTAGACTACAAAATAAAATTTTATTTATTTACTTATTTTTCATTTAGTTGGAGTGAGAGTCCAGTCCAGGCTGATCTCAAACTCTCTATGTGGCCAAGAATGTTCCCCTGCTTTCATTCCAAGTACTGGGGTTACAGGGATGCCCAACCACATTCCATTTTAGGGGAAGAAACTAAGGGCTTCGTGCATCCCAGGCAAGCACTCTACCAACTCAGCTACATCCCCAGAAAAATTAGGATTTTCCAACAAATTCTGTTTTGAGAAAAGGATGCAAATGGTTAACATGTATAACCAACTATACACCCAGCATGTATACATGAACTATCATTTCAATGAAAACCTTAGTAAATAATTCACAGAACAGCCCACATCCCTTCATAGTGTTTCTACAAAGGAGCAGGAACAAGTAGTCTGTCTGTATCCCTGAACTCTTCTTGGGTCCCAAGGCCACTTATTGCCTGATACCATACAATTCAATTACAGTTCATATTAGGGAAATGTTGCTATGGTTTTGATCTGGAATAACTCCCATCCAAAGACTTATACAAAAACTCATATGTTCAAGCTTATACTCCCAGTGTGGCACTCTGAAAGGTAGTAGAACAATTTTAAGAAGTGTTATAAAAAATGGATAGAGCTTGAGCTCACCATATTAAATAAAATAAGTCATACAGAGAATAATAAATATAGTATGTTTTCTCTATTTATAGAATCTATATCTAAATTTAAAACAAAAGACATGAGAGTAGGTAGAGGACTATTTGAAAAAGGCCAAAAACTATTGGAGGAAGTATGAGAGGGGAGAGAAGGTACAAGAGGAAGATAAGCATCATTAAAGTTCATTATTTCATAACTAAAAAGAAATGCCCCCAGAAAGACATACTGGCAAATGCCCTTGAAGAGGAAGTGGAAATCCAGCCCCTTCTAATCTCTCTTTGCTTCCTGGCTGCCCCAAGGTAAGCAGCTTTCTGCCCACCATGATGTCCTGACTCATCACAACCCTACAAGAACTGGAACAAACTCTTTGAAACCATAAATAAAAACAATCTTCTTTGGGAGATGATCATTCCAGGTATCTTGTTACAGTAATGAAGAATGAAATAATATACTACATATTAAAAATTACTAAATGGCTTACCCTGTTCTTAGTGTAGCGAGCTCTGCCTGAGGCAATTCCAAGTCTCTGAAAATAAGCCTCAAAATCACTTCCAGATCCCAGCTTATTGATTCTAGACATAAAATATTAATAAATAAAATATACATTATAAAATAAATAATACAAAGTCAAACAAATGGGAAAATGAATCATTCTCCAAGAGTAGCTAAGAATTTGCATACCAAATTGTCATAAGAATTAGACAAAGCTAAACAATTTTCAAGCTATTTTCCTATTATTTGCTAGAATATTAATATGACAAGCTACAATAAACATGACCAGAGTTTATCAATTCTATAGTACACTGAAGCCTAACGTTTTTAAATGAATAGAAATACTTGAACCACTTAATGAACCATTTTCATAGGCCATCTCAAGCTGTTTATAGGAAGAGTCTGGTTTTTTGTATTTTGGGGTTTTTTGTTTGTTTGTTTCTTTTGCTAAATAAGCATATTAAACTTTTATAAGGGAAAAAACACATTTTAAGTTTCACAAGACTAATTTGGGCACCAACAAGATGGCTTAGAGAATAATGCCTCTTGCAAAGAAGCCTCACAACCTGAGTTTGAGTTTGTGAACCACATGAAAAAAGGAGGGGACAAAGGAAAAGTTTTCCTCTGACCTCTACACAATTGGGTGGCATATGAATGAGCACACACACACACACACACACACACACACACACACACACGTTAAAATAAATAAACAACAACCTTCTCCAGGGTATTGCCCAACACAAACTAATAAAAGAAGTCCACATGCCCAGATCTCATCACAAAAATACAAATAATATCATGCAATATCAAGGTAGTAAACCCACAAACATAAAGCAATCAACCAGTTCTAGAGAAATGTCTGCCAATGAGAATTACCTAATTGAACCCCAGAAAAATTATAAACATCATCAAAATTCTAAAAGGTTTAAAGAAGACAAAAAGAAATAGCTCAGTGAATTTAAAGAGAATAACTGCCTGAGTGATGTCCCAGAAAACAAATGTAAGGCTGATAAAAATGATGGAGACAATCCAGGATTTGAAAACAGAGTTCAATAAAGAGAAACACTGAGAAAAACTCAAGCTGAAATGAAGATGGCATTGAAAAAACCAATACCCCCAACTAGAAAACTCAAAGGAAAGCCTTATAAGAAGAATTAATTAAGCAGAAAATAGATCAGAACTCAAAGATAAAATAGAGGATTTATATGAAAAAGAATTTTAAACACTATTTTAAAAAAAGCCAAACCTCAAATTACAGAAATAGATGACAGAGAAGAATCCCAGGTCAATTACACAGACCACATCCTCATCCAAATCATAGAAGAAAACTTCCTCAAACTAAGAAAAGACAGATTCATATAGATTACCAGAAGAACACAAAGTGTCAAATATACAGGATCAGAAAAGAAAATTCCCATGACCAATTATAGATAAAACACTATACATAACAAAGAAAGATTATTGAAAGCTCTAAGAGAAAAGCCACAAGCCACATAAAAAGAAAAACCCATCAGAGTAACAGCTGACTTCTCAGTGGAGACTTTTAAAGCTGGAAGAGCCAGGGGCAATATATTTTACATCCTAAAAGACCACAATGGCCAATCTAGACTGATATAACCAGTAAAACTAGCCATGATACCTGACAGAAAATGAAAAAGTTCCCCTGATAGAAACAGACAAAACACACACACACACACACACACACACACACACACACACACACACACGAAAAAGCAAGCCTAATGAGGAATAAACATAGTCAAGAGAAATGCGAAGCTACAATTACTAAAATACAATTTCACCAAGAAGACACAAAAAAATCAACTACATAGTAACTGCAGTCAACGTGCACCTTTCAACAATAACTTTACATATCAACAGCCCCAATTCTTAAATCAAAATACATGAACTGACTAAATGGATTAAGAAACAAAATGCATCTGTTATCTACAGGAAACTCATTTTAAAGATAGGTACTATCTTAGAGTAAAAGGATAAGCAACAATATTCCAATCAAACAGGATCAGAAAGCAAGTAAGTGTCAGTACCCTAATAACTGATAAAAATAGATCTCAAACCAAAACTAATCAAAGACATAAGGGAAATGTCATTGTAATCAAAAGAACAGTTAACCCAGAGTTTACTCTCTTAAGCATACATGCATCAAACTCTGGAGCATTCAATTTTGTTTAAAAAAAATACTACTAGAATTAAAGACACAAATCAGTATCAACCCATAAATGGAGAAGGTGATTTCGAAATCCCATTTGTTCCAATAGTCAGGTCATCTGAACAAAAGTAAGAGAAATATCAGAATTAGAATTAAATGATCATGTATCAAATGGACCTAGCAGATATCTACAGAATAGTCCAGCAAAACAACAAGGAACGTACATTTAACTAACAAAAGATAGCAAAGCTGTTCTAAAATAGACCACATTCTGGGGAACAAAACAAAGTTTTACAAATTCAGAAAAATTGAAGTAACTCTATGTATCATCTCTGACTATAATTCAAGGAAACTTAAAATTGATAGCAAACAGAACTCTATTAAATACACAAACTTATGGAGATTAAACAATACAGTACTGAATTATGAATGGGTAAAAGAAGAAATCAAAAGATAAATAAAAATTTCCTGGAACTAAATGAAGATGAAACACAAGAACACAACAAAATCTCCGGGACACATTAAAAGCAGTCCTGTGACAGAAAATTTCAGTTCTAACTGCCTACATTCAAAAATCAGAAAAAGCACAAACTAATTATTTAATGACTCCACTCAAAAATTTGGAAAAACAAGAACAAACCAATCCAAACCTAGTCAACAGCAAGAAATAATAAAAATCAGAACAGAAATTAATGAGAGAGAGAGAGAGAGAGACATGGAGGGAAGGAGGGAAGGAAGGAAGGAAGGAAGGAAGGAAGGAAGGAAGGAAGGAAGGAAGGAAGGAAGGAAGGAAGGAAGGGGGAGAGAGAAAGAAAGAAAGAAAGAAAGAAAGAAAGGAAGAAAGAAAGAAAGAAAGAAAGAAAGAAAGAAACAAACAAACAAACAAACAAACAAAGAAACAAACAAAGAAAGAAACAAAGAAACAGTAAAACATTAAAATAGATTACCCCAAAATTCAGAGTATTATATGGGAGTATTTTAATAACCTGTACTCCATTAAGTTGGAACACCTAAAAGAAATTAATACTTGTCTACCTTCAGCTAAACCACCAAAATTATACCACTAAGAGATTGACAGCCTAAACAGACCATAGCAAACTTTGAAATAGTAATAATGAGACTTCTAACTATAAAAGGTCCATGACCAGATGAATTCACAACAGAATTCTACAAGAATTTTAGAGATCTACAGCCAATCATCCTTAAACTATTCCATAAAATAGAAACAGGAGTGCTCCCAAACACCTTCTATGAAGACAGTTTCACTCTAATACCAAAACCAGGTAGAGATACAACAAACAGGAGAAAACTGTGAACATAGAGTCAAAAGGCACTATAGAATACTTATAAGACATATACAGACATACACCAAAAAGATTATCCATGTAACCGAACTGGCTCTATCTCTGAAAGGTATGGCTCAAACACACAAGTCAACAAATGTTATAAGCCAAATAAATTGTCTTAAAAAACAAAAATCTCACTACATGCAAAAAATTCAACATGCCCTCTTTGGCAAAATCCAACATGTCTTCATGATAAAAGTCATAGAGTGAGTAGGACTGGAGAGAACAAACTTCAAATAACAGGAGCTACATATGAGAAATGCACAACCACCATCATTCTAAATGGGGAAAAACTCTAAGCAAGCCCATTGAAAATAGGAAGGAGACAGGATTGTCCACTATCACCACTCCTTTTCAATATTTTGTTAGAGCACTAGATGGAGTAATAATGCAAACACAGGAAATGAAAGAAACACAAGTAGGAAAAAAAATGAAACAATTCTTCTTAGCAGCTAACATAATATACACAGAGATCCCAATACTTCTAACAGAAAACTTCCAGAAATTATAGTTTCAACAATGTGACATGAGCACAGGCAACTACACTCGTTGAATATCTGACAAAGAAGCCAAAAAGCATAACCTGGAAAAACCATTTTAACAAATGGTGTTGGGAAACAGGATGCTCATTTGCAGATAGACTGAAATTAGATCAGTGTCTATCACCTTGCACAAAAACTAACTCCGAATGGTTGAAAGACCTAAATGTGAAACTTAAAACACCAAAACTACTGGAAGAAAACATAGGTGTAGGAAAGAGCTTCCTGAATAGGTCTCCATTTGTCCTAGAATTAAGGGCAACAATTGACAAGTGGACAAAACACTTGAGAACAGCTAAGCAACAATCAAGCAAAAAGAAAGCCCACAGAATGGGAGAAAAGTTTTTTCTAGATATGCAGCTAATACAGGATTAATAACCAGAATACATAAAGTACTCAAAAAGCAGAGTCCAAATATAAAAAATAAAAACACTCATTCAAAAAATGGAGTTGGGGGTTGGGGATTTAGCTCAGTGGTAGAGCGCTTGCCTAGCAAGCACAAGGCCCTGGGTTCAATCCTCAGCTCAAAAAAAATGGAGTTGGGATATGAACAGGGAGTTTCAAAAATCAATCAATCAATCAATCAATAATAGCTAAGAAAAACCTCAAAAGGGAACATTCATTGTCTTTAGCAATTCAAGAAATGTAAATTCAAACAATTTTAAAATTTCATCTTAACCCAGTCAGAATGGCAAAAATACCTTGATGGTTACCTAATACCAAATGGTCAGCCCTGAAAACTTATACAACTACACTATAAGGATTAAGCAAGTTGAATTTATACATTTAGGTGTATGCACACTGCACATTTCTATGTACACATACAGACACGAACATATGTAACAACAATTGAAGAAAAAGAGGCCATGGATTTGAAAGAGCAGGCACAGAGTACATGGGAAGGATTGGAAGGAGGAAATAGAAGAGGGGAATGATGTAATTATAGTCTCAAAAAGTAGGAAAAAAATTATAATAAAAAATAAATAATATTTTCAAGAAGAATTTAGGAAATAGAATGAAGCTGTAGACTATTATCATCTTCTGCTAGTTTTATAAATCATATTGAATAAAAATGGATAAATATGTAATAAACTCCAGAAGACACTGCAGCATGAATGAGAAAATGTAAAAAGATAAAAGTCTAAACTGATTACAGAAAAACGCACAATTTGAAGATTATTAGTAAGGCCTTTTATTAAATATAAAATAAAATGAGGAGGTTAGGAAGATGACTCAGTGGGCAAAGTGCTTTCTGTGCAAGCATGAGGACTTAGAATTCAGATTTCCACAATCCACATAAAAGCCAGTCTTAGCCACTCATATCTCAAACCCTGTGGTTGAGGGTGGGGGCAGAGACAGTCAGATCCTGGAAACCCACAACCAGCCAGTTTTGCTGGGTGCTCCAGGTTCAATGAATGATCTATCATGAAAAAGTAAAAATAAATAAGATAGAGAGGCTGGAGAGAAGGCTCAGTGACTAAGAGCATATAGTGCTCTTCCGGAGGACATGAGTTTGGTTCCCAGCACCCATATCAGATGGCTCAAAATTGACTGTAAATTCCTGTTTCATTTTATCTAACTCATCTGGCCTCTGAGGACATATGCATATACCCACACACAGATGTATATATATACACATAATTAGATGTAAACATAAACACACGTATATACCACATATACACACATGCACACACACATACATCCATACACATAATACATTTATTTTTACATCATTATCACATGAAGTTATGCTATTATTTAAAGCATCTACTACATATGTAAAATTACATTTCTGTAAGGATGTCAAATAATGACTAATAAAAAGCAAAAATCATCATAAAATTTATTTTACTTATATTAAAATGTATATGTCTTCAAGTATATACAAGGATGTTCAGGTGCCCACAGAATTCAGAAGAGGGTATTGGATCTCCTGGAGCTGGTTACAGATGGTTGTGAGCCACCTGACATGGGTGCTGAGAACTGAACTTGGGTCCTCTGGTAGAGCAGCAAGCACTCTTAAGTAGCCATAAAATCAGTTTAACTGAAAAATTCCAAAGGTATATCTAGCTTACACTGAACATTAAATATGTGTCTAAGCTGATTGGTAAGCAAAACAGCAGCTGGCTGGACAGTTTTATTGAATTCATTTAAATTATTGGTGCACTCTCTGAGAATGGCATGTTTGGAGGAGCAAGGGAAAGGGGGAAATCTATATTTATCCCAGAGTAGAAAAGATGCATACATTAATTTACCTAGGATAATCTTTATTTTCAGGTGAAGGGTCTTTTTCCAGCCAGCTTTCATAAAGTGATTTACTTTCAAAACCATCATCAGGGCTGGAGATCTAGAAAAACAAACAGTGAATATGAGGAATTGAAACAAATCTATAACCAATTTAACTCCATCTGCATATTAGTATCAACTTCCATTGCTACCTTTATGTGCATGCCTATGTCATGTTCACTTACATAAAAATAGTATATTTTGTAACTTATAGGAAATACAAACAACTAACCTAAATTTGTCTTCATTTATGATGACTGTTCTTGGTAACATTGTTAATTACCTAAAATAAGGATTTTCCTTTTTTATTGGTAACATTTTAAGTAAAAGTTTTAAATTGTTTCAGGTAAAAATACTGGAGAAAATGTAGACACATTTTCTTTAATAAATTGCCTTTATCTAAAAAGATGGATCCTACTTTTACTGGAAAAGAAGTCAGTAGTAGTGAGTACAATTATTTCTATTTTTTAAATTGTGTTTAAGCAAAACTGGATTTTCTTAATGTGATGAATCAGGAACCTTCATACCTTGGTACAGTTACTGTGGAAATTGGTGTGGAGTTTTCTCAAAATCAAAAATAGATCTTCATATGACCCAGCTATACCACTCCTGCACATATACCCCCAAAACTAACACTAGAGACACTTGCACATTTGTTTTCATTACTGTCCTCTTCACAACAGCTAGGAAATGGAACCAAACTAGATGTCCATCAACTGAAAAGTAGGTAATGAAAATGTGTCACATTTATACAATGTCATTCTATTTAGCACTAAATAAAAATGAAATTTGTAGGAAAATGGGTAGAATTGAGGATAAAATTCACTAAGTGAGGTAACTCAGACCCAGAAATCCAATACCACGTGTTCTTTATTATACAATGTAGCATTCCTTTTAATTGAATTTTGTATTTAACTTGTAATCTACAGAGACCAGGAAATTATAAAAGGAGTATGGGGGCTAGGGAAAAGTCCTAAAGATGGATGCACAGTATAATTCATGTGTAGATTAATTTCTAAATGGTCTTACTAAATAAAAAACATGGAGCCAGATATAGGGGTGAAAGCCTGAGAGAGATAGTGACATACGGAAATCTACAACTAACCTCACCTCACCAATTTGGCAGCTTCCAAATGCAAGCGACTTCCTGTCTACCCACACCTACATGCCTTTGCTGTTCTGCTATCAGATTTGCTCTCTCTGTCCAGCTACATCTCTTCCTCTTCCTGCCCAGCTCTGTCACTTCCTGTCTGTCTGTACAGATCTCCAAACTTCCATGGTTAACTAGTGTTGGAATTTAAGGCATATGTCACCACACCTGGCTCTGTTTCCACTGTGGCCTTGAACTCACACAGATCCAGACAGATTCCTGCCTGCCAAGTGATAGGATTAAAGGTGTGTGCTACTGTTGCTTGACTTCTTTATTTACTTATAATGGTTGTTCCTATTCCTCTGATCTCTAGGCAAGCTTTATTTATTAAAGCACAAATAAAATATCATCACATTTCATCACAAATAAAATATCACCACACTCATGTGATATGAAAATGGAAGGGGGTGTGGTGGGCCACAAGAATATATTATAGAGATTCGGCTGTGTATTAAAGCTATACTTTGACTGGCCAAGGGTCATAACTAAGCCAGGATCCAAAATGCAATCTCCTGGGTATGACAAGCCATTGTAATTCTGAGCTTACAGCGATTCCGTTTGCAGTTGCCTTCACTGAGCCTGCATATGATTGGGACTATCAACAGTCAATTGTTGAAGGGAGAAGAATTTGTGGCTATTGATGTATGCAGAGAGAGAAGGATTCATTGTCTCTATTTCTGTACATACCGGTAAGCCCAACATGTTCCAGTGGCTAGTTCCAAAACCACGGTCATAAGGACAGCCCTGTTTAAACTCAGTGAGTTAAAAATCCAGAGAGACATGAATATGAGGAAAGGGAGGAAGGCTGGCAAGGGTAGGATGATGGGTAGGAATCCTCCTCATTTTCTAGAGTCACTAACTCATGCCTCATCCTGTGGCCCTGAACCATGACCAATCTTAACTGCTTCCATGAGATGTCCTATCAGCACAGCAGTACTGTGCCCCATTTCTTGTTGAGTCTGGCAACTGCTTTTCTTTACCCTCCTTGATTATTTGACTTATTAGGCATGGTGGTTTGAATGCCTGCCATAGGCTCATATGTTTGAATGCTTGGTCCCCAGTTGGTGGAACTGTTTAAGGATTCAGATAGATGTATGGGCTTGTGGGAGGAGGTGTGCCACTGGGAATGGGCTTCAAGGTTCCAAAAGGCTAGGCCATTCCTAGTTAGCTCTCTCTGTGCCTTGTGCTTACAGGTAAGGATGTAGGTTCTCAGCTACAGCTCCAATGCGGTGCCTGCCTGCCTGCCTGCTGCCATGCTACCCTCCATCATGGTCACAGACTCACCCTCTGAAACTGTAAGTCTCCAGTAAGCTCTTCCTTCTATGAGTTTGTTTGCTCATGCTGTCTCTTCATGGAAATAGAAAAGTAACTGAGACATGAAGGATAGGAGAAATTGTAGTAATCTGTTTACGGGAAGGGGAAGGCGTCACTGTAGTCCCCGGGTCTTTGTATGACCATAGACAGTAAGTATGTGTCTTTGCACAAGATGCACAAATAAGAACTTCTACTTACTGGTTCCAAAGTTCTTATCACCCTGACATCAAAGACAGGAGCCATTTTTCAAATACAGTACAGATCATAAAAACCTATTCTGAAGTATTGCTCCATAAAGATTCTCTTTACACTTGCTTTTAGGAAAGAAACTATTGTGAAGCATTCCAAAAGAAGAACAAGGAAATAAGTTTACTCAAGAGGGTAAGGACACCAACAAGAGGGAAAATATAGCAAGCACTTTTGCTTGAAAAAAAACAAACCTGTTTTTAGAGACACGAGCAGTAAACAGGCAGGTAGGGCAAGATTAGAGAGATTAGAAAACAGAACCTGCCTTAGAGTGGTACTCACCCCTTACTTTTCACTAAGGCTGCCCTTAAAGCAGCAAACACTTCTACAAGTAAATTCCTTGGTTTTAAAGATTGTTGATTCGTGTGTGTGTGTGTGTGTGTGTGTGTGTGTGTGTGTGTGTGTGTGTGTATTCTCATGCACCATGTATGGTGATCAGGTACCCAAGGAAATATAAGAGTGTCAGGTCCCTTGAGCTGGAATTACAGGCACTTGTAAGACACCTACTGTGGGTGATGGAAACCCAAATCAGGTCCTCTGGAAGATCTGGAAGATCAGCTGCTGCTCTTAACCACTGATCTGTCATTCCAGCACCTCTATAAGTAAATTCTATACCAGAGGACTACTTAAACGAAGTGTACAGCTACTGGGAATACATTATCTGATTTTACTTTGAGATTCAATGTGCTTTAGTTCTTAAGAATATTTAACACATACAGTTAGTTTACTGTTTATAATGTTTCTGTGTAACCACCAGTTGCAGATTTCCTCCCCCTTTGCCTTTGGACTAATTACTGCTCATTCTATTCACTACGCTGACATACAGTGATTTGTCTGGTGAGAAAGATCAGTGATTTCTGCATTGCCTGATTTCTGAATTCCTTAGCTTCTTTTTAATACTTTACTTCTTAGCATCCTCACAATTATGTCACATAGTAAGCTGTATATTATAAACTTTGTTTTAGTTGCTACTTATTTGAGTCACCAATGTTCTGAGAGCAATTTAAAAATAAATGTAGCTAATTAGGCCAGAAATGTGTTATCCATTCATCATAAAACAGTAAGCCAGGTGTCCTCATTTACCTCTCTTGCCACTTTATACACCAACTGGTGAAGGAGAGGAGTACAGTCAACTCGTAGAGTGTAATTGCCTGAACAATAAAGCAAACACAAAAGTCACATTTCATACTACCAAATGAAATCATTTATGTTTAATTACAACTTTCTATTTAAATTATAATGTAACAGTCTTTAATTCAAAGACGTGTGTGTATGTGTGGGTGGCGGGGGGGAGGCTGCAGTTCATTGTTTAAACTGATGGAGCAATGGTGGACCCTGGTGGCTGATGTGGCAGCTCCCACAGCCATCAGCCAATTTTCCTTGTAGCACCATCTCTCGGGGACAGTGTCAAAGAAAGCATTAAGACTACAGAATCATTCATTCTTTCATTTGTTTAGATCAATGTATTAGAAAACAGTATGCATGTTGCAACAGCTTCAGGGACAATAAACAAAAATGCACCAAAAATACTGAGAGGTAAATACAATGTGTCCTCCAAAACACAGTTCCAATAAGTAAGGAAAATATTATTTTTATTTTCAAGGAAATGTTTTATTAAGAAAATATTTTTATGAGATATTCTGCAGAATATTTCTTCTTAAATACTCCAATCAAATTTCACTAATTCCTCCACAAAATTGTGGTGAAGAGTAGGGTTTTAAGTCGTAATCCAAGGCAAGCAAGTATAAACCAAAGATAGAGCAAAAAAAATCAGGAGCTATAGCTCGGTTGTGAGTCATAATGATTGATATGAATTATTTTTCCTGTGGTAAAACTAAAAACTAAGTTATTACTGAATAGTCTTATCTAAACATAAGATTTGAGATACTAGTAAGCTAGAATTTTTAGACCTAAAAATATAATAAGCCAAAAAAAAAAAATTGTCAGGCATTCTGTCGCACTCCTATAATCCTAGTGCTTAGCAGGTGGAAGTGGGAATTTAAGGAGTTCAAGGCCATGACCACCAACACATTTGAGGACCTTCACGAGACCCTTATCTTAAAAGGATAGCATACTTACTAGAAATGAAATTACTAAAAATAGAATTTACTTTTTGAACACTGTATTTCAAAATAAAATAAGATGCACCTTCTATAGATGAATCTGAGTTGATGTAAGCAACGCTTCTCTCCTGGAGGATCTTTGCATTCTCCTGCAATTGAAGCCAAGTTGTTAACACTCACAGTATTTACTGCTTTGGAAATATAAACAAAGTAGACACACTAATCTCTTGTAAAATGGGTTGCTGCTGTTTATAAGTCAAATACAGTATCTGCCCATGACCACAAATTTTAAAAAATTCTGATAATTTCTTAATTGATAATAGCAACAGAAATTAAAGTAAGAAAAAGAGAACATTATGAAGCTGTATACCACAAGCAAAAAGGCCACGAAAAATATTTTCAGGTGTGATTACTTCATTCTCTGTATCAGAATTTGCTGAGGTTAGGGTCCAAAATTTGATAGTCCTAACTAAAATCTATTGAATCCAGACTGTTCAAAGTGAGGCCTGAAACTGTTTTCTAACATCCACTGAAGTTTGAGGTCCACTAAGTGGATTCCTAAGCACAGTATAAGAGTGAGAAACATAAAAGTCACTTATCTATATTTATAAGTGAAAGAATAAAATAAAGAATAACAAGCCTACTCTAGGGTGTAGCAGGAATCTTAAAGGGGCTTATTAATAAAAACAAACCTGGGGCCAGGTATTGGGGTGAACGCTGGAAGATCAGAGTAGTAGAACAAGCCACAGCCACCTCATCTTGCCAATTCCTCGGCTGATCCTGTTTCCTCAGACTGGAAGCCTCTAAGTCCTCATCCAGAATGAATCTCAGCTGAACTGCTGCTAAAAGCCTAAAAGCTTAACCAGCCAAAAGCTTCTAGTTTCTGGTTCTCTTGCCTTATATACCTTTCTGCTTTCTACCATCACTCCCTGGGATTAAAGGCTCACTTTCTGGGATTAATGGTGTAATCACCATGCTTGGCTATATCCTTGAACACACAGAGATCCAGGTAGATCTCTGCCTCTGGAATGCTAGGATTAAAGGCGTGTGCTACCACTGCCTAACCTCAGTGTTTAATATTGTGGCTGTTCTGTTCTCTGACCCCAGATAAGTTTATTAGCGTGCATAATATTCTGGGGAACACAATACCACCACACTAGGGTTCTGGGCTGAAGGAAAGCAAGCACCAGCATCCATCTAGTTCAGCTTCCTGACCGTGAATGGAACGTGAGCAGTTGCTTCACAGAAATGTCATCTCTATGCTCTTGTCTCGGGGTTGTACCTTTGGAACTATGAGTGGAATAAACCTTTTCTACCTTGAGTTGCTTTTCTTAGGCATTTTGTTCCAACAACAAGAAAAGTAACTAATGCCTTGATTATAGACCACGTCTCTAGTACAGCATTTGCAGGGACTCATTATATAAACTTGGCTGCTCTCAAACTATAGATCTTCCTGCCTCTCCCACCTGAGTACACTAATTAAGGTGTGTATTACCATACATAACTCCTTATATGTTCTCATACAAGTTAAATGTACTATTGAATATGACAACCTGTCTTAGAAAATTGTTGTGGAATATTATTTTAACTTGGCAAAGATGTGTTACATTTGTTTATGCTGCATTTGTTTAATGATGTAAGAATGTGTGTTTAATTGTGTAAAGATGTGTTGTATTTGTTTTACCTTGCCTGCCTAAGACACCTGACTGTTCTAACAAAGAGCTGGGCAGCCAATAGCTCGGCAGAGAAAAGGATAGGTGAGACTGGTGGGCAGAAAGAATAAATAGGAGTAGAAATGCAGGCTTGAGTTAGAAGAGGAGAAGGCGAAGGGGGAGAGAACAAGGAACCTGCCTGGGGCCAGCCAGGAAGCTGCCAGCCCGCAGACAGAAGAGTGAAAGTCAGGTCTACCGAAGAGAAGCAGAAGGTAGACAAGGACAATCAGGTTAATCTAAGTTAAAGAGACAGCCAGAAATGAGCCTAATCTAGACCAAGCATTCAAAACCAGTAAGTCTCCACGTCATAATCTGGGAACTGGTTAATGGCCCAAAAGAAAAAGCCTGGTATAGAAAACTAGGAAGAACGTTAAAATTATTCCTAAACTCACATGTGTATCAATGCAAATTACTATTGTAAATCTTAGATTTCTCTTATTTTTATTTTGAATTTCTGAAATTGAAAAAACAAATATATTTATGTGCACATACATTATAAGAAATCACACATTCTAAAAAGAAATTAGCTTGATCAATAATATTCAAGTAATCTAAATTAACATTCTACTTTTAAATGTAATATTTATAGTACCAGTATCAAAATGAAACTTTACAATGTAAATGTAACCCAAAAAGATAAGTGATATCAGTTAAGTAACTATTTGATTTTGCTTTAAACTATTATTTTATAGTAATGTAAGAGGAAATGAGTTGGGAGGAAAGCATTTTTTAAACTATACACAGACATGAAAACTTTGCTTTAGAACACACCAGTAAAATGTATACTTACATGTGACAGAGAGGTGGTAGAGAGAAAGCATATCTAACTTTATGAAAATGTGTGTGCGCTTTACACATGTGAGAACTTAGACATTACCAGCAGAGGAGAACTGGCCAGAAGAAAGAGGTGCATAAGAAAGGCTCTGTAAGACCAAGAGCCTGTGAGGAAGAAGAAAGACAGTGCTGTGAAATAGGAAGTTCAGCCACTTTATGAAACTGATCACATTACAGAATTATCATTTTATATTTAACCATCAAAGCATAAAACTGCTACAAAAGGTAAAAAAAATTCACAGCTTGAAGATTCTGATTACCTTCTGAGTTTACTGATGTTGTTTTCACAATACAAATACAGAAAAATATTGAAACACTTTGGTAATAACTAGTTTTAGCCTAAGAAGTGACTCTGCTTTGCCAAATAGATGTGAGAGTAAAAACAAATTCTATGTCTTAAATTCACTTGAGTCATTTTCTATCAGGTAAGATAATCTATACAGTATTAGATAACAGGTATCTTCTCTGTTACTTACTTCAGCCCATTCAGTTGAACCCAGCAGCCCAAACTCTTCTGCATCCCAGCTGGCAAAGATGATCGTTCTCCTAGGTCTCCAGCCTGCGAGCGATCATGTTAGTGAACATGGTTAAATACACCCACCTGCAGGGACAGGGATATTAAGCAAGTCATTTTCAGTCAGCAGCTACCAGAGAAATGCTAGTTACCTCGGTTCATCAGCTTTCCAAAACTCTGGGCAATCTCTTGCAAAACTGCTGTGCCAGTGGTAGGGTCAATCCCTCCAAATACCCAGGAATCACGATGACCTCCCAGGATGACATACCTATCTGGACAAGCACGTGTTCAAAGAGGTTCAACTTGTATACATCACAGGCATTTGTCATTTATGTATTTAAGTTTTCTCCTGCCTGAGTTTCCTCCACAGAAGACAACCAAAACTAAAATCTTTTAGAGTGGAAATATCCTTCCCCTGAATTTCAGTTTCAAATCAGCCAGAAAAATATGTTATTAACAGAATTTCATCTTTTCTTCATCTCTGTTCAAAGAAAATGTCTTTAAAATTTTAGTGACTCACCAGGTTCCATGGACCCTCTGATAGTTCCAATTACATTGTAAATTCTTGTGATTTTGTTAATGTTATTAACATGCATTCTAACTTTCCTAGAATTTTGAAAAGAATAAGTTAATTCAATTAAGCATTGCATTTAGTTTTATTTAACATTTTATTGTGAAAAATCTCAAAACTACAGAAAACTATACAATAGGACAGTGAATTCTCATATCTTTGCCATCTCAATAATTGGATGATTTAAAACACTTGCAAAGCGGCATTACAATTTATTCCTATGTATTGAGGCACGTACCTTAAAGTCAACTTTAAATACCAATATTTTAATTTTTCTTCATAGCTATATTACTTAGTCTTACTTTTAACTCAAAATATTCTATTAAATGTCTTAAAGTATTAGTTTTAAAACTTTATGCTCTGCCGGGCGGTGGTAGCGCACGCCTTTAATCCCAGCACTCGGGAGGCAGAGCCAGGTGGATCTTTGTGAGTTCGAGGCCAGCCTGGGCTACCAAGTGAGTCCCAGGAAAGGCGCAAAGCTACACAGAGAAACCCTGTCTCGAAAAAAATCACCTCGGGTTTGATTTCATTAATAAGAACTTTTAAGTTTCCTGCCACATTTGGCGCCCAACGTGGCAATAATTCATTAAAAAATCCGCTTGCCTTGGATGTGGGTCTGGCTTCCCACCTGGGCGGGCCCGGCTCCCTAGCTCCGGCCTAGCCCCGGCCTAACCAGGGCCTAGCTCAGTTTAGGACTCAGGCCCAACCTACCTTAGCTACAGGCGGTTACCGCTGCAGCTGGAGTTACTTGCTTAAAAAGCAGGTGCTACAAACAACTCAGGCCTGCAGGAGCTACCGCTAATTGCAGTAGCTACACACAACTGCAGATAGGCTGTTTTTGGCTGAAACGCCAGCGCACGTGATCAGTCAGAGCTTAAGGAAGCCAGAGCCCAGGCTCTACTCCGCTCAAACAGGAACATTGAAGCGGTTGGATTCAAGCTTTTAGCCAGAACATGGCTACGCTTTCTTGTTTTCTTGCTCTCTCTCTCTCTGGATTCCCACCTCGGACGCTAGGTAGCTGTTTTGAAATTCTCTTGGATTTCTACTGTTCTACACAGAATTGGTAAGTCATTTATATCAGATATTTTAAAGGAAACTATTTAAAAGAGATTTTTTTCCACTGGGATGAGGGGGGCAATGGAAGGTAGGGGATGGAGGATGGGAACATGGGTGAATGGGGTGGTTGAGTTGGAACGGGGTAGAATGGGAGAGCATTGAGGGAGATATATTGATAGAGGGAGACATCATGGGGATAAGGAGAAACCTGGTGTGAGGGAAGTTCACCAAAAGTCCACAAGGCCAACCCCAGCTTAGACTACTATAAGTGGTAGAGGGGTGCCTGAGGTGGCCTACCTTGGTGATCAGATTGGTGAATGCCCTAACTGTCATCATAGAGCCTTCATCCAGTAACTGATAAGAACAGATGCCAAGAGCCATGGCCAAACACCAGGCCGAGCTCTGGAAGTCCAGTGGAAGAGAGGGAAGAGCAAGAGGCATCAAGACCTTGATGGGGAAACCTACAGAGACAACTGAACCAAGCCATGGGAACTCATAAACTGTGGACCAACAGCTGTGGAGACATGGGACTGGACTGGACCCTCTGCGTGGACGAGACAGTTGTGTAGCTTGTTCTGTTTGAGGGCCCCTGGCAGTGGGATCAGGATCCATCCCTGATGCATGAACTGGCGTTTTGGAGCCCATTGCTTATGGTGGGACACCTTGCCCAGCCTTGATGCAGGGGGAGGGGCTTGGACCTGCCTGCGCTAAATGGGGGATTTGCTGACTCCCCATGGGAGGCCATACCTTTTCGGAGGAGGGGCTGGGGGCTGGGTTGGAGTAGAAGGCTGGGGGGAGGGAAGGAGTGGGAAGAAGGATGAGAGGGGGATCTGTGGTTGGTATGTGGAAAGAATAAAAAATTTCTTACTAAAAGAAAATTGACCTGGTCACTGAGTGAAGAATATGATAAATTCTATTGTTAAATAAGAATTTGGAAAGTTGTGCTAAGTACACAACTATATACTGAAACTTCCCTGGACCATCTATTTTGATTCTGATTTGGGCTGGACTTTAATATTCATTCATGATTTTAACCAATTTAAAAGCAAAGGTAAATTCAGTCAAACCCAGCCAGACTTCCTCCTCCATCTCAAAGGCAATACACATTCCATGGATCCCAGAATGACATACATAAATATTGAGTTGCTTTTTCACAGGAACAGAAAACAAGCCTTTGTTTATTCTAGATATAGAAAGGTCTCTAACTTGCTATCATGATTATTGGATGGAGCTTGTACAATGTGAAGTGCGTGCAGATTTTGATATCTCCTAAATTTTTTCTAAATACATAATTAATCCTAATAATAATCAATAAATAATTCAGCTAAAAGTTTCAAGAGTAAAAACAATCAACAAGCTAGTTTTGTTTTTTTTTTTTTTAACATAAAAATATACTTTTGCTACTGTGAAGTAAAAACACTAAGGAGCTGGGGAAATGGCTTAATGGCGGAGCCACTAGTTTGCAAAAGCAAAACCCTATGATCAGTTTTTAGCAGGAAAACACCCACTGCTGCAATGCAGAAACATTTTCAGCATCTTCCCGTAATTAAGAGCTTAAAGTCTATAATTAAAAACCCGAAGTCATTGGTATTATATCACTGTATCATTAAATTAAGAAAGCTAAGTCAGGCTTAGTGTGGTGGCTTTTGCCTTTAATAGCAGTACTCTGGAGTCTGAGGCAAGAGAATTTCCATGAGTATGAGGCCAGGGCAGCTACATAGTGAGAGCTGTTTTTTTTAAAAAAAAGGTAAATGTTGATGCAATAAATGAATGAAATCTAGAGAAAAGTCAGTAATTCTAAACATTAATATATGGTAGATGCCTAGAGTCTCTAATGTTTCTCATACATTCGAGTCTTTACCCTGTGTACCTTCCAGGCTTTCACTTTCTTTGACTTCTTCAATTGTTCGTAGCAACTACCTGCTTTTCCTCACATCACTCCAAATACACTTCCAAATGAAGCACAGTCTAGGATCTAGGCTTAATAGGAGGGTGTTTTTGCTTATTTGATCCAGGATGAATACCCAGGACTCGGAGTGGTACTTTGCATCCCGATGATGTTTATCAGTATTTGTCAAATGAACTAACTCCCTCCTATAGGGAAAGCTGGAAAACACTCTGGCCCATCTGTCACTGTCACCCTAGCCTTTTCTCATCTCATTGTATGACTAGACTGCTCTGTCTATCTCTGTAGAGACAGACTGAATGAACACACAGAAGCATGACAGAAACACGGATAATTCACAGTAGAATCATATCTAGTACACATTCATGTAAGATTCTTCTCCACTATAAAAGCAAGCTTTCCTGCAATTATGTTCATCTCAAGACCTCTGAGTAAACTCAGAGAAATTATGAATATACTTTCTCCATGTCTGTCTGCTTCTGCTTTAAATTTTTTTTTAAAAAGCCTTTATCTTGTACAACTATGTTATCTTTCCCCCTCTCTGGAGAATATAAGAAAAATAGATACTATACCGTCTAATTGATGGAACACTGTTCTGATTGAATTATAATTAAGCCCTACATACCTCAAATTCTAAAATTCCCATAAAAATAAGAAAACTGAACTTCTTTAACCTCAAATTTTCTGAAACAAGCCAATTCTAGCAATAAAAACATCTCCTGAGTATCAAAGTTCACATAGATAGGTAAATTAGCAAACAAGACTAACTCTGTAAGTCCTTCTGAGTTGATATAAAATGATCAGTTGCTTACTGGTGACAAGGAAAAAAGAGCAAAGCATACTTTACCTGGCAAAGCATTATCTTGACATTTTTCTGTTAAAACAAAACTTTTCCAGGCTATTCAAGATTCACAACGTTACCTGGGATATTCACTTCCTGTAAAGCCAGGCCCGATATTGTAACTAACATTTAGAGTTCCTTTCCAGCTTTTGTCTGGTGGAGCAGCTCCTCCCAAGTTTCTGTCAAGAGTACATGAAACAACAAAAAGATTGATCTTGAGAAAATCATGAGACCGAGTGTGATACTGTGTATGTTGGAACTATTTACAAAAAAAAGGCCTAGCCTAATGGAGCTTTCCTTCTGGAAATAATCACAGCCTAGACAAATAAGTAACATGCAACATGTTAGTTATAATGATGAAGGGAAAAACTAAAATCCGGAGGACAGATGGGTGGCAACAGCCTCTTCCCACTTGATGTAGTGGGAGAACCAGGGAATCAAGGCTATCCGAAAGAAGGAACATTCCTGACTGTGTTAAGAAGCACCAAATTTTTACAGAATCTACTGACTCCATAATTAAGTTACTCTGGTACAGACATGTAGGAAATGAAGTTGGGAAATAGGCAACGAAATACAGAAAACATTACCAGAAAATATTAACTCAGCGTTCACTGTACTGCAGACACTGCTCTCAGCTGGGATTCCAGAAGAAACATCACTGTCCTCATTTTACAGGTAAGGAAACTAAATCGGACCAAGAAGTAACTGGTGCAAGATCACACATCTAGTGGCTAGCATGATTGTACGTCTACACAAATGAAGTCTAAGTATTTGAATTTTTTTCAAATCAATGCTTGAATTTAATCTTTGGACAGAATTTTATTTGAGCAGAGAAATGTTTTATTATTATTTCTTAATAGCTAATCTGATTGTTCTTCTCATAAAAATAGTATTCCTACTTCACGGCTTATTTTGATATGTTATTTTTAACACAACTGACTAATAGAGCAGAAAATGGACATTGTAGGGTAAGATATATTCATATCCAACTAAATGACTATACCGTAACAGTATCTCTGCATCATTGTATCCAATTGGATGTACAGGTATGTTTGGAATCCCTACTCCTTCTTCAACATGAAGTCTGAAGGTGTACTCTGCAAAAATCAAGTATATAAGTGAAAACCATTGAACAATACAAGCAAGGACAATGGCATGCAGGACTTTCTTATAATATTAATACAGAATTGATATATTTTGCAATAAAATAAAATTAAAGGTTACCAAAAAGTCAAACTGTTTTATTTAAACTGGACTATTTGAGTCAGTAATAAAAAAAAAAAATGTCATTTACATTTTAAGGTAAAATCAAATCATAGAAATTATAGATTTTTTAAACTAAACATTTGAAATAATTTTCTTAAACCTTTTACTATTTTATTTGCTCAAAGATATTATGAACCACTATTATAGAAACTCCAGTAAACTGTATGCTTGGAAAATGTATCTATATATTCTAAAGTCACATATAATGGGGAAAAAACCAGAAAACTTTTGAGATCTTGAGAAATAATTACATTTATCCAAATAATAAGACAAAGTTTTCTTGAAAGGATGCTTGGGGAGTGCTGTCAGACTGATAAACTCTTTGGGCCTGGCTATCTGGCAAGATAGATTAACACGGAAACCTTCATGCTCATATCTGGACCAACTTAAAAGTGATAAGACATGAAACAATAGTTCAAAGAATTTTTATTACTCATTTTCATAATTGTCTGTTGAAAAAAAGCATAACAGTATAATTATAAAAAAAAGTCAGCAACTACACTAACTTGATTGGGCAGATGTTCTTAACAGTTGGGCATACTTCAAAACAGCACAGTTTACTTTGTTCTCAGGTATGTGGGGAACATGTATTCAATAGATTATATTGTGGTATTGTAGGCTATAAAACATGTTCCACTGAATGCAAAAATCATACAAAGTCTATTGTTTGACAATAGTGAAATTAATTATAATGAATTAGAAATCAATATTGAAGAAAATATTTCCAAAATTCTTGAGTAGCTAAAAACCAAACAATGTGATTCTCTGCTAACCCATAAAAACAGGTAGGCTGCCTGCAGACCTTCCCTTCTCTCTCTGTTCCCCCAATTTAAATATCCGAGTCTCATCCCCAGCTCTATAGCAGAACACCCTTGGCAGCCCCTCCTCCCACCTCCCATGGATCCCACAGATCTCCCCCTTCTAACCTTCCTCCTTTTATTTTTTGTTTTGTCTCAGACCCCAACCCCAGTGGACACTCCCTGCTAAACCAAGGGCCTCTCTCAGGGCACCTGTGCTGCTGCTTCTGAGATCCACCCTAGTCCCAGTATCATCCCCAGCTCCTTAGCAGGAAACCTGCTGTGGTCTCCCTTTTCTCTCTGACTTCACCCTAATGGAACACAAAGATCATTCCCAACCCTTCTTCCCCCATCTAATCCCAGTATCCCAG
Source organism: Onychomys torridus (assembly GCF_903995425.1). Classification (NCBI taxonomy): domain Eukaryota; kingdom Metazoa; phylum Chordata; class Mammalia; order Rodentia; family Cricetidae; genus Onychomys; species Onychomys torridus. The sequence continues at coordinate 13,864,861 of NC_050449.1, forward strand.
TCTCCAACACCAGCAGGCATTCACTGGGAACACAGCAGCCTAGCAGAACAAGGGAATGGCCCACAACTCCAACAGACAGGAGGCCCACAGGCCACACCTGCATGCTCCCTTCAGACTTTCTCTTCTCTCTGTTCCACCAGTTCCATCCCCAGCTCTACAGCAGAACAAACTTGGCAGAGTCCCACCCCCACCTGCTATCATCTCCAGTGGATTCCACTGATCTTTCCTCTTCTAACATTCTTCCCCAACTTGTTGCTTTGTCCTAGATCCCAACCAAGCAGGCAGCCCCTGCTAACCCAGGGCTGCTCCTGAGTTCCAATCCCCCCAGTTTTATCCTAAGCTCTATAGCAGAAAATCTACTATGGTCTCCATTTCCTATCTGACCCCATCCCCAAAGGATCACAAAGACCTTCCTCCCAAACCTTCCTTCCCCTACCTCATCCCAGTATCCCAGCCTACAACACCAGCAAGCATTCCCTGAGAATGCATAAGCTGGACAGGACAGGCAACACTCAGTCAAAAGACTCTCTGAAAATCCAGAGAGGAAACAGAAATAAAAGAATAAAACACCTATCCAATGAAGACAAATCCAGAAATCAGCACCTAGACCTATAATTATCCCAAACTCAGATGCCAAGATGCCAGCATAAAAACATAATCAACAACAGCAAAGGCAATATGTCTCCAGCAGAGCCCAGCTGTCCTACCATAGCAAGGCCTGAATATTCCAACACAGCTGAAGCACAAGAAAAAGACCTTAAAGCCAACTATATGAAGATGATAGAGTTCCTTAAAATAGAAATTAATAAATCTATGAAAACAATGTGAGGAAATGAATAAATCACTTAAAGAAACCCCAGAAAACACAAACATTTGAAGAAAACAAATAAAAGTGATCAAGACCAGAGAATGGAAATAGAATCAATAAAGAAAACACAAGCAGAGGGAATTCTGAAAATGAAAATTTTAGGAATTCAAAGAGTAACTACAGCAGAAAGCTTCACCAACAGAATAAGAGATGGAAGAGAGAATCTCAGGCATTCAAGATACTATAGAAGGAATGGCTACATTGGATAAAGACAATGTTCAATTTAAAAATTCTCTGATACAAAACATCCAGGATATCTGGGACACTATGAAAAGTCCAAATCTAAGAATAATAGGAATAGAAGGAGAAGATCCCAGCTCTAAGGCCCAGAAAATATTGTCAACAAAATCATACAAGAAAATTTTCCTAACCTCAAGAAAGAAATGCATCTAAAGGTACAGGAAGCATACAGAACACCAAATAGATTGGACCAGAAAAGAAAGTCCCCCCACTACATGAGAATCGAAACACTGAACATACAGTAGTACAAAAAAAGAATATTAAAAGCCACAGGGAAAGGGCCAAGTAATATAAAAAAGCATATTAGAATTACACCTGAGTTCTCAAATGGTGAGTCTAAAAGCCAGAAGGGCCTGGACAGATATCTTGCAGACTCTAAGAGACCACAGGTGCCAGCAATGACTACTATACCCAGTGAAACTTTCAGTCACTCTAGATGGAGAAAACAAGATATTCCATGATCCAGTCAAATTGAAACAATATCTATGTACAAATCTGCTGTGGATGACTGATTGATAAAGTGCTGATTGGTCAGTAGCCCGGCAGGAAGTATAGGTGGAACAAGGAGAAAGGAGAATTCTGGGAAATGGAAGGCTGAGGCAGAGAGACACTGCCAGCCTCTGTCATGAGAAGCAGCATGTTAAGATACAGGTAAGCCACGAGGCATGTGGCAATTTATAGATTAATAGAAATGGGTTAATTTAAGATATAAGAACAGTTAGCAAGAAGCCTGCTATAACCATACAATTTATAAGTAATATAAGTCTCTGTGTTTACTTGGTTGGGTCTGAGCAGCTGCAGGACTGGCAGGTGAGAGAGATTTGTCCTGACATTGGGCCAGGCAGGAAAACTCTAGCTACATAAATCCAGTGTTACAGAAGATGCTAGATAGAAAAACCCAAACCACCAACGTTAACTACACCCGTGAAAACATAAGAAATAAATTTATACCAGCAGAAACAAAAGGAAAGTGCACACACACCACCACCACAATTACCACCACAAACAACAACAAAGTAATAGGAATCAACAATCATTGATCATTGGTTTCTCTCAATGTCAATAGTCTCAGTTTTCCAATAAAAAGACAAGGACTAACAGACTGGGTGCAAATCAGTATCCATCCTTGTGCTGCATCCAAGAAACACACCTCAACAACAAGGATAAACATTACTTTAAGGTAATGGGTTGGAAAAAGATTTTCTAAGCAAATAGACCTAAGAAGAAAAATGGTGTAGCCATTTTAATTTCCAACAAAATATACTTTTGTAGCATGAATTCTAATTGGTCTTGATAATAAAAACCCAGAGTCAGATATAGGGGTAAATGCTGAAAGATCAGAGAAGTAGAGGAGCCAGCCACTAGAGAGACTTCTTATCTCTACCAAATCCTCAAACCAAAAGGGGCGGAGCTCCTGTCTCCTCCCATCTTATATTCTATCTCCACCTCCCTAGTGTTGGGATTAAAGGTGTGAGCCTCCACCACCTGGCTCTGTTTCTTTTTTAGACTGGATCAGGGCGGCCTTGAACTCCTAATCTTCCTGCTTCCTCCTCCCTAGCACTGGGATTAAAGGTGTGTGCCACCACTGCCTGGCCTCTATGGTTAACAACTGGCTAGCTCCGCACTCTGATCTCCAGGCAAGTTTTATTTGTTAGAGCACAAACAAAATATCACCACAGACTTCAAACCAAATTTAATCAAGAGACAGAGAAGGACTGTAGTGGGTAGCCATCCCAGCCTTGGCCTAGAAGTTCCAACCCCCATTGAGGCTTCAGTAATGGTCACCCCCACAAGGCGGGGCTGAGGGAGGACGCTGAAGACCGAGGATCGAGAGGAGAGGCCTCTCTTGGTTCCGGGGACCTTGGACACTGGAGGTAGACCAAGCAGAGTTCTCCAGAGAACACCACTGGACTGTGCCATACCTTTCCCAGACCCTGCAACCTATCCCTTCATTTGTAAGTTACGCCACAGAATAAACCTCCCTTTTAACTACGTGGAGTGGCCTTAATTTTTTCACCAATAAAGGACACTACATACTCATTTTCTTAGTTAGGGTTTCTATTGCTGTGAAGAGACGCCATGACCACAACTCTTATAATGGAAAACACTTAATTGGAGCTGTCTTACAGTTTGTGGAGATTTGAAAGAAAATAGCCCCCAAAAGGAGTGGCACGATTAGGAGATGTGGCTTTGTTGGAGGAAGTGTGGCACTGTGGGGGTGGGGGGAGGCGCTTTGAGGTTTCTTTTGCTCAAACTTCCCTTAATATGACATTCAGTGGACTTCCTGCTGCCTTCTGGTCAAGACACAGCCAGCACCACATCTGCCTGCAGGCCATGATGCTCTCTGATATGATGATAGTGGACTGAACCTCTGAAACTGTAAGCAAGCCACCCCAATTAAATATTTTCTTTATAAGAGTTGCCATCTCTTCACAGCAGTAAAAACCTTAAGACACCATTTCAGGGGTTTAGTCCATTATCATCATGGAGAGAAATGTGGTGGTATGCAAATGGACATGGTGCTGGAGAAGGAGCTGAGAGTTCTGCATCTTGATCAGCAGGCAGCAGATGGAGTCTGTGCTCCACACTGGGTGTAGCTCCAGGGTATGAGACCTCAAAGCCTGCCCACCCCCTCTGAGACAGGAAACACTTTCTCCAATGAGGCCACACCTACCCCAGCATGGCCACACCTCCTAATAGTGCCACTCCCTGTGGGCCAAGTATTCAAACGCATGAGTCTATGGGGCCATTCCTATTCAAACCACCACATTCCATTCCTTGACCCCCCCCACCAAGCAATTCAACTAAAATATTTCCTAAAGACAAAGCTGTCCACACTCCCCATACCTACTCTTTACAGAACGTGAAGTTTTAGCTAGAGCAAGACAACTGAAAAGATCAAGGGGATACAAATTAGAAAGGAGGAACTTCATTTGAAAATGATCTGATAGTACATATCAGTGACCCTAAAAGTTCTCTCAGGGATCTCCTACAGACCATAAAAACCTTTAACAAGGTAGCTAGATATAAGATTAACTAAAAAACAAAACAAAACAAAAAATCAGTATTTGTCCTATGCACAAATGACAAACAAAGTGAGAAAGAAATCACAGAAACAAAACCTTTCACAATAGCCTCAAATAATAAAAATATCAAGCCGGGCAGTGGTGGTGCATGCCTGTAATCCCAGCACTCGGGAGGCAGAGGCAGGTGGATCTCTGTGAATTCAAGGCCAGCCTGGTCTACAAAGCAAGTTCTAGGACAGCCTCCAAAGCTACAGAGAAACCCTGTCTCGAAAAAACCAATATATATATATATATATATATATATATATATCTTGGGGGTAACACTAACCAAGCAAGTGAAAGACTTGTATGATAAACTTCAAGTCTTTGAACAAAGAGATTGAAGATATCAAAAGATGGAGAGATCTTGCATGCCCATGGGTCAGTAGGATTGATATAGTAAAAATGGCCATCCTACCAAAAGCCATCTACCGATTCAACTCAATCCCCGTCAAAATTCCAAGACAATTCTTCACAGACCTTGAAAGGACAATCCTCAACTTCATATGAAAAAATTAAAAGTACTTATTTCCAAGTAGTCAGGGTCTAAAATGACATAAAGTGCTTGTTTGTAACACCTAGAACAGCAAGGAATATTTTACAAAAATGATCAACTAACAGATTTGCCCATTACCTTTAGCTGGATAGCCTGGAGTGAGTGGGTCACCTGCCCCATTCAGATTTAAGACATTTCCTCTCTGTGCTGCATCTCCAGGAAGGTTCCATCCTTTGGGATACGGCTGTACCTCAGGGGCAAAGTAGTCAGCTGGATCAGAGTACAGGATGATTCCTATGGCTCCGACTAGCATGGCATTTTTAACCTGTAAGAGAAATATGCAAATGACTGGTTTGCTCCTACAAAAGTAGTAATACCTGCTTTTGATCCTGTTGTTATATGCTTGTTATCTTTGCATTTAAAACTAATTTTCATCATGGTAAACTTAACACATGGCCATTTATCTTACAAAATCTTTACTAAATTATCTCTTTTAAGAACTGTTCCTGGCCGAGGTGGTGGCACAGCACTTGGGAGGCAGAGGCAGGCAGATCTCTGTGAGTTCGAGGCCAGCCTGGTCTACAAAGTGAGTTCCAGGAAAGGCGCAAAACTACACAGAGAAACCCTGTCTCAGGGGAAAAAAAATTGTTCCTGTTATTCCCAAACTTGCAAAATTAAAGTCTCTCTTCTTTATACTTATTTTATATATTTCTATCATAGGACAGTTTATAATATATTAAAATATCTTTCTAGTGTGTGTCTCCTCTACTAAAATGAAAGTGTTGTTGAGAATATGACTGATGCCATACTCTTAACCAACTACCCACAAAAATCTTACACATCACTGAGAAAGCATTTTACAAATACTTACATAAGCAAACAGGTTTTCAACTTTATGTAGAACAGTCACAGTGTGTTTTTCAAAAGTAACTTTGTAAGCATCTAACGATCTGGATTTGCTAAGAACAGAAAACTTTATTCTGTGAGATAACTGAACTCTTTTTTTAAATTTTATTTCAAATTTTATTTTTTTATATGGATATTTGTGTTTTAATTTTACGTATCAGCCATGGGTTCCCCTGTCCTTCCCCTCCTGCCCCCACCCCAAGATAACTGAATTCTTAATCATCAGATATGTTACAGCAAAAGACAGGTAACTCCCACTCTTGGCTCTCTCATATGTATTATGATATTAAGAAAGCACTCAGCTTTGTTAATATCTCAACTTTCTGGAAAAGAAATTTGGTCATTTCATCAAAATTATGAAAGAACATATAATACATACATATATATATATATATATATATATATATATAATACATATATATAACACATGTATATATGTGTGTGTGTGTGTGTGTGTGTGTATATATGTTTATATATATATGTATATATGTATGTATAGTACCCAGCCTTAATTTTTAGGAATCTATATCACAAAAATTGCATGCAAATATTTGAAGTATATGTGAAATGGTTTTTTGGGGTTTTGTTGTTGTTGTTGTTTTGTTTTGTTTTTTCGAGACAGGGTTTCTCTGTAGCTTTGGAGCCTGTCCTGGACTAGCTCTGTAGGCCAGGCTGGCCTTGAACTCACAAAGATCCACCTGCCTCTGCCTCCCGCCTGCCCCCCCCCCCCCCCCCCAGTGCTGGGATTACAGGCTGGGATTACAGGCGTGCGCCACCTCCACCCAGCCGTGAAATGTTAACAATGGAATTCTTTATAGTAGTAACATATTGAAGCCCAACTGAGGAAAGCATCTATCAATAGAAGAATGATTAAATAAACTATCAATTCTGAAAAATATTATGTTCCCACTTAAATTAACGAGGCATTTAATAAATAGTTACACAGAAATTACTAGTATAAGTTTGCTACTGAGATGCTCTCAGTGCAGACTAGGATCCTATGAAGAACCCTTTGAGGTTGGTATTATTGGCAATCCTATTCCACTCATGAGGACACTGGCACAGAGAAAGTAGTTGACATTAAAAAGATCTAGGATTCAGGCCCAGACTATGCCTGACCCAGGTATGGAGTCAGAGTCCTAGCCCCTTAACTGCTGCTATACTGTACAGCTCTTACAGTGTTACCATGGAAATGTGCAGAGTCCTAGCCCCTTAACTACTGCTATACTGTACAGCTTAGTGTGTTACCATGGATATGTGCATGAATAGCTGGGTGGGAACAACAATGCTACAGAACACACAGTGTACAATGGCGTCTTTAAAATTTAACCATAATAATTGCATAAAGTATACATATATTCATAATTAAAACTCAAAGAATTAAATCAGGAAGGGGTGACTAAAACTGAATATGTCTAGAAAAATTAAGTTGGGCAATAGAGAGGAAATGTTCCTTTTAATTGATACATATTTCCTCTTATTGACTTTAAAAAAGAAAATACTACTTTTGTAACAAAAATAATTTCCTTCTTAGAAATATAGTTATACCACAATAAGTTTTCTGTGTACCCATGGAGAACAACCAAAAAAATAATTAAAATTAAGAGCAATTTCAGAGTGAATATAACTGACCATTAATATCTGTGGGATCCAACCTCTCCCCTTCCCTCTAGAAAAAAAGAATACCCTACTTTATTTCCTCGAAAGATCTTCCCGTATCTTGCAATAACAATCTTTCCAGTGCAGGTGATGTTCATCTCTCTTTCTAGTTTGAAGAAGTCTTCAGTGCGAGCATAGTTGACATATACAAGTTCTCCCTACAGGGAAATGGGAAAGATACATATGCTACTGTCTTAAAAATAAAATTAAAATAATTTGTTCTTCAAAACTATATTGGCAATTTTCTTTCCTTATTTGGGATTAATTAACATTTGGAATTCATTACAACATCATCTTAACTGTTCAAAAACTCCTTTAAGGAGCTAAGATGTATTTACAATAGTTGTTCTCCAGAAGAAAATATCAGCAAGAAACAATCAATGCCATTTCAATAATCTCAACTGTGTTTTAATTTTTAGCTTCAGTTTTACAATCTTTTCTCTTTTATTGAAAATATTTTTAGTATAATATATTCTGATAATGGTCCCCTCCCAACTCCTTTCTGTTCTTCATCTCCTCCCCCGTCAGGATCCACAGCCTTCCTGTCTCTCATTAGAAAACAAACAGGCATCTAAGGAATGATAATAAAGTAAAGTAAGATAAAAACAAAACAAAACAAATCAGAAAAGAGCAAGAGTGAAAGAAAAGTGGTAGGAAATGCATATAAATGCACAGACACATGTATTCACACACAAAGTAATTCAATAAACACGTAAAACTAGAAGCCATAATAGATAAGCAACGAATCAGTCAGATTAAAAAAGCCTGACTTAAAATTATGAGACAAAGAACCTCCAAAGACACCGTTGGGTTCATTTTGTGTTTGTCATCTACTGCTACACAGGGCGGCCTACCCTTAAGAGTGGTTTGTTTCCCTAGTGAGACTTCTGTGGAGAAAACTAACTTTTCATTTGCAAGTGGATATCAATTGGAGATAGCTTCTGAAATCCCCAGTGTGTGAACTACGGGAACAGCTGGATAAAGATCATTCAAACTTCACATTGTGAGCAGTGGGGAAGCTGACGAGGGCACCTGCCACAAGCTCACTCTGCAGTCTGCTGTTCGGGAGAGGGCTGGCTGCGCCAGCGGGACTCCTTGCAGTGCATTTGTTTCATTTTTTCTCTCCCTGGGATCTTTTCTATTACGAAAAAATAATTTTAATGTTTGAAGGTGTTCATAGTACTGACCATTAAACAATGACTACACAAACATTTAGTCTGCATGTGAATTCCCCTTGGTTGTATTTCTCTATACAGGCTTTCATATAACAAAGAAAGGCGTGAAGGTATGAATGTTTAAAAATGTAATTTTTTACAAGGAACATTCCTAAACATAATAAAGACAATTTAAAAGTGTAATTATTTTTATTTGTTTATTTTTTTTTACCTCTGGCATTCCATGAGCTGAAAACGCATTATATGGTGGTACGATGTTTGTTACATTCTCATATCCATCTGGTGGTGGTTCAAAGTATGATGTTTTAAAAATCTAGCAAGAATTCAAACATGTCAAGTCACAGAGAATAATTCCAGGTTACTATTAAGGCATCTTGCCCCTAAGTTACACTTAGGTAAGGTTTTATAATTAAATAAATGAATCCTGCTGACAACAGTAAGTTCGATATCATCTTCAAAATAATAGTCTGAAGTGATTAAGTGTTCTCTTATTAAGTGTAGAAGCAGAGCTGCAAAGGTGGCATTCATGGACTAGGGTGTAGCTCGGTGATAGAATACTTCTATATCATGTTGAATTCCATCCCCAACACTGCTTAAAAGTGAACAAAGGAAATGCCGCCGATGGTGGCACTTTTGTGATTTCCTCGGTAGTCCTTTCTTCTTCCCTTGCAAAGCTCTACTCTTTCATCATCAATTAAATTGTTAGCATATTTTATCCCTTTACCACTTCTTGACTAATTTTCTCTGCCTTCCTGTGTAATTTCACTATTAAGACTGTGCCAACATCTAATATGCTTCTGAGACTCAGCATTTCACATTCCTGTATTTAAGAGCCAGGTGACCACTTAGCTTTGATGTTCAAACTCAACATATTAAAATTTGCTTTTACCTTCTACCATCCCAAAGCCTACTTGTGGCTCTGCATCTCCCACCTCCTCACTAGATAAGCCAGCTGCACCAGGCAGTTGGGAGTGGACAGTCATCCTGATTATTTATGCACTTCTTCCTTGCTCAAGTCAGCCATGAACCATGCGGGTAACACACTCGAGAACTGCTTCTCAAATTCAGCCTTCCTCTTTACTTCTGCTTGTAGCCTAATTCAGGGCTTCAACCTTGACTTGAACTATTGTTACAGTTGTAACTTTGACTCCCTGCCTAGTCTATACATGATGTTGCCAGTGCACTAGCTAACATGCTTTTCCGTCCTATCTTTGCTTTTCCTAAGCTTTTCAGGAGGTTTCATTATTGAAGCTTGACATCTAATTCCTGAAGATATAATATAATCCTATGACCTGTCTCCATAACATATCTACTAGTTGATCCCTTTTTGTAGCTCACTTTGCTTTCACACTATTGGAATACACAAAATCTTTAGACTCTACCAATAATACCAAGCCATGATACACATTCAGGCATGTCTAGTTGCTTTCCTCTGACTAGAACTCTCTTACCTTGCTGTAAGTTTTCATGTGGTTAAAGTCTTATTCTCTCTTCTGACTCATATATCAATTCTACCAGGAAGACTTTCTATCTCCTTGTTTAGGCTAAATGATCTGTTCCTTTGTAGATCAAGAACCTTAGTTCTCTCTTCCCAGCACTCACCCTACTGACTTTAAATAACGTATCCCTTTGTTGGCCTCACCCTAATAAGCAAGAGAACTATGTCCTAATCTTCATTCTGGTCTGAGGAATTAGTACCATGTGTGTACACAGGCAGACACCGAGAGTTTGCAGTCTATCCATTTTTTCCGAATGATGTAAATGGTACTGCACTATTAACAAAGCTCTATTGTTACTTGACTCTACATTCTAATCAATGAAGGAGCAAGAAGAAAGCAATGAACTGGGTTGTGTGCACCTGTAATCTCAGAACTCAGGAAGCAGAGGCAAGAGATTCACCACAGATTTGAGGACAGTCTGATTCATCCAGTAGATTCCAGGCCAGCATGAGCCAAAAAGTGAGATCCTGTCTCAAAGGCAAAGTACAAGCCAGAGATTGTAAAATACAAAAACTCCCAAGAATTCTACATCACCTCAACTCCATGTTCATCCACAATTGATACATAGTTTGCATTCGTTTCATTTGGGTAAGATAAAAGAACATCATAATGAACCAAGCTGGCTGAATCCAATCCAAACTTCTTCCACTGTGTTTGGATTTTCTTGGCAAGCAGTAAATTTTGTTGTGTTCCTGCCAGATGGGGAAATGTTGTAAAGGAACTGAAATGAGAGGAATAACATTGAGAATTAAGAGAGTACGTCCAAATGATGCTACATGGCTCACCTTTCAGCAAGTCATGCATCAATTTTCTATCAGACGTAGAAAAATCTTAGTTGGATATACCAATTTTCAGGCATGACTCTTTAAAATAATTAAGCAAAACTGCAATTTCCATGTTCTGCTCCCTCTATGAATAACATAATCCATGGTAAACACAATAGCACAGACTAAATGTGAGAGGACACCTATAAGAATGTCACAGCTCTACAACAAGGAGGCAACACTGATGTTTATGAGTGAACTGAGGACATTTTGAGGGAGAAGTCTTAATATTTATTCAGGAACAGCCAAGTACTCTGCATTTGTCTTAGATGCTTCTAGCAACTATAACATGTATGTAGCAATGTATTTATTTCATTGAAATGAAAGTCCATGAACTTACGTATTCTATAGTGCCAAGGTCTTGTCTGTGACATGAAAAACACAGATCTGTTAAATTACTTTGGGTGATATTTTCTTAGTTCTGGGTGTAAAAGAGCTATAGGATTTTAATAACCCCACAAAGAGTTAGTAAAGAGATTTATTTTACTTTAGACAAATATTATGTTAAAGGATTTTTCTCTTTTCCACTTACATCTGTAGAGAAATAATATTACAAAAAAACCCTAAAACTAAAAAACAAAAACCCATGGACATGAAGATGAAATTTTCATTAAAACCCTGGTGCCAGCACTTTTACATTCCATCTTCATCCTCACGACCACTCTTCTTTCTCCTATTTTGCAAATAAAATAACTGAGAAAGAAGTTCATATATTTATAGCTAATAAATGCCTGGGCTAGACCTTGAAATTATAACTTTCTGATTTTGAGGAATAGTGCATTTTAGCAGTTGATCCAATCTTACTGCATGATTGCTCATGATACTTGGACAGTTCCATATAATCTAGACTATAATGTTCATAACCCAACATACATTTGACCCACCCTTCCATCTTTCAGCCTTGTTCACTGTTACTGTGCTCACAAGCTTCTGCTCAACAGCACTCTTTCCACTGTCATTTTCATTGTTTGTAGACTTTGCACAAGGTCTTCTTTCCATAATAAATATTTCTCCATCAACTAGAGTCTTCCCTCTCCTACCTGCAAACTATGACTCATCCATAAAGACTCGAGTATCAAGCTCTGTGAAGCTCTCTCTCTTCATGTCCTTAAGTGAAAACTGCAGGCTACAGATGTTGAATATGTCAAATATTTCCTTTACAAAGTACAATGAATTCAGAAAAGTTATTTTACAGCTAGAGAAAAATACTTCAAGCCTAAGTATATTAAATTTCTACTTTACATACTTGTGTTGGTTATGGTTTTGTTTTGTTTTGATTATAGTTTTCAACTTGACAACCAAGAGTATTCTAGTATGGGGAATCTCATTTGAGGAATCGCCTCCTTCAGACTGGCCTTGCAGACAAGTATGTGAGGCATTTTCTTGATTAATGCTTTATTGGGAGGGCCCAGCCACCATGGGCAGTGCCATACCTGGGCAGGTGGTCCTGGAATCAATAAAACAACAAACTAAGCAAGCCAGTAAACAGCATTCACAGTTTATGCTTTGGTTGTTACCACCAGGTTCCTCTCTTGAGTTTTTGTCCTGACTTTCCTCAGTGATGGAGTATTTTCTAAGAGTTCTAAGATGAAATAAACCCTTGCCCACCCCCCAAAATTACTTTTGGTCATGGTGTTTATCACAGCAATAGAAACCCAAGTATGGCAACAGTTCATTGTTGTCTCACTTTCTACAGTAGATAGATACTATTTTTTTTTTAAGATTTATTTATTTATTATGTATACAGTATACCTGTGTGTCAGAAGAGGGCACCAGATCTCATTACAGATGGTTGTGAGCCACCATGTGGTTGCTGGGAATGGAACTCAGGACCCCTGGAAGAGCAGCCAGTGCTCTTAACCTCTGAGCCATCTCTCCAGCTCGGCAGATACTATTTTTGCAATTAGAAAAAATTAGTGTGTTTCTTTACATGGAGATGGAGGATTAATCATGACCTTGTATTTCTCATCTTCTAGAGGGCTCGATGAAATGGAACACAGGAGTGAAAAAAGGAGAAAAAAAGAAAACCAGACCTTTGAGTTTCCCTTTGTGATCCAAATTGAACAGTAATTTGGTAATGTTCAATCAAAGAATAAGTAAGAACACTGTTCCCTCTTGCATTTTTCATTCACTAAAGGAAAGCTTCTTTAGTTACACTTCCTTCACCTTTCATGAAGCATAACCTCATTGCACATCCCTTCTTCAACTAATGACCAGAGAATTTGAATTCTCAGGATCCCAGTAGAACATGTGGTTTGTTGACTATAATACATCTGTAAAATCTCTGAAATCGAAAGGTTCTGAAGGCGTGTAGTTTATGTAAATTATCATTCAACAAAGCTGATTTGTTAATGGTGCTCTTTTTGAGGGAGTCTGAGAACAAAAATGTGTTACAGTAACTGCCTTCAAAAAGAAGTTGAGGGGTTGGGGATTTAGCTCAGTGGTAGAGTGCTTGCCTAGCAAGCGCAAGGCCCTGGGTTCGATCCTCAGCTCCACATACCAAAAAAAAAAAAAAAAAAAGAAGTTGAAAAGTTTACATTGTCTTTACTGTTTTCATTTTGTTCACTGTTTGAGCAAAAAAAAAATTTTATTTGCAAAATGAAGGGGGAAAAAATGTAAGGCAGCCATAATCAGAAACACTGATCTTCTTTCTAAGTCACCAGGCTGCCAGTGTCCCAACTCTTAACAGAATGTAGTAAAGAGAGGGAGTAGAAGGGTGGGGAAAGATTTTTCTAGTTAATGCACAAGGAACAAAAAAATCGCATTCAGTGCTTAATGGAAGCTCCTTGTCTGTGTATCCAGCATATTGGGCGTTAACAACTTAGATGCAAGATTGTAAAACATCAGAAGTGAACTTCTGCCCTCAGGGGTTCTCCCATTGTGCTGTAAGCCAGTATTTAAGACCTCCTCCCTCCTTCAATAAACGGCTATAAAAAAAAAAAAAAAAAAGTGGGGTTGGGGATTTAGCTCAGTGGTAGAGTGCTTACCTAGCAAGCACAAGGCCCTGGGTTCGGTCCTTAGCTCCGGGGAGAAAAAAAATATCTTAAACATTTGGGAGGCAGAGGCAAGGAGATCTCTGAGTTCAAGGCCAGCCTGGTCTACAGACTGAGTGCCAGGACAGCCAGGGCTTAACAGAGTCTTTCTTGAAAACAAACAAAACAAAACAAAACAAATGTGTATGTGAAGAGCAATAAAAAAAAATTCTAGGAAAAAAAAATCGCATTCAGTTTGCAGTTCTAGGTTACACGACACTGAAATATCTCTAAAAAGACTGACCAGATACTTTTCTGTGGGATGAAGTTATAGGTGAGAAAAGACTCCTCTGTAACAGACCATGGATTTCATCCTGAGTGGTTTAGAGACATTTTAAAAATCAGCGAACTAATGAGAAATTTATAATTTCACATATAAGTAAAGGCTGGCCAAGTTTTAATGCATTTGTTCATGCAACAAACACTGTTTATAAGATAAAAATGAAAAACAAACTTACCGAAGAAATGATCTAATGTTTTCAGCTTTCATTTCAGATAGGAGTTTCCACTGCATATTTTGATGGTAATGAGCTGATGTCGTTGTTTCTTTGAGAGGCTTAATAAACCAGCCTGGGGGTGAAGTGGGATTACAGATACACACAAACAACACACAGAAAGACACACAGACACAAGCACACTGACTGCTTCTGACTATAAGACCCCAGTAAAGTAAACAAACAAACAAATAGATAATAAATAAATAATAAAAAATAATGATATCTAACCAACATTTCACTGTGCACTTTTGGGGGGAAAACATGCTAATTGCAGAAAGCTTTAAAAATTCTCATACACATATAACTCTCAGTTGGTTAGCACAGGCTTACTTTAAGAACTGTTGCCTACTTCTCTTGTGCTATGGCCTTTCAGGCTCTCTTTTGAAATCTAGTTCATAAACAACCCCTGACACTCAAGAAGCACTGAAAAAAATCCATGTAAAAAATGGTTTCAATTCATAATTACTTAGAAATAGTCATCTTTTTCCCATGCACATAAATAGTAACAGCCCGTGTTCTCTTCCCAGCGACCCACAGCAGTAGTCTACACGCAATAGGAACTTAATAAAGTTGAATTCCGATTTAAATGCATTCTACTCGCTCTCTACTTTTGCTGTGTCCTTTTGGGAACTCCACAGAACACAGTCCAGCCCGCTCTGGGCTTCTCCCTCCAGTAACATCTCCTCACCCAACTTTCACACTTACCCAGAGTAAAGCCGGCGAGGAAGGACGCCAGCACTACGGCCACGCAAATCCCCAAACCCCTGAGATGCCTAGGCTTCGCCATGCCGTCCTGGGCCTGGGAGCTCGGGGGACTGCAACCGCAGGCCTGGGGGCTGCAGATGGAAAGCCGGGGTGAGCAGAAGACTTTGCAAAGATCCGGAAACTGCAAGGCTGCGGAAGCCCTGCAGGGAGCAGCCTGCTCAATCTGCCTGCAGTGGAAGGCGGAGCAGCACAGGAAGCTCTTAAAAGAGCTCCGATTATTTACTGAAGAGACCAACCAGCCTTTGGTCAAACACATCCTAAGAAGAGCAATTTCACTGCAAATCTCACTGAAGAGTTCCTTACCTTGCTTTCAGATTCTACTTCTGTAACAAGCTGGAGCCTCAACCCTGTAACACCAAATCCTAGAGACTGAGACCTAATTCTTCCCTCTCCACCCCAACACGCATATCTGAACAGGACTCCGCATTTCTGTGCTTCTGTAGCACTTTTTATTTTATTTTAATTAATTTATTTATTTATTTTTTATTTTTCCAGAGCTGAGGCCCGAACCCAGGGCCTTGCGTTTGCTAGGCAAGCTCTCTACCACTGAGCTAAATCCCCAACCCTCTGTAGCAGTTTTTAAAACATTACTTCACTGGAATATTGTAGCTACAAATGAACAAAATTCACCATTGCAAAGGCCTTGCACTATTAGTGGCAGTAAGTTCTAAATGTCACTTCTGTCCTTGTCCTGTTAACTTAAAAAGCATTTCCCTTTAAAAGTGTTTAGAAAGTTGGCAAAATAGCAGGTCTTGCAAAAAGAATTCCTGCCTTCATCTCTCCCAAAGGGAAGGTCTAACAAGTGATAGCTGACTTTTCATCTCTAGCCAGAAACACATTTGCAGCCAAATCAAATTCCCCAGTGGATGATGAAGGCGATAACACCTCTACGATATGCCCAGCTGTTCTCCACATCCTGGGCATTCTTAATGACTTCGGGTGAGACACCTTACTTCCAATAAGGTGCTGAAAGTTCCTAGTGTGTTTCTCTTGGATGTTATAATTGATTGCTGTATCAAATGGCTTTTCTATTCTAACTTGGCAAAAGCCCTAAAAGCTGCCTTAAAAAATTACTTTTTCTTTTTCCTTTTTTTTTTTTTTTTGGTTTTTCGAGACAGGGTTTCTCTGTGTAGCTTTAGAGCCTTTCGTGGATCTCACTCTGTAGCCCAGGCTGGCCTCAAACTCACAGAGATACTTTTAATACAATAAGCTTGTTTGTTTGTTGTTTGTTTTTGAAAGAAGTCTCCCAGTCTGGCCTTGAATTTGCTATGCAGGCAAAGGCAATCTTGAACTCCTGAGGAGTGTGCCCCCAGGCACCATTTCTATGGTTGTGGGAAAGGAACTCACATCCTTGTTCATGCTAGGTGTGCCTTCTACCAACTGTGCCAAATCCCCTGCCCTGACAACTTAATTCTAAGTGTTTGTATACTTTTAAAGCCCCACCAGTTCCTTCAATAGTGGCTCTCTAGACTGTCCTAAACCAATGTCTCTGTCAGTCTCAATTTTAGAAATAAACACCTTTTCAAATACATTTTCATGTCAAAATGAATTCCCCTCCATGTGGATGAATACATAGAAAATTAGAATGAAATTATTTCAAAGGCACAGGAGACTGTGAAGTGGACACACTCCCCTAATAGAGCTTAAGAAAGTAAGCTGTTAAAAAACAAAACAAAAAAACAAAACAAAAAAAAAAAAAGAAAGAAAGAAAGAAAGAAAGCTGTTATGTAAATAAAGAATGTCAGAGTTTTGTTGGTTGTTTACTTTTTTGAGGCAGGGTTTCTCTGTCCTGGAACTTGCTCTATAAACCAAGCTGGGCTCAAACCCATAGATCTGCCTGCCTCTGTCTCCTGAATGCTGGGATTAAAGGCGAGCTCTATCATAACAGGCTGAATATATGGTTTTAAGTAACTGTCCAGTATCTAACAGCTGGGACAAGAATTACCTCCAATCACAAACAGTATGAAATGTTACTTGTATTCCACATAAATATTTTGGGAACTGTTTATATAATTTGCTAGTTTCCAGGCTGGTATCTAAAAGTACACAAAAATTCAGTTAGGTTTGTGAGAGAAAAGATGGCAACTAATGATTAAAGTAACTAAATTATTTTCAAATTTCAATTTTCCCCACCCTATCTCAATTTTGACAGCCAATTGAAGTTCGACAAGTAGAAGTTGATGCATTATTTATCACTTTGTCAATTTGATTAATCTTCCAAAATTGAAATTAGCATATTGATTCAGTCAACATTTAATAAGCAACTATTACATGACACACATTGTACAAACTCTTGAGGATGTGATACTTGCCATTATAAGACCTATGATGGACTGATAAGGTTGGATAAATTATTTCATATAATAAGTTCTAAGAAAAAGCAGTATTACCTCCAATATGACCGCCGCCGATACCCTATCAGGCGGCATCTGCAGTCTGAGTCCTGAAAATCCATTATAAGAAGTGTGATTGGCTAGCTCCAGAGTCTTCGGCCTTTTATTACTATGGAATCTGCAAGCATTCAGAATTTCTGCTCCATTAAGTGTATAACAGAAGGCTACTGTTAAGTAATGATTTCTAATAATTAGCATCTTGACAGATATTTGCAAAGAATATGTAAATATTTGCAAAGAATATGTAAAAAACCAATACTATTGATATTTGCTAACATTTTCTAAAAATTTTTCTTCAAAGCTAAAATAATATAAAAAAAATTTTCTATTGGAAACCCATCTCTCCATAAAACTATTTGATCTACTCATTTGGTGAGCCTCCAAAATATATTGCTTTCTCATTCATCAAGTTGAATGCTTTTATATAAATTTTTTTTCTTCCTCTTCTCACATTTTAGAAGCATCCTTACAACTCCAAAATCAAGTCACTTCAACTGGTTTATGTCTAATCTTTTGAAAAATGATGAAATAGAGCTAGGTGTAGTGGCACACTGTTTGTTTGTTTGTTTGTTTGTTTGTTTTAGAGACAGGGTTTCTCTGTGTATCTTTGCACCTTTCCTGGAACTCACTCTGTAGACCAGCCTGGCCTCAAACTCACAGAGATCCGCCTGGCTCTGCTTTCCAAATGCTGGGATTAAAGGCATGTGCCAACACCACCCAGCATGGCACACACTTCTAATCCCAAAACTAAAGAGGCTGAGGAGATTTACCTCAAAAACTTGGAAGACATCTTGTACTAAGCAATGAGCTCTAAGCTAGCCTGAAATACATAGGCCCTGTTTTTAAAACAAAATCAAACAAACCAGTGTGAAATGTATACCAATAAAGCAATGTGTATAGCATATATATCTTAATAATATTTTAATAATTAAGTGTTAGAAAGGGTTTAGTGACTAGATATTTGTCACATCCACATTCTCAACAGTGGTTGTGTCAGAAATTCCACCTTTAAGGTTTAGCCTTATTCTAAATACCCTCTTTATAAATACAAGCATTAAACCATTAAAGATATCACAAGGTAACACTACTACAGAAATGGTCATTGAGACAGCAATGCTTACTTTCCAAAAAGCAAATGTTGAGTACCTTGAGTACTGTGATTCATGAGAAGAGAGGCATTCCAGTTGAACATTTCTAAGAGTCTGGGCACAATTTTCATTACAAATAGAAATTGACAGCTGGTGGTAGTGGCGCACGCCTTTAATCCCAGCACTCGGGAGGCAGAACCAGGCGGATCACTGTGAGTTCGAGGCCAGCCTGGTCTACAGAGTGAGATCCAGGAAAGGCGCAAAGCTACACAGAGAAACCCTGTCTCAAAAACAAATAGAAATTGACATGCTATAGTGTTAGCATACTGATCAATATAGAGAAACCTGTTGGACAGATGATAAGTGAAATAAAGGTAGTGAGAAAAGACTAGCAAAGAGGAGAAGAAATTTAGAGAAAAAGCAGAAACCAGGATTGGATGGTTTTCTTCTGATGTCACAATTACTCTACTCAACAATAAATGTAGAAATTAGGGAACAGCCACTTATTTCAAGTGAAGGTGAAGGTCTCTGCCTCAGCTCCTGTCAAACTGACATTCCAGTTAGAATACTGGTAAGTTACGAACACTGCCTTTAACCCAGATTTTCCCACTCAGCATTGTTCCTCTCTTATCATTAACATACACATCCCATCTGTTTGTTACCCATGACACTTTGCCAGCATTAATCATTCTGGTGTCTTTTCTGTCTGTGTTCTCTACTTTCCTTCAGTAACCTTGGTGTCTCAGTGCTTTCTATGTCCTCTTTAACAGTCTCTCTTTCTGATATTTATTCTCATTTAATGATACCATTTCCTAGAAGCTAGCTAACCAGCCATTTTCTCTTCCTACCATCCTTCATCAGAGTGTAGCATGAATCTTAAAAGGTCTTGCCAATTCCTCAGCTGATCCTGTTTCCTCAGACTGGAAGCCTCTGAGTCCTCATCCAGAATGAATCTCAGCTGAACAGTTGCTCAAAAGCCTAAAAGCTTAACCAGCCTAGTTCCTGGTTTTCATGTCTTATATATACCTTTCTGCTTTCTGACATCACTTCCTGGGATTAAAGGCTCTTGTTACCATGCCTGGCTGTTTTCAGTGTGGCTTTGAACTCACAGAGATCCAGACGGATCTCTGCCTCTGAAATCTGCTAGGATTAAAGGCGTGTGTACCACCATTTTCTGGTCTCTATATCTAGTAACTGTTCTGTTCTCTGACCCCAGATAAGTTTATTAGGGTGCACAATATTTTGGGAACACAATATCACCACATCAGAGGTCAGAAGTGAAAAAGACTTTTGGTCTGCTACCTTACTCTGCTCTGCAGTATCTTTTGAAGTCTCCTTTATGTCTTTGCTTCATGTCTGGATCCTTCCTGCCAGCTGAGCACCTGCTACCCTTTCTACTGGTAGTAACAACAATCCTTTAAATCTTGTGTCCACCTCAATTTTTCATATTATTCCTCAGTTTCTTTTACATACAAACCTTCAGAAGACTATAATGATTATGCAATCCAAACACAACTGCTTTCCACCTTCACCACACACACACAATTACTTAAGGTAGTGTTCTCCTAAAGCAACAGTCAGATCACTCCAAAGCCTCCCCTTTAAACTTAAAAACAAAATTCAGACTTGTAATAGTGGCCACCAAAGTCCATATGATCTAGTTTTAAGTTCCACCTCCCTTCATTGGAAAGCTTCATCAAGGACAAAAATATAAAACCAACACATGTAGACTAGGCAACCCCATATCAACAGATCACTAGCATCACAGAGAAGCTACTAGAGGCTCAGTGGTGCCATGATTTCCTGATGATGGTGTCAGTCTGCATGTCTTCTAGTGAAGGAGACAGTGTGACATGGTAAGTGGCCTAGAGAGTCCCCAGCTTTCTTTAACAGTATTTCCCAGGGATCCCCTAACAAAAGACAAAATATAAAAGAGAGTAGCTAATAATTTTATAATGGAGACAATTGTTGGAAAAGTTAAATAACTCTGTTTTTATTCCATTGAGTTAAAAAGTCTTTGTTAAATAGTTATTCTTCCTGACCAACTAGATTGGCTGAGAACAGCCTACTTCATTTAATAAGAGTATAAACCTTGTTCTCACAGACATAATAATCACACCCCATTTTCTTTTTTTTAAATAAAGATTTGTATATTTATTACGTGTACAGTATTCTGCCTGCATGTATGACTGTAGGCCAGAAGAGGGCACCAGATCTCATTACAGATGGTTGTAAGCCACCACATAGCTGGTGGGAACTGAATTCAGAACCTCTGGAAGTGCTCAGTGCTCTTAACCATTGAGCCACTGAGCCATCTCTCCAGCCCCATTCCCCGTTTTCTTCAACTGCATTGTCAATAATAGGATTCAGTGTTAATTCTGTGCTTAAGTCATAAGCTACCTGAGAAAGACTTGCTAGTCCTTTTCAGTATATACTATCTACTGTGAAGAATTCTTTTTTTTTTTTTTTTGCGGGGTGGGGGTGGGATGTTGAGACAGGGTTTCTCTGTGTAGTTTTGGTGCCTGTCCTGGACCTTGCTCTGTAGGCCAGGCTGGCCTTGAACTCACAGATCCTGGCTCTTCCTCTGGGGTGCTGGGATTAAAGGTGTGAGCCACCACCCCCTGGCTTTTATTTATATATTTGTTTGTTTGTTTGTTTTTATCTATTTACTTCTTTATTTATTTGAAAAATTCTTTTTCTCAGAACCAGACAAGCCTGTCTAACAGCAAATAAGTAAAGGAGCTTTTCTGATGATTAGATGATAAATTTATAACAGACTCTAAGTTTGACCTTAAAATGAAGGTGACAAGTTCAGGGAAGGAAGAGTAAGAGGATCATGGTGCAGTTCAACAAACTGGGGAGTAGCTGATTCAATCAGTGCTTTCTGACCTTCACAAAGAATAAATCTGGTTCCAAGATACCTATTCTAAGCTCCAAAATATATAATCTATCTTCAACAAAATTAAATACATAGATTTTTTAAAATTAGTATATACTAATTATAGAAGAGTGAATTTCCTTGTGATATTTGAAATGGATTTAGTCAGGGTTCTCTGAAGAGACAGAGCTGACAAAAAGGACTGTACAATTAACAGGAAACTTATTAGATTGTGCACTGAAGATGTGTCTGAGTAACCCAACAATGGCTGTCTCAGACAGAAGGCTGAGAATCCAGGAGCTGTTCAGTCCATGAGGCTGGAAGTCTCTTCAGTCCAAATATGGCCTTGGAGTCTTGGAGGATTCCTGGAAAGTTGCTTGTCTTCAGTCTATATGA
The DNA here is from genome assembly GCF_903995425.1 of Onychomys torridus. NCBI lineage: Eukaryota > Metazoa > Chordata > Mammalia > Rodentia > Cricetidae > Onychomys > Onychomys torridus. The sequence continues at coordinate 13,886,642 of NC_050449.1, forward strand.
GAATGCTGATGAAGTTAGATTTAATATTGGCCACAGCAAGAAAACATGAGTGGGGGCAAGCCAGCAAAAAGCCGAAGTTTCCTCCATGTCCTTTTGTGTGGGCTCCACCAGAAGGTATGGCTCAGACTTAGAGTGAATCTTCCTCCTTCAAATCAGCTGAGTGAGAAAACTTCTTACTCAGCCTGGTTTGGTGGCACTCGCCTTTGATCCCAGCACATGGGAGCCAGAGGCAGGTAGATCTCTGTGAACTGGAGGAGAGCCAACTTGATCTACATAGTAAGTTTCAGGAGCCAAAGCTACATAATGGAGAAACCATGTTTCAGAGAGAGAGAGAGAGAGAGAGAGAGAGAGAGAGAGAGAGAATTCCTTACTGGAGTGTCCAGAAGCTTAGACTTTAAATGAACCAAGATTGGCCACCACAATAAGTTTCTTTGAATTTATTAACACGTGGAAGTGTTCATGAAGTGCCCTGCTTCGTCCATAGCAGAACAGCCAAATAGCCACGAGGGCTAAAACAACCCTCAGGGTATATCCAGTGAGCTAAGTTAATTCAATCAGGCTAACACGTGAACACTCCACCTTAGGGTGGGGCTTTCAGATCTGTATATAAAGGCTTCAGAACTGCAAGATGTGTTCAGTTCAGAATCACAACTGTTGTCTAGGGAGTCCAGAAGACACAGCACCCCTGAAGCAAAGAGCAGACTTTCTGGCAAGCATTGTTGAGACCAGAGCATCTGGAGGTGAGTTGAAATCCTGGCTTTATATTTCTTTCTCTGATTTAAAGTTTTCTCAAATAGATGTATTGGACATAGTTAATAAAGAGAACACCAGGTGGGTGGTGGTGGTGGTGGTGGCGGCGGCGGCGGCGGCCGCGGTGGCGGCGGCGGTGGCGGCGGCGGTGGCGGCGGCGGCGCACGCCTTTAATCCCAGCATTCAGGAGGCAGAGGCAGGCAGATCTCTGTGAGTTTGAGGCGGACCTGGTCTACAGAGTGAGTTCCAGGACAGCCAGGACTGTTTCATAGAGAAACCCTGTCTCGGAAAACAAACAAACAAACAAATAAATAAATAAATAGAACACCGTTATTTCAGTTTCCTGTTGAACACAGAATTTTGATCTATCACTTTAAAATTTAAAACTAATGTGATTTTTTCTGTCTCCTTTATGTTTCTTGTGATTCTAAATTTTGAATGTATGGAGATATGTAGTTCTATTTTTAGTATGGGATCTAAACCTAGTACACATTATAGAATTCATAAAATGCAATGTGTATAAAACCTTCCACAGTATAAGAAGCTACAGTCATGTGTCTCATATTTTTAAAAGCTTTTAAAAAATTATATTTTACTGGTGTATTATAACACATTCAATTAGTAACATTATACGTTTGCTGAGCTCCTAGTGCTGGGGACTCAGCTCATTAATAGCTTGCCTAGCACATGTTTTGTTCTATCCCTGGCACTAAGAAAATAATCAAAACAAAATAATTGAAACCAATCAGTTTACAAGTCCCTACTTGGGAGCTTCAGGCTGGAGGATCCAGAGTGAGAAGCCAGCCTGTGGTTGATAATGTTGATTTTGACAAAATTTAAAAAGTTCAAGGTAAGCTTTCTATTTAGATCCAGCTGATCTTATCAATTTTCTTTGCAGAGAGTTTTTAAATGATGGATGGTTTTTATTATTTCTACTTTATTATATTTAAAAACAATTATCAGTGTTATTGTCAAGTATTCAGTTTACTGGGCAATCCTTTTACTGAGGCTTATGTATGTAGAAAAAGTAGCCAAATAAAACTGCAAATGTAATGAAATGCTTGTTTGAAACCTATGCAAGATGATGCAGCATAGAGCTCTTACTTCTGGACAGAGTCCTGGGGACTATATAAATCTATCGTTTATTACAGAGACACATTCAAACCATGAAAATGCCACAGTTGGATGTCTAGGGAGTTCAGTGTCTTGTCTCCTGTTTTCAGCTCATTTGCATGTAAGTTATGAACAGCTTGGCCCTATCGAGAGAGCAGTCAGACAGGGCACTGCAGTGTGAAAGTCCCTTTCTTCTTAGTCATTAGTCTTTTTGTTTCGGCTTTTTATTCCAGCCCCACTGGGCCCTCTTGCTGCCTTCTTCTTCTTCTTCTTCTTCTTCTTCTTCTTCTTCTTCTTCTTCTTCTTCTTCTCCTCCTCCTCCTCCTCCTCCTCCTCCTCCTCCTTCTTCTTTTTCTTTTGTAATCTAAGCTTCCCTAGCCTGGTGTTTATTTCATTCACATTTATTTATTTGTTTGTTTGTTTGAGTATCACTGTATAACCCTTATTGTCCTAGAATTTGATCTGTACACCAGACTGCCCCTGAATTTACACAGATTTGTTCCTTGGTGCTGAGAATAAAGGTGTACACCACCATGCCCAGCTTCATTACCACATTTTTCAGGCAAACTCTGCTAATATTTGGAAAAGGAGCCTGAAGATGATATAACTATGTTATATATAAGGCATACAACTTTTATTTCAAAAGGAGAAATTATCCTTTACATTGTTAATAGTAAATTAATCATATAAGTAACATGTTACAAGTGATACCTGATTTTTTTTTTTTGTAAATTCCAATAATGAAGTCTAACATTCGTTTTATTTCTCTTCAGAAAAACAGATTCACACTAACTGAAATTCAGAAACTATCTACAAAGTTGTACATGTTTGTTAAAGCAGTTTGAGCTACTGTTGAGGTGTTTGCACAACTGAGATATTATTAGTGGGCACAGAACCTAAGCTAGTGATGGCATCACTTGACAAAGATTATCCATGGTCCCAAGGAGACATTCTGAAGTTACTGGAATGCATCAAGAAAAATATCCCCTCAGATGACTCCGGATCATTCAAAAAAACCCAGGAAGACCTAGACTGGGGCAAAGTGGCTTTTAAACATTTTTCAGGAAAAATGTGCAAACAAAAGTGGATACAACTTTCTCATAATTTGAGGAAGTTCCGCACACTGTCAGAATTAGTGCTAGAAGCCAATGAACATGTGAAACAACAGCCCCAAAGTAAGAAACATCCTGACTTCCCCAAAAGACCCCTGACTGCCTATCTGCGCTTTTACAAAGAGCAGCGGGCTAAGTACTCTCAGCGGTATCCTAAATACAACAACTCACAGCTGGCCAAACTCCTGGCAGAGAAATACAATCAGCTGCCCCGGGAGATCAAGGAGAAATATATTCAGGACTTCCAGAAGGAGAAACAGGACTTTGAGGAAAAACTGATTAAATTCAAGAAAAACCATCCTGATGTAGAGCATTATAAGAAATCTGTGGTGCCCAGGAGCCGGGAAACCAAAGTCCCGAAGAAACCACAAAGAGATATGGAAAACGTGAAGTCTCCTCTAAAAACAGATCTTCCCAAAACATTTCCCTCAGTGATGAAATTTCAGGGAGAACCCAAGAAACCCCCTATGAATGGATACCACAAATTTCATCAAGATTCGTGGTCAAGTCTGGAGCTGTGCCGTCTACCCTTGAGGGAGCGCTGGGTTGAGATTAGCAGACGATGGCAGCAAGTCCCCAAGAGCCAGAAAGAGCACTATAACACTCAGGCTGAGAAGCTACAGAAACAATACCAGGTGGACATGGACCTCTGGCTGAAGGGATTGTCATCTGAGGAATACACTGCATACAGAAAGGCACAGGTTGCCTGTGGTAAGCGAAAGAACTTGGCCATGTCTGGAGGCAAAAGCCCCAAGTTTGGACGGACAGATCAGCAGTCCAATTCAGCAGAGGAGCAGCAAAAAAGGCCTGGGGAAATGCAAGAGCTGCTGGCTCCTGGAACAGATTCTTCGGAGACTATTCAGGGCGCTGATGGTGGCTCCCAGGTATTCAGGCAGAATATGATGGAAGATGGAGAAGAGGACGACTCTAGCAGCTCCTCAGACGATTCTAGCAGCTCCTGGCATGGCTCTAGCGGCTCCTCAGACGACTCTAGCGGCTCCTCGGACGACTCTAGCAGTACAGATGAAGATGATGGCCCGGCGGTGCTAGCGCCCGCCTCTAAATCCTAGCTTTCGGAGTTAGAGGCAGGCAGATCTCTGTGAGTTCGAGGCCATCCTGGTATGCAAAGTGAGTTCCAGGAAAGGTGCAAAGTTGAACAGAAACCCTGTCTCGGAAAAAAAAACAAAAACAAAAACGAAAGAAAGAAAGAAAGGAAGGAAGGAAGAAAAGAAAGAAAGATGAAGATGATGGACATCTCTCTTATCGGAATCCTCAGATTTAGACTCCATTTTAGTCACTTTCATATCCTAAATCATTGTTTAAGACCCAGGGCCTCCCTGACAGAGGGAACTGTCTTCTCTGTTGCTTTTGTATGCCCTCGCTTTTTTCTCCTACATCCTTCCTTGGCGTACTAAGTGCAAAGGAGTACAGTTTGGGGAGAGGGGGTTTCCATAGTACTGCCTCCATCAGGTGCATAGGCTTAGGAAGACACTCCTGTAAAAGCTACTTACATTTTATTCGAACAAACTATAGAACCAGTTTTACAAAGCCAGGCACTTGTGCATACAAGCGGTCAGTTAAATCTAAGACAGTTCTCTTAGTCCTTGTGATTCAGGATAAGTAGAAACACAGCTAGATACAGATAAATACTCTGTTCTCTGAACTTATCTGATGTCTTTAATACACATCAGTACCACACTACCGTAATTATTTTGCTTTGTGGCATTTTAGATGTATTTAATGTTACTTTATCATTTTGCTTCTGAATAATCTAAGCTGTTTTCACGAATAGTAATTGTTTGAGACCTTAGAGATTTTATATTTGTACCTAAATATTAATTTAGTTCTCTTAGCTTACACATAAATTGTAAAACTTGTACATATTAATAGAGTACTAGGATATTTTTATAAATATTTACAATGTGTAATGTTTAAATCGGTTAAATATATGTGTCTCTTCAAATATTTGTCATTTATTTGAGGTGAAATTTGCCAAAATAATTTCCTTTTGAAATTTATAGCACATTATCATTCTTATCTTAGTGAATCACTGTTTATGTGTTCTTGCATGAAAAATTGTTTTGGTGAATATTTTGTACCTTTCTGATTTGCCTATGCTTCTAAAGATGTTGGATCAGATGCAACAATATCAAAAGATAGTAGTGTTAAATTTGTGTGATTTTAAAAAAATTTTAGCTAAAACTTGCAGGATTTGCTATCATGAAACTGTTGATATATAAATTTGAATTAAATTATAGCATATTGCCAGAAGTGGATATTTATTTATACAATTAAACAATTTTAATGAATGTTTATTAATTTTTTCCTGTCTTTAATCATGTAATGATAGAAATTTTCTATAGAATAATTCTCAGAGTTCTCTAGAGATACATAGAAAGTACTGTTATTGCTTCTACTTTGGGGCCACAAAAAATGGCCTACTTAGTTGCCAATCTTCTGCAAGACTATGTAGTATCTCTCTGTCTCTTCTGGTTAGTTTTGTTTGAGGTCTATTTTGTCAGGTATTAGCATAGCTGCATCTGCTTGGTCTTGGGTGCATTTGACCCCGAGATAATCTCTGTCCTTGATGCCAAGGTGTGTTTCTTGAATAAGCAGAAGGATGGGTCTTGTTGATGCCAAGGTGTGTTTCTTGAATAAGCAGAAGGATGGGTCTTGTTTTCTGATAGAATCTGTTAGTCTGTGTCTTTTTATTAGGGAATTGAGACAATGATTGAGAGTTATCAATGAGCAGTGTTTACTGATTCCTGTTTTATTGTTATAGTATGGAGCTTTTTCTTCTTTTGAGTTACTTGTCTGGGATTATTCATTTCTTGTGTTTTCTTGGTTGTGGTTAACTCTTTAGACTAGTAATTTTTGTTAAGCTGGATTTATAGATAACAACTGCTTAAATTTTGTTTTACCATGGTATGTTTTTCTTTTTTTAATGTATTGTAATTGATAGTTTTGCTCGATACAGTAGTCTAGGCGGTGATCTGTTAGAGTTTTTAAAGCATTCATATAGTTCCTTCTGGCTTTCAAAGTCTCCATTGAAAAGTCAGGTGTTATTCTAAAAAGTCTGCCTTTGCATTAACTGCTTAGATGCAAGATTGTAAAACACCAGGAGTGGGGCGGGGGGGATTTAGCTCAATGGTAGAGCGCTTGCCTAGCAAGCCAAGGCCTGGGGTTCGATCCTCAGCTCAAAAAAAAAAAAACCCCAAACAAACAAACAAACAAAACTCATCAGAAGTGAACTTCTGCCATCCGGGGTTCCCCCATTGTGCTGTAAGCTTGTATTTAAGACCTCCTCCCTCCTTCAATAAATGGCCTCCCTCCTTCAATAAATGGCATTCGACATTCAAAAAAAAAAAAAAAAAAGAGGGGATCAAGAACATGATGGAGAAACCCACAGAGACAGCTGACAGGTCCTAGTTGGAGCTCATTGACTCTAGACTGACAGCTCCGGAACCTACATGGGACCCATCTAGGCCTGCTGAATGTGAGTGACAGCTATGTGACTCAATCTGTTTGTGGGGTCCCTGGCAGCAGGACCAGGACTTATCTCAGATGCATGAACTGGCTTTTTGGAGCCCATTCCCTGTGGTGGGATACCTTGCTCAGCTTTTACAATGGGGAGGGGCTAGGCTCTCCTTCAACTTGGTATGCCAGACTTTGTTGACTACCATGGGAGGCCTTATCCACTCTGAGGAGTGGATGGGGGGGAGCGAGGTGAGGAGGCAGGAGAAAGGGAGGGAGGGGGAACTGGGGTTGGTATGTAAAATGGAAAAAAATTTTAATTAAAAAATTTAATAAAGTCTGCCTTTATATGTAATTTGTTGTTTTCTTTCCCTTGCTGCTTTTAATATCCATTGGTTCTTCTGTGCTGTTTTTATTATTATGTGTTATAGCGAATTTATTTTCTAGTCCTGTTTACTTAGTGTTCTGTATGTTTCTTCTATCCTGATAGTTGTCTCCTTCTTTAGGTTTGGAAAATTATCTTCTATCATTTTTGTTGAAAATATTTTCTGCACTTTTGATCTTGGTTTTTAATTCCACTATTCCTATTACCTATAGATTTTGCCTTTTCATAGTGTTCTGTATGTCCTGTAGTTTTCAGCCTAGATTTTTATTATATTTAATATTTTCTTTGACTGGGGTGTCCATTTCTTCTACTTCGTCTTCAGCACCTGAGATGCTCTCTCTTCCATGCCTTCTCCTCTGTTGTTGAGGCTTTCTTCTGAGGATTTTTCTTCACTTCTTAATTTTTTTCATTTCCACTTTTATTTCAGATTAGGTTTTCTTTAATGTTTCTATTTCTTTGTTAAATTCTACTTTTGTGTCATGAATAATTTTCATTCAACTATTTGTTTTTTTGTAGATGCCTTTAGATTTGGCCTCTTTATTTCAGAAGATAGATTTTTCTCAACTTATAAAAACAGTGGTACTGATATAAACCAAAGTCATGTCTTATATCTGAGAGAATGTGTGTGTGTGTGTGTGTGTGTGTGTGTGTAAGAGTCATTAGTGAGAAATACTTGTCCAAATAACATTTTATACAGTTAAATATAATAACTGATGACTGAAGCCTCTTTAATTGTTCTTTTTTTAAAAAAAAGGGGGGGGGGGATATATGTAGTATTTTAATCTTGGTTATAACCTCCTGCTGGATGTTTAAAATTATGAGGGTAACCAAAATTAATTTTTTATTTTGTGCTGTTATGGTCCTCTGAGGATCCAGTCCTCAGAGGTCATTTGGGCTTTTGAGGTATCTCTGACTCCTTAAGCATTTCTCTACCAGATGTCCACCTATGTGAGGATAGGCCAAAGGCCTGGCTTTGTCTGGCTGTGGCTTCCCTGGAAGCACCAAGGGATTCTTTCCTCTAAATATCCTCTCCTCTTTGTAGACTGGACAGTGGTTAAAATTAATTGAGTGGGGTCACCATGGCTTCTCTGAACAAGAGAACAGGTGAATTCCTACAGTTCCAGAACATTATCCATAGTCCCTTGGGACCTTGTTGACCTTGGAAGCCCATGGGGAAAATAGTCCCTCCGACTACAATAGAATAGACATCAAGAATGGTTATCAAATGCCCAGAAGATCAGTTATACCAGTTTGCTACTTTTAACTACTCTGTAATATTTTAATGGTCTGTTCTTTATAAATAAACTATGATTGGATATACATTTAGTCAGTTTTGTAATTGATGATCTTAGATCTTAGAACCTTTAGTTCTGTACACATCATCTCTATGTACCTTGAATAACTTACTCACATCTTCATAACTTGCCAACGTTTTCTATTTTTTTTCATCCTGTAAGCATTCATCCATCTTAATCTTCACACATAATTCCTTCTTTATTAAAAAAAAATACTTCTTTTCATCCTTATAATTTTTGTTTGTTTGTTTTTTGAGACGGTTTCTCTGTTTAGCCCTGGCTGTCCTGGAACTCTCCCTGTAGACCAGGCTGGCCTCCTACTGAGATCTGCCTGCCTCTGCCTCCCAAGTGCTGGGATAAAGGGCATAAGCTATCACCAACCAGTTTTTTAAATTCTTAATATCATAAAACATAATAGCATTAACAATTGAATTTACCCTCTACTTGAGAACTTTCTCCCTTTGTGTAGGGATTGGGTAGTAAGCAATGTCAATTCCCTATTCATAAGATCCCTGTCAAACAGAAGTTCAAGTTCATAAAAGTTCACCCTGATAAACCAGTGAGTTTATTAAGCTTACTTACAGATAATTGATAAGGAGTTACTGATAGGAATGTGGGTCACACAGAAGCAATTACACTAAAAAACTCAATATATATGAGGACATTTTATAGTCAAATCTCCATTTATCACTCCTCTTTTTATGAAGAATTATTAACATTTAACAAGTCTCACTAAGATCAATTTAGGCCAGTACAGCTGATGGTATGACGATGGCAATTGTTTATCTTAGGATATAGGGTGGAAGCCCTATATTTGATCTTGAAAAATAATTTGTTCATTTGTTTGTTTTTAAAAAGACTATAGTGATCAAAAATATTCTTTAGATGTTTATATTTGTATATACTTTCATTTACATGTAAAGTACATTTAAAGGCACAGACATAAGTTATTCAAATCTAAAGAAAAAGCAATTGCACAACAGGAAAAACATCCCAAAGTAGGGATGATCATCTCTTAAAGTTAATAAATATTATCAAGTGATAGAGACCATCTTATGGAACTCAAGTTGGGATAAGATCAAGGAGACAGCATTGACCAGAATTGTATGATTATTAAGTCTTGTCCTAAAAGCAGATTTAAAGTTTTTAAATTTAAAAATTTACGTTAATTGTTCCAAAGAAAGATTTGGGACCATTAGCCATGCCTATTTATCTTTTTTTTTTTTTTTTAATTTCAGTTTTCTTATGAACAACAAAGTATGGCGAAGTTAACAATTTTAGTTTGCATCATTATTTACTTATTAGTCAATATGATGTTAAGTACATGATGCAAAAAACAAACCATAATCATATATGTTCAGGTAGTCTTTATATATATAAACATACCCAAGAGGTATTTTTAAACCAAATATTTGAGTTTATATAATTTGAGGAATTATATTTTATAACTTTCATTGTGGGGGGGAATTAACATAGAGTTTTAGCAAATGTATTGTTAGATTGGGAAGAAACAAAAGCAGACTCATGCAAAACAAAAGAGCATCCAGGGTAAAGAACATCTTATCTCAGTTACTTGAAACTGGGCCTGGAGATACCAGCAGAAACAGCGGGCAGCTTCACTGGCAGCACCTTGTCTAGCACTTGGCCATTTATCCTTTGAGTCTTCATTGGAACCTGTGAATCTCAAAGTGTTAGCTCCCTTGTTATTATGCCATTGTTGAAGGCGTGCCACCAGGAAAACTTTTAGGTTCTCCTTAGAAACCAGTAAATGTATCATTTAAAAATTATCAAAATTAAAACCAAATGAAGCCTTAAAGTTACAAAGTAATCATCTGAGAGGTTTGATCTTACCTCTTTAGTCTGATACAAAAGCGGCAAGGTGATTCCAAGAGGAGTCAGTAGAACCATGAAGTGTCATGGGTATCCTTCTTTTGGCTGTGCCATATGGTAACATTAGCCAAGATGGTGGTGATGTTACATTCCATTTCTCTCTCTCTCTCTCTCTCTCTCTCTCTCTCTCTCTCTCTCTCTCTCTCTCTCTCTCTCTCTCTCTCTCTCTTTCTGGTTTTTTCAAGACAGGGTTTCTTTGTAGCTTTGGAGCCTGTCCTGGACTAGCTTTGTAGACCAGGCTGGCCTCGAACTCAGATACCCACCTGCCTCTGCCTCCTGAGTAAGGGGATTACAGGCCTGCAATTGATCTCATTAGCAAAGATATCAGTCAAGTCGTTCAATTCCCAGCAACCACATGGTAACTCACAACCATCTGTAATGAGGTCTGGTGCCCTCTTCTGGCCTGCACATACACATGCAGACAGAACACTGGATACATAATAAATAAATAAATCTTAAAAAAAAACCTTTTATTTGTGCTTTTAAATATATTTTGATTATAAATGAATGTATATAGAGATACAAATATTTTAAGAAACAATGTTATTTTGACCACTACAATCCCTTTAAAAACAAAGAAACAATGGTTTTGTTTTCAAGTTCCTTATTTTAACCAAGCCCATGTTAAACAAACAAAAACCCAATATCTATCTATCTATCTCAAAGAAGACAGGGCCTCTGTCCTATCTTCTAAGTTAAACAACTGCCATCTTCAGACCTTCACCTGTGCCTGCCTAAAATGATCACAGTGGTGCTTGTTAAATCTTTATATTCTTTCACAAAAGGAGGAGATGAACAGAGCAGCCCAGACAGTTTTTTATAGACAAAATGGGTAGGGGAGCTAACAGGATGCAAACTCTCCATTTGGCTATAAAAAGGCCTCATACATACTGAATAAAAATTTTTCAGTGTGACTGATTCTGAATCACCCACACTCCCAACACTAAACCCCTACTAGTTCTCTTAAGTAGACTCAATAAACTCATGGGTTCCCCAGATGAACTTTGGTGAAATTGAACTTTAGTTTGCCATTGGTACCTTATGAAGAAGGTATAGACATTGTTTAGTGTCACTTTCCCTGAGGGAGACCATTCTCATAACTGCTAGTAAATTCATTTGTTAATGTTATTATATCTTATGGAATTAAGAAATAAAGGAAAGTTTAGAAGTATATAAAGATGAAAATGTTCTAGTAAACAAGAGTTGAGAATCAATGTGATTGGATGTTTCCAGAATGAAGGAAATTAGAAAGCTTTTGCAATTATGAAGATCTGAGAAGTTATTGAAGGTACCTAGTGGATGAGACTTTGAGAGGATATATACAATATTAAAGTTTATAAGACCAAAGATCAACAGTCAAAACCTAGCTAAGATCTATATCTAATCAAGTTTATTTATAAATTCCTTGTTATTGAAGTATTACACAGTAAAGACATCAAGCAAGTATAACTGGCTTTGGGTATTAAATAACCATATTTATAGGTCTACATAAATGTGATTAGGAGAGTTAAAAGATAGAGTATTGTCCCCTTTGCCTTCCAAGGTGAACTAGGTCTCAGGGAACTGTGGATCATCCCCTAATGAGTTCTGAAACCATGGATGTCAAGAATTCTGGTAGCTGGACATATAGTCAGAGAGAGCTTGCCTGGGAGGCCCAAGCTAGGCTGAATGATCCAAAGAATGAACCACTCTCAGAATCCCTAGCAGAAGGTCCCTGGAGTCCAGATATAAAAGAACAATACCAAGAACTCATGGCTCCTACATGCTCTGGTACCCATACACACACACACACACACACACACACACACACACACACACACACACTCCCATAAGGAGTGGCACTACTGGGAGATGAGGCTCTGCTGGAGTCTGTGTGGCCTTGATGGAGAAAGTGTGTCTCTGGCGGTAAGCTTTGAGGTTTCAGAAGCACAAATCAGGCCCGGTGTCAATCTCTCTTTCTTCTGCCTGTAGATCCAGATGGAAAACTTACAGGTCCTTTTCTAGTAACACGTCTGCCTGCACACTGCCATGCTTCCTGCTATGATGAAAATGGACTAATCATCTGAACCTGTAAGCCAGCCCCAATTTAATGTTTTCCTTTATGAATTGCTATGGTTATGGTATCTCTTCATAGCAATAGAAACCCTAACTAAAACATACCAAGTAATAATAAAAATACATTTTAAGGGCTGGAGAGATGCAAGCACTGGCTGTTCTTCCAAAGTCCTGAGTTCAATTCCCAGCAACCACATGGTGGCTCACAACCATCTGTAATGAGATCTGGTGCCCTCTTCTGGCCTGCAGGCAACATTCAGGCAGAACACTGTATATATAAATAAATAAGTCTTTAAAATACATTTTAAAGGGCTGGAGAGAGGGCTCAGAGGTTAAGAGCACCGACTGCTTTTTCAGAGGTCCTGAGTTCGATTCCCAGCACCCACATGGTGGTTCACAACCATCTGTAATGAGATCTGGCACCCTCTTCTGTATGCATAATTTAAAAAAATCTTAAAAATACACTTTAAAAATAAAAATATATTCATTTTTTTGTTCAATATTTGTTGGTATATACTTTTGCTTTAAAATTTTCCTGCTAATTCATATACAATAATTATCAGTCCATCAGCTTGAACTTTTCCTTAATGTTGATAGTGGCTTTTTCATTAACAACCTTGAGGTTTTCAGAAATGTTTTAATACTATCTGATGATAAAAGTAATTTACCGGCTAGAAAGATGGCTCAGTGGTTAAGAGCACTGACTGCTCTTCTAGAGGCCTGAGTTCAATTCCCAATAACCACATGGTGGCTCACAACCATCTGTAATGAGATCTGGTGCCCTCTTATGGCAAGCAAAGCACTCACACATAAAATATAAACAAATAAATAAAAATTAATGTATAAATTGTACTGCTGTACATAAAATAAATATAGTTTGATAAAAAAATAAAATAAAAATAAAAAGGTAATTTACCTCTTTCTGTTTTATTCTTATGCCTCCATATTAGTGAGTATTAACTAAAGCCTTCAATATAACATTTGCATAGTAGAATAGGGTCTCATGTGACTTCCAGTTCATGCTAGTGACAGGCTTAAAATATTGCCTTCTGCCATTCTGACCATGGCTGTGCTGTGTATAAAAATGATCCCTACTTAACCAGGCATGGTGGCCCCACTAAACAGGTAGGAAAACCAAATGTGCTGTTTCTGTGACCTCTTCTGGCAAAGGTCTTCATATGCTTCAAAGATCTTGAGAAAAAGAGGATGTGCATACCAGAGGTGGGGTGCCACTTAATGGAAGTGAAAATTTAGTACACCTGAGCCATGTTTTCTGCCATAGTTGATTTGGTCCATTCCAAAGTTGAGAGTGGAGATAGAGCTGAGTCACCTTCACCACAAGCATGATTCTCTCAAACAGAAACCCAACACCAGTCAAAAAGAAGTCACACACACTCTCCAGTGAGACCCATGCTCACACCTCAACCTGACAAAAGTCCAAAGATCTCTTAGATATTATGATATGGCTAGGGGACCCCAGGAGACTGAATGTCCTTGGATAACTCAGGATCATATCTTCTGTCTAGTCCAATGAGCATTGTTTCCAAATACCCAGCTGAAAGCTCTTATTCTACAAGCCCTGTCAGTTGTCATGGTAGAAGTTGTCATTTTCCTGAACCCCAGAAATGAATGGCATATTTTATAATGAGCTAATAGGAGCTTAATCATTTGTGCTTGTGGGACACTAAGAAGCAATTGCTTGGCATGGTGGTGTGTGCCTTTGATCCCAGTTCTTAAGAAGGAATTGGGGGGAGGGCACAAAGGGCTGACAGATCTCTGGGAGTTCTACATAAATAGTTCCAGGCCAGCCATAATAAGACCATGCCTCAAAAATAGAAACACAAACAAAAAGAACTCTTTCTGTTCTGGGGTAATTTTAGAAAGTGGCACCCAGTGAATTTGCAGATATTATAAAGAGTGTCCATTCTGTGTGCAGTGTGTGTGATCAAACTTTATTGTGCCAAGATAATGTACATGACAAAATCAGAAACTTAACAACTAGTATACTGCAGATAAAACAAAGTTGAATAAAAAATTAATATAATATAAAAACTAATAGTTTTATATACAATATTTTGCAAGCCACATTAAACAAATTAATAATAACATTAGGCAGGATTTACATACACCCCAGTACTATTTCATATAATGATACAAACTGTTCATATTAAATAAAGACTCTACAGTGTTCTTTTGTGTACAAGTTTGTTTTGTTCTTGGCTTTTCTTTCTTTCTTGAGGCAAATGTTGTAGACCAGAAAGACTTCCAGCAAAGATCTAATCTATACTTACCACAGCCATTCATTAAAGTAAAAAATTTATCCTACCACACAAGAAACAAAACCTACTGTTTGGTTCCATGGTTATCCATACAGGAATCCTCTTGGGGTTAGGGTCAGCAAATTTGTGTACCATTTCCCAGGAAGCAATTCTTGTTATGCAAATTTCTCTGTTTAGCTTTGCGCCTTTCCTGGATCTCACTCTCTAGACCAGGCTGGCCTCGAACTCACAGAGATCCACCTGCCTCTGCCTCCTGAGTGCTGGGACTAAAGGCGTGCACCACCACTTCCCGGCTGGCCAAGCTTTCTTACTTAATAATAAGTCTCTGTGTCATTATTTAGAAGCTGGTGGTCCAAGGAAAGCCCAACTATACTCTCCCTCCCACCCCACTCCCATCCATCTCAGTTTTATTATTTTATGTCTATGGGTGTTTTGCCTGAATGTATGTCAGTGAGTGTACCACATGCATGCCAGGGACCTGCAGAAACCAGAAGGGAGAGTTGCCTATCCTGGAACAGGAGTATAGAAGGCTATTAGCTGCTATATGGGTACTCAGAACCAAACCCAGGTCCTCTGGAAGAATGTGCAGTGCTCTTCACTGCTGAACTATCTTTCCAGCCTCTACCCTCCACACACACACTGCTCCCTTATAATCATAACTTTTCCTCTACACTCTGGTCTTTGACTTCACCTGACTTTTACTACTGCCGTTTCCAGTGCAGAAGAATCTATGTAATGCACACAAAAGCTAGGAAAGGTTAACTAAATGATCCCCAGGATTGCACCATACATTAAAAAAAAAAAATTCCTGTGACCTCCAGGCATAATTATGGGCTGTGGATACACTTATACCCTTTTCTTTTGCTTTATTATGGTCTTCTCCAAATGATAAGAAGGAGGCAGCTGGAAGTAGTGGGGCTATCCCTCAGGTTAGTGGACACCTAGGAAGCATTCTAGCATTGCCTTTGTTTTAAATGATCGATGACATTTGGCCTAAAGGACAGAAGGTAAGTGGTTTGTCCAGCCTGCTAAGCACCTGCTCATGACAAATGCATGAAGGTGCCAGAAGAGATCACCCAAACATCGCCTTTCATTTCCCACAGGGTAAATGGGAACTTGCTTTACACTTGGCCCAGAAATGTGTGGTCTGCACATTTCTGTGCTGGAGTCCATCCAGAGACAAATGCTCACATAGATAAAACATGAAGGCTGGGCAGTAGCGGCGCACGCCTTTAGTCCCAGCACTCGGGAGGCAGAGCCGGGGGGGGGGGGCGGAGAAAACATGAATAATAAATTTTATGCGTGTGAGGTGGAGTGAGGGTGATCCACACAGTAAGTATGTGAAGGTTGGAGGACAAACACAGTTGTCATTTTTCTCCTAACATGTGAGTTCCAGGGATACAACTCAGGTTGGCAGGCTCACTGGCCATAAGTGATTTGTTTGTTTGTTGGTTTGATAAATGGTTTGGCCTGGAACTTATTATGCAAAATAGTCTGGTCTTAAACTCATAGATATCTTCCTGTCCCTGTCTTTCTGGTTCTGGGATTAGATGCAGGCATCACCATGCATAGCCCAGGTGACATTTTAAAGCACTGTGAATGAACACTTGGAAACAATCGTATATCATCCGCACTCACCTTCCAGGAGGGGTTTGGACTAAGCAAGCGCAGTGAGGCCTGTTTGCCTTTCAGGTCAATGTCCTCAGAGAATGTCACAGGCCAGTTGTCTGTATTTGGCAGGTGTGCTCATCAGATGCTGCTTGTGTTTCTCAAGCTATCATCAGCTTTGTGGCAAACTAAAGGTTCATGGAAGGAGTGTGCAGGGCTCGCTGGGAGCAGATTGCCATCATGCAATGAGCCTGGAGCAGAAGTTTTACCAAAGAGCTCTTCTAGGACATTCTAGAAGATAAGATGTGATGAGATGACCCTTGATCCATAACCATTGCTGCTGTGGAATAATCCTCTTGTATACTGTAAACATTTGTCACTCTAATTGGTTTAATAAAACACTGATTGGCCGGTAGCCAGCCAGGAAGTATAGGCAGTCCTGGAACTCACTTTATGGACCAGGCTGACCTCAAACTCACAGATCCACCCTCCTCTGCTTCCCAAGTGCTGGGATTAAAGGAATGTGCCACCACCACCTGGCCATAATTTCACTTTTTTGCAACTTGAGTGGTCAGTCCTGAGTCCCACTGGTAGATAATTGAGTGTCAAACCATTGTGTTCTCCAAAGCTTGAAAGTGTTTAAAGAAAACAATTAATTTAATTCATTATCTTTTCTTTTAAATTTGAATTGGGAGATGCTAGAGGCTGTGACTGAGTTAAATGAATTTCAGTAGCAGGCTGGTTGCTTGTGGGCTCTGTGACAACTACCTTTTCTCAGGGATTGGACTTTTTTTTTTTTTTTCTTTCCCGAGACAGGGTTTCTCTGTGTAGCTTTGCGCCTTTCCTGGAACTCACTTGGAAGCCCAGGCCGGCCTTGAACTCACAGAGATCCACCTGGCTCTGCCTCGGGAGTGCTGGGACTAAAGGTGTGTGCCACGACCGCCCGGCAGGGATTGGACTTTTATGAGGACTTTTTTAAACCAGTATGTTGAGTATCTTCCTGAACACTGTTTTCCTTGAGGATATGTGTGTGTTCTGTGAGATGAAGTGTGTTTCTTGATTCACTGTATAATTCCAAATGTTCCTGTGTGCCCACCCTGAGCTGGAATTGGAGAATCCTGACCAATGTGACCTTGCATGGTCTCACTTCTCAGAGCTGTTTGCTTTCATTTATGTTGATCTCCAGATATGTATGCTATAGGCCTTCTTTTAGTTCTTCATTTCATGGTGTTATTTGCATTTCTATTTCTTGACCATGCAGATTTAGGCATGCTCACCAGTGGTGCTATGCTGCTACTGTGGTAGTCAGAGGATGACTTGTAATCAAATTCCGGTTCTTAGTCTTGGTGTCAACTGCCTTTACTCACAATCTTGAAGGCCCATTGACACATATTTTGGTAATTCTAATGTTTAAATTTCTTTAGCATTTATTGATTCATGAGCTGACTGTTTATGCCAACAAGTGCCCTGGCCTGCTGAGCTTGGTTCGTTGGACCCAATGTTATGAATATTTCTTCTGCTTACTCAATTGCTTGACACAGTATGCTTACCTCACAGAGTGTGCATAATCTTCTCTAGGAATCATAGTGTTGGCCAAGCAAGGCCAGGCAAGTCAGGGCCAGAATAGGCTATAGCAGCACCATAGACTTACAGACAGCCCAGTACTCTGTGTGAATCTAGCCTCCTCAGGCTCCTCAGTCTCAGACTAGAAATTACATTTAAGGTCACTTGTGCTAACATCACAGGATTGTACACCAACCAGTCTGGACTTCTCCTTTATTATCTATCATCATGTGGCCTACTAACTTGACCTGAGGTGGTACTCTATCTACAGCCTAGCCCATTTGCCCTCTTCCAGTATACTCAATAAAAAATAAAAAAGTAAAAAATTCCATTTATTTATTTATATATTTTTACTTTTATTTTATTTCAGTTAAGTTCTCTCCCGACCCTGTACCACATAATCCATACCTCCAAACCCCCAGACCCAATACCCTAGACACATATAGGTCTCATTGTGCTGCACTGGCTGGCCTGGAGCTCACCTTGTAGATAAGGCTGGCCTCAAACTCACAGATATCCACCCACACTGGGGCACAGCTTTGGCTCATGCTGATATGCCTGCCTGGTCTAATCCTTTCTCTGTGTGTGTCTGTGTGTCTCCATGTTTTGTGGGTCTGCATGCTTACAGGTTTTTTTTTTTGTTCTAATTACCATATCACAGTGCATCTCTAGTTTTCTGGGATTTTTAAAAAATGTATATGAGTGTTTTGCCTGAATGTCTGTCTATGTACCAATTAACCTGTCTGTTGTCCATGGATTCTAGAGTATGGATGGAGTTAGATGTCTTGGAACTGGAATTACAGACAGTTGTGAACTGCCATGCAGGTGGTGGGAATTGAATCCCAGTCCTCTTAAAAAGCAGCCAGTGCTCTTAACTGCCGAGCCACCTCTCCAGTTGCAAGTTTTCTGTTTCAGTCATGATTTCAGTGTAATCTTTTCGAGAACTCAGTGTCCTGTGAATTTTTTCACCATGACACAAGCAGTCTCCACCCTTTCACAGCACCCAAAACATGCCTGCCTACCTGCCAACTAGCCTTAAGAAAAAATAAAAGCCCACGCAGAGATACCCAGGCCTTTGGAAATGGTAATATTAATGGAACTGTTAACACATTCTAGCAGAAAGAAAACTCTACCCACTCAGCCTATTCTTGTTCCTTCTACACACACCTATTACCACCACCACAAATGATCTTCAAAGAAGTGGATGTAAGGAACTAGTAATTAGACAGATTCCTTGATAGGCAGATATGTAGGTAGGTCACAAACAGGCCCCTAAGATGGAGGCATGGCCATCAATACCCTAGAATGGCTACAAGAGTTTATCTGGGACATCTGTCCATAGAGAAAGAGAACATTCTCAGAAACCTTGTGATCTTGTTTACCAGGTAACTACAGTTTCCTCATCCTTTCTGATAATGGCCTGACATCTGCTACCTATAAACTGACCTGATACATCAGGCACAGACCCCTTCCTGGTGGGCTTGCCCAGGGGACTCTATTCTACCCAGGACAGAAAAATTCCTCCTAGAGAAAGGGATTTTCCCTTGAGCCAGCACACACCCTATAAAGATTACTTGCTCTCCCAGGATGGGCTGCTGCTCTCTACTTTCATGAGACAGCCTCACAGTTCCTTCCCCAGTAAACTCTTTTTTTCTACCCACAAACTGTTCTCATTCCAGTTTTGCTACACTTGCTTACAATAAAGAGAGGAGCTGTGACCAAAGGGCTTCTGTTGCAAATCACCCTCTGGAGTGATGGAAGGATCTTTCTACTGACACTTGGAGAGGACCCGATCTGGTGTTGGTGTGGGCTCGGGTTCTGCTTATGTCTTTCCTCAGGACAATGAGATTCATCATTGGGTTTCTAAGCACTGTGTGTGCCCTATGGCTGCAGCTGAAGCCCAGCATGGCAGAGATCTATTGGGCCTTTGTGAAAAACTCTTCCCTTCTGATGCCAATGGGGATTGAAAGCCCAATATGGCCAGCTTTGGCAAGCATTAACGTAAGCCAAGGAACTGCAGCCATGGGGTTTGATTCTCCAAAAGTTAATGTATGATAACTGCTTTTTCAAGTATGTTTGAGAACATGTCACCCAGACACCTTGGAGATTAAAGATAACACTGAAGATCACTGATCTCCATTTATTAACAGTAGCATGCCAGCTAAGCATTTTCATTCTCAAAATCCTATTCAAGCTGGAGTAGTACCTATTTCTCAGGAGTGGCTCTGTGCAACATTTTTTGGCCTCCTGAAATTCATTTAGCCCCCTTTGAAGATACCTTAAAATTTGTGAGCCTAAATGTAGCCATTATGACACCATTAGTTCTGCTCTTTGTGAGCTGCCTGTTTTTCTTTATGGTTCTTAGTTGTTTTGCAGAGCTGCCAGCTTAGGTCATGCTGGGATCAAGAAAAGTGGGCCTCAGCAGTTTGTGTTCCTCGAGTTGTGTCCATAACAGTGGATGCCCACACGCTCCAGAAGAGAATTTGACATCGCTGCTGCCACTGTTGCTGTTATAACAGTGAAGGCCATCGCTACTACTGTTTCTGGGATTGCCATATCATAATTGGTTACTACAGTTAGCACAGTGGAGACCCTGGCAGCAAAAGTAGCTACCACAGTTAGTTAATCTTTCATTCTATTGGGCATGACAAATTTAAATCAATAATTGTATACATTTCTATTGGCTTTGAAAGTTATACATTTTCAAACTCAAGTTCCATTTGCTCTTGGGATACCATCTTACAAGGACTCCAGTTTGCAGTAAGGCTCGTTAAGGAAGGGAATGGCTCAGTTGCCTTTAGCCTACCAGCTATGGATGGATTAAGACTTCTGTTGTTCTTTTCTGTGTCAAACACACAGATTGCAAGCCCAGTGCCACTTAGAGATCTTTGGCAACAGTTAACTCTGCAGCTCTCACATGATTGAGCCTGTATGATAATGAGTATTCAGAGATGGGTAATGAATGCCTGGGGGGTTCTCACAAACCCAAGACAGAGAGCCTGTGTGGCCTGGACAGGTGTCTCCATGATGGGTAAGGTGACCTGCTGATGTCCCATGCAACCTAAGTCAGAAGCTCATTTTTTAGTAAAGGGGGGGGGGGACCTGTAGGGTCCTGGACCCTGTTTTGGGTAACTGTTGCCTTGCTTGCTGACCTTGACCTTGATATCCTCCCTATGCTAATTCCTTGAGAGATTCCACCCTCTTGAATACTTAAGGGAAGGTCCTTGTCTGTGTATCCTGCATATTGGGCGTTAACAGTTTAGATGCAAGATTGTAAAACATTGTTCTGCCCTCCAGGGTTCTCCCATTGTGCTGTAAGCCTGTATTTAAGACCTCCTCCCTCCATCAATAAATGGCATTCAGCATTCAAAAAAAAAAAAAAGGAAAGAAAGAAATTGAAGACAGTGATGTTCTAAAACAGGAAATGATAATGTGTCATGGGCCTATGAGGATGCTGGACTAAAGTCTATCAAATTGTGCAAATAGGAAAATTGTATTCTATGTGAATTATCTGTCAATAAAGATCTTATATAAAAAAAAAGAGAGAGAGGAGCTGTGACTGGAAGATGGTGAACTTCCAAGAAGCCTGGCTTCTTCCTCATCCTCTGGACCTGAGATAAAAGCCTAACAGCTTAAAGTGAAGACCTTGTGGATTTTTCCTCCTTCAGGTAGAAGGGTCCCTGCTGATGAACAGGCTCAAAAAATTCAAGGCTGTATCAGGACATATTTACATGACAGTTGTTAGCCAATCAGCCATCCTGTCTTTCTTTAAGTTGACAAAACCTCAAAAAGGGAAAGAATTTCTTTCAAAGACCCAAAGAAACAAACCAAAAAAATATCCCTCAAATAGAAGTTGGACTTTGGCTTGCTGAGTACCACATCCATTTTGTGAGGGTCCTTTCCCTGAGTACCTGCTGTATATATACATGTCTTCATTCCTAATAAAAGTATTTCTTCAACTTCTGATTCTTTTTGCTATGCTGAAGATTTCAATGCTGCTACTTGTAACTCTTAGGATGTTTTCTACCTTTTAATTCTTTAGCTGGCAAAGAAAATAAACCCAAACAAGACCCTTAAATGGTAACAGAAGGTAAATTGAAACTGATACCACATGATACAGTTTCCATGAGGTCCTCACTCCTAGACTTCAAGGTGATGATGTAGCACCCTTTCAGTAAGTTGACCAAGTTGGATTTGGCTGATATCTTGCTCTGTCTGCCTGTCTGGGATGGACAGACAGTTCTTTTCATCTCTCTCCTCTGGAAAATATACTACAAAAGAATATTCTCAGGTGTTTCATGGATATCTATGACATTAGAGACATCAGATGTCTGATTTCACTTTGTAATGATGGGGGACATGTGGCACAGACCAATGTGAAGGAAAAGCTGAGGCATGTACATGGATACTCTAAAACACCCTTGTGATGGTTGGCAACATGTCTCAGTGGCTAAGAGTGCTTGCTGCTCTTGTAGAGGATCTGAGTTTGGTTCTAAGAACCCACATCAGATACCTTGCAAACACCTGTAACCCCAATCCCCACAGATCCAGTGCTGGGGGATGTCTTTCTGTATGCTGTGATTATATGTTGTTCCCACTGGTTAATAAATAAGCTGCTTTATGCCAGCCCGCCACCCAAGGAACAAGATGCCCCAAACTGGTAAAGCCACAGAACACATGGCAAAACATAGATTAATAGAAATGGGTTACTTTAAGATGAAAGAGCTAGCTGGCAAGCAGCTAAAGCCATAGGCCATACAGTTTGTAAATAATATAAGCCTCTGTGTGTTTACTTGGGTCCAAGCGACTGTGGGACTGTGGGGGATGTGTGGGCAGGACTGGAGAAAACTTCAGGCTAAATCCAATATTCTCTTCTGAAAGAAATTATTTTTAAAAAGGCACACAATTGAGCATCTTTTGGGTATATGCCCAAAAGTGGTATTGCTGGGTCTTGAGGTAGGTTATTTTCTGAGAAACCGCCATACTGATTTTAAGAGTGGCTGTACCAGTTTGCACTCCCACCAACGGTGGAGGAGAGTTCCCCTTTCTCCACATCCTTTCCAACATAAGCTGTTCTCAGTATTTTTGATCTTAGCCATTATGACAAGTGTAAGATGGTATCTTGATGTCATTTTGATTTGCATTTCCCTGATGGTTAAGGATGTTGAGCAATTCCTTAAATGTCTTTCAGCTAATTGGGATTTTTCTGTTGTGAATTCTCTGTTTAGATCTGTACCTCATTTTTAAATTGGATTATTTGATATTTTTATGTCTAGTTTCTTGAGCTCATTATATATTTTGGAAATCAACCCTCTGTCAGAGCCATTCTGTAGGCTGTCATTTTTGTCTTATTGATCATGTCCTTTCAACCATGTTCATAGCAGCATTATTTGTAATAGCCATAACCTGGAAACAACCTAGATGCCCCTCAACCAAAAAAATGGATAAAGAAAATGTGATACATTTACACAATGGAGTATTACTCAGCAGTAAAAAAACAATGACATCATGAAATTTGTAGGCAAATGGATGGAACTAGAAAAAAATCATCCTGAGTGAGGAAACTCAGACCAAGAAAGACACTGTATGTACTCACTCATAAATGGATATTAGATGCAAAGCAAAGGATAACCAGGATACAATCCACAGTCCCAGAAAAGCTAGGTAAAAAGGAGGACCCTAAGAGGGACATACATGGAGGGGCCTAGGAGGGGGAAATTGTTAAAATCTCCTGGGTAAACTGGAAGGAAGAGGATGGAGAAGGGGACATGAGGGATCAAGATGGCCAAGTGAAGGGAGGGATGGAGAGGGAGAGCAATGAAAGAAATATTTTGGTAAAGGGAGCCATTATGGGGGAAGGGAAAAACCTGATTCTAGGGAAATTCACAGGAATCCCTAAGGATGACCCCAGCTAAGACCCCTAGCAATAGTAGAGAGGGTGCCTGAACTGGCCATCCCCTGTAATCAGATTACTGACTACCTTAATTGTCATCATAGAACCTACATCCAGTAACTAATAGAAGCAGATGCAGTGATCCACAGCTAAGCACTGGGCTGAGCTACTGGAGATCAGTTGAAGAGAAAGACAAGGATTATATGAGCAAGGCAGGGTCAAGATCATGATGGGAAACTCACAGAGACAGCTGACCAGAGCTAGTGGGAGCTCACTGGACTGACAGCTGGGGAACCTACATGGGACCGAACTAGGCCCTCTGAATGTAGGTGAAAGTTGTGTGACTTGATCTGTTTTTGCAGACCCTGGCAGTGGGGCCAGGACTGTGCATGAAATAGCTTTTTGAAGCCCATTCGCTATGGTGGGATACCTTGCTCAGCCTTGATGCAGAGGGGAGGGGCCAGCCCTGTCTCAACTTGGTATGCCAGAGTTCGTTGACTACCCAAGGGAGGCCTTACCCTGTCTGAGGAGTGGATGGGGAGGGTGAAATGGGGGGGGGTGAGTGGGAGAAGGGAGGAAACAGGAACTAAGGCTCATATGTAAAATGAAAAAAAATTTTAATTAAAAAAAAGGGATACATGTAGAAAAACAAATGACCATTCTGAGGTTGCTTTAGGACCAAGGGTGTAACCCTGCCTTGCTAAGGCTTTTTCTTCCGTTTTGCTTTCCCCAATCTGAACTCTTGCTTTAGTATACATAGGAAACCTAAGTGCAAAATCCAGTGGTAAGAAAGAGCAAAAGTGCCAGGCGGTGGTGGCGCACGCCTGTAATCCCAGCACTTGGGAGGCAGAGGCAGGTGGATCTCTGTGAGTTTGAGGCCAGCCTGGGCTACAGAGCTAGTCCGGGATAGGCTCCAAAGCTACAGAGAAACCCTGTCTCAAAAAACAAAAAAACAACAAAAAGAAAGAAAGAAAGAAAGAAAGAAAGAAAGAAAGAAAGAAAGAGCAAAAGCAACCTTTCTGGCACTGTGGCTTTAAGTGGGTTTGTGTTAAATATATGTATTTGTAATTTTGAATTTACTATGTTTTGTTTTTCTACTTTTATTGCTGTTGGTGTTACCCTTGTTTTGTTATTCTTTGACAATTTGCACATTTCAGCTGTTTATTTCCCTCTTTTCCTTCCTCTCTCACTTTCTCTGGCATATTCATAAAATACATATGTGAATAATCTCAGCACAATTCACATAACCTATGAAGACTGCTGACATAAGGTTAACAGTGTGTGTGTGTGTGTGTGTGTGTGTGTGTGTGTGTGTGTGTGTGTGTATTCAGGACAGCAGTGTGGGAGGTTGTCTTAGTTAAGGTTTCTATTGCTGTGAAGAGACACCATGACCATGGAAACTCTTATAAAGGAAAATATTTAATTGGTGTGACTTGCTTACAGTTCAGAGATTTAATTCATTATCATCATGGTGGGAAGCAAGGCAGCATGCAGGCAGACAGGGTGCTGGAGGTGAGAGTTCTTACATCTTGATCCAAAGGCAACAAGAATTGCACTGAGATGCTGGGTGGTATCTTTAGCATATATGAGACCTCAACACCCACTTACAGAGTGACACATTTCCTCCAACAAGGTCATACTTATTCCAACAAAGCCACACTTCCTAATAGTGCCATTGTCTTTTATGGGTCATTTTCTTCCAAACTACCCACAGGGGGGTTTGCTGGGGATAGAACTCGGGGCCTTACTTGTGTTGAGCCTGCATGCTCCTTTTCAGCCACATTCCAGGTATTTATTATATTTTATTTTTCAATTTTATTACTTATTTTGTGGTGGGTGTTTTGCCTGCCTGCCTATCTATGAACAATGTGCATGCCTGTTACCCAACGAAGTTAGAAGAGAGAAGAGGAGGTCAGATAGCCTGGAATTACTGTTACCCATGGTTGTCAGCTGCCATGTGGGTGCTGGAACTTGGGTCTGGATTCCCTAGAAGATCATCTGGTGATCTTAACTAACTGCAAGAGCATATCTCCAGCCCCTCTGTTTTATTAATAATTTTTAAAAATTATAATAGAATTATATCATTTTCCCCCTTCCCTTTATTCCCACAAACTCCTCTTGCTGTGGAATAATCATCTTGTACACTGTAAAGATTTGTCACTCAAATTGGTTTAATAAAGCACTGATTGGTTACTAACCAGGCAGGAAGTATAGATGGAGTGACCAAACTAAGAATGATGGGAAGGAGAAGGGCGGAGTCAGAGAGTTACCAGCAAATGCAGAGAAGCAAAATGAAAATGTTGTACCAAGAAAAGGTACCCAGCCATGTGACTAAGCATAGATAAGAATTATGGGTTAATTTAAATGTAAAAGGTAGCTAGTAATAAGCCTGAACTATTTGCTGAGAATTTATAAATAATATTAAGCCTCTGAGTGGTTATTTGGGAATTGGCAGGCAGGAGAAAACTGTCTGTTTATATCCTCTCTTTGCTAAATTTCCAATCTGTTGTTTGTTTTTGAGAAAGGGTCTTACTCTGTAGCCAAGGTTGGCCTCCAACTCCCAGTCCTTCCTCCTCAGCTTCCAGAATGCTAGCAACACAGGTGTGAGCCACCACATACTGAATTCTCACTGTTGTGTGCTTCCTTTTGGGACATTGGTCTTCTTTTGAGGATACTAGCCTGAAATTCACAGGAATCCCCTTGTCTAAGTTTCCTGAGTGCCTGCGATTATAGATGTATGTCACCATGCCAGGGCTGGCTGGAAGTTTTCATGAGGGAAAGTGAGGCTTAAAGAGATGGCTCTGAGTTCAAGAGTGAGTACTGAGCAGTGAGTACCAGTACAGAGGCTTGAGTTCCATTCCCAGCATCCAGATCAAACAACTCAAAACCACCTGTAACACATGTAGGGGAGGGTGTTAGAATTCCTAGCCACATCCTAAGCTACATGACTGCCTGTGTGATATCCAGTAGTCAGACAGGATGCTTAGTCATCCCACGGCCTTGTATCCTACATAATCCATGTGCTGCATGATCATGTGATCCGTGTGCATTTGTGGTGTAGCTATGTAAGCCCATATGCTCATATGTGGGGAGGAGGGGACCTTAAAAGTGGTTCCACCTATTCCTTCCCTCTCATCCTGCATGGTCATTCTATAGGCCTGTGCAATCCTCTTTCTATTCCCTTAATAAACTCTTATAGTGGGTTTTGTTGTGCCTTGTGATTTCTCTCCTATACAGCACCACTTAAAAAATAACATGTTGCCACTTAATAAATAACAGAGGGGTGCTCCCCTCCCCCAGTTAGTACTGGACACATCCAGACAATAAATTATCAGCACAAAGTATATTTATTACTTGTGTGTGTGTGTGGGGGGGTGGGCAGGCTGCCTCTGAATCAGGCAAAGGCAGGCAGAAAATAGCAGCAGGTGATTTTTGCATGAGTGGGTTTTTAAGGAGAAAAGGGGATGTCTGTGCAAGGATGAGTTGGTAAGTCCTAACTAGATATTGTTTGGTTGGAACCAGCTCACCCCTGCATGGCCCAGAAATTCCGTATCCCCCCCTCTCTCTCTCCTCTCCCCAAACCTAGCCTACTCAGAGAGTCTCAGAACAAAGGAAAGGTGCCCAAAAGCCCAGTTCCCAATTCTTTGTTTGTTCGTTTGTTTTGTTTTGTTTTTTTGAGACAGGGTTTCTCTGCATAGCTTTGGAGCCTTTCCTAGAACTCACTTTGTAGCCCAGGCTGGCCTTGAACTGAGAGATCTGCCTGCCTCTGCCTCCCAAGTGCTGGGATTAAAGGCGTTGGCTACCACTGCCCCACTAAAAGTGGTATACCTGCACCTGATTTTTTATTTATTTATTTATTTGTTTGTTTATTTATTTATTTATTTATTTATTTATTTATTTTGGTTTTTCAAGACAGGGTTTCTCTGTGTAGTTTTGGAGCCTATCCTGGAACTCACTTGGTAGACCAGGCTGGCCTCGAACTCACAGAGATCCACCTGCCTCTGCCTCCTAAGTGCTGGAATTAAAGACGTGGGCCACCACCGCCCAGCCCCAGTTCCCAATTCTTGATGGCTACTGCCGCTTCCTCCTCTGAAGTCGCCAGCCACCCAAGCCCCCACCTAAGCGCTCAGCTTTTGATCATATGTGGATACAAACCCAACTTGTGGTGGACACACCTCTCACACACTCTATAACTCTTTTGCCTTGGCCTGGGCACTCAACTTTTCTGATCTCCGTCTTTGGGACCAATGAACCTGCAGGGAGTTGCTTTTCTCAATATACTTGTTATACTTTTCAACTCAGCTTGATCTGGCTTACTTCATCGTCAGAGAAACTTATTATCGGAGGGGTGTGGTACAGCAAAACCCGTTACATATGTTAGCCAAATAATAAATTTTGATTGTTGGACCTTGTTTTTTTTTTTTTTTTTTTTTAATTTTATTTTTTTAGGTTTTTCAACACAGGGTTTCTCTGTGTAGCTTTGAGCCTTTTCTGGAGCTCACTTGGTAGCCCAGGCTGGCCTCGAACTCACGGAGATCCACCTGGCTCTGCCTCCCGAGTGCTGGGATTATAGGCGTGTGCCACCACAGGGCGGTGTTTTGTCTCAGGTATTCGTCAGTGGCCAAACAAGAGAATGGACCTTGGGGGCTAGCTATACAGAATCCAAATATGCTTTCCATATCTTGCTAACACACTCAAACATCTGGAAAGAACAGAGATTTTTTTTTTGGTTTTTTGTTTGTTTGTTTTGTTTTGTTTTTTTTTTTTTAAAAACCCTTGAGCTTTTATTAAGTGCACCATCCCTTGAGTCCTTGTAACCCACAGACTTACTACCAGGTAGTTCAGTGGAGCATGGGCCTCGGGGGAGTTCCTGGCTTTGCAGTTCTAGGTAGGGCAGAGGGGCCATGACTTGGGTGAGGTCAAGACTGGCAAGATCCAGAGTCCGTGCTCTTGACAGCTGTGCCATCCTGTGCTCAAGAGTTCCTAGGGCTGTAGATGACAGTGACTAGTGGCGGTGAAGTCCCTCAACACTCCACACCATAGCGATCGAAGTGGCGCAGCAGCAGGCCAATACAGAGGTGCACTGTGCCTCCCGCGGCCGTGTGCAGACGATAGCGGTCAGCTCCACTGTAGATGGTGTCTGCGTGCAGCAGCTGCGGCCCACCACCCACAAAGGCCCGTGCCAGCTGTTCCCGCCAACTGCCCAAGGGCCTCCATGTAGGGCAGTCCAGCTGATGGGTGCCTGCAGACAAAACTGTCCTGGGACCACACCTGGAGATGGAGTCGAGGCCAACCTCGGCATACTTGACTGCTAGAAGCGAAAGCTGCCGCAGGAATTATAGTTCAAGCGCCTGGCCTCCTCCTCTTTGCGGGCGCCGTCGAGGCTAGTCTCGCGCCTCATCCGGGCCCTTCCGGGCGGAGGGAGATCTGTGATGGACACCTCCGCAGCTGCGCTCTCCTCCAGCGCCCAAGAACAGAGATTGTTTGTTTGTTTGTTTGTTTGTTTTTCGAGACAGGGTTTCTCTGTGTAGCTTTGCGCCTTTCCTGGAACTCACTTAGTAGTCCAGGCTGGCCTGGAACTCACAGAGATCCGCCTGGCTCTGCCTCCGGAGTGCTGGGATTAAAGGCGTGTGCCACCACCGCCCGGCAAGAACAGAGATTTTTAAACACTAAAGACAACTCAATTATTAACTCTTCATATATCCATAAGCTTCTCAAAGCTTTTACCCTCTCAAATTGTCTTGGTTCATTACAAGGCCCATCAGACTGACCCCTCCATTGTCAGTAAAGGCAGTAATCACCCTGACATGGCAACCCATAAAGCTGCCCTTTCATCCCCAAGTCTCCCCCCACTTACCCCCAGGGTACTCCACTAAGTAACCCAGATAACTTACCTAGCCCATTTCAACACAGGACAGTATTCACTGCTTACACCAAGTATTTTACTTTAATAATAAATCCTTTCTATCCTTTCTCTAAACATCTTTGACTCTCACCCTAGCAGATTAGACTTTTTTTTTTTTTTTTTTTTACAGAGCCTAGCCCCAAACTGTAGTGTATGCCAGTGAAGTAATCCCACCTCCACTATACAGCCCCCTCCTCATCTTTCCCAATCACCAAGTTGTAAAGGTCTAAAATTGTTAGAGTCTAAGAAAATGTGCTAAGATGTATAAATACAGGTTATGAAGGTCTGAGGAGGTAAAAGCTTAATTGTGAAAGTCTGTAAATGCACGTTATAAAAACGTCTTAAGGTCTGAGGACATGAGAGGCTAAGGGTATAAGTTTGAAAAAGTGACTTGTGAGTCTGGAAAAGTAATTTCAGGTGTAGAAAAAGTTGCTGTGGAATAATCCTTCTGCACACTGTGAAAATGTGTTGTTCTCATTGTTAATAAAAAGCTGAGCCAGTTGGTGGTGGCTCACGCCTTTAATCCTAGCCCTCAGGCAGATGGATCTTTATGAGTTCGAGGCCAGCCTGGTCTACAGAGCAAGTTTCAGGACAGCCAGGGCTACACAGAGAAACCCTGTCTCAAAAAAACTAAAAACAAACAAATAAACAAAACTGATTGGCAGATTTTAGGGGCAAAGAGAATGGGAAGAAGAAGGGCAGAGTCTTGGGA
Organism: Onychomys torridus; assembly: GCF_903995425.1. Classification (NCBI taxonomy): domain Eukaryota; kingdom Metazoa; phylum Chordata; class Mammalia; order Rodentia; family Cricetidae; genus Onychomys; species Onychomys torridus. The sequence goes on from NC_050449.1 coordinate 13,916,676, forward strand.
ATCATGAGCAGACACAGAGGAAAGCAAGATGAATGTGCCCTGCTGAAAGAAGTTACTGACATGTGGCAGATGGTAGACAGGAAATATGGGTTAATTTAAAATGTATGACTTGTCAGGCGGTGGTGGCACACGCCTTTAATCCCAGCATTTGGGAGGTAGATGCAGGCAGATCTCTGTGAGTTCAAGGCCAACCTGGTCTATAGAGTAAGATTTAGGACAAGCACCAAAATTACACAGAGAAACCCTGTCTCAAAAAAAAAAAAACAAACCAAAAACCAAAAACCAAAAAAAAACAAACAAAAAACCAAAACCCCATATATATATATATATATAAGCTCACTTGGTAGCGCTGAGTCCCATAGAAATCTGATGTCAGTCTTAGACTTTCCAGTGTGCAGCATCCAGTCCAGTGAAAATCATGACTCCACCTCCGAGTGTTGTAGCTTTGGGGGCATGCCTGGCTGCTGGTTTTCTTCCATGCTATTTTGGTCTAACCAGAGTTTTAGCTTGCAGTCCTGACCATCTCTGAGTGTGCACTAGTAATCAGCTCCCATGTATCTGTATTTTGAGGTTATTTTGTTGCTAATTGTTTTTTTTTTTTTTTTTTTTTTTTTTTTTTGAGACAGGGTTTCTCTGTGTAGTTTTGGTGCCTGTCCTGGATCTCACTCTGTAGTCCAGGCTGGCCTCAAATTCATAGAGATCTGCCTGGCTCTGCCTCCTGTGTGCTGGGATTAAAGGCATGTGCCACCACTGCCGGCTGTTGCTAATGTTTTGAAACAGGGAAAAAAAAAAAATCTTGGGCTCTGGCTTTAGCTCATGTTCAAGGGCTGAGCAATATCTAACCAAGTGTGAGGCCCCAAGTTTGATACCCAGCACTGAAAAGTAAATTGTAGAGTGATTTCACAAATTAAGTGAAAATAATTTCTAGTGAAATCAATTCAGGTTACTTTCCTAACACCAGGCCTTGATGAACATGTAAGCATTCTCTAATTTTAACGTGTACAAAAAGTGTTGTGTTGGGTGTGTTCATTCATACCTTTAATCCTAGCACCAGGAAGGCAGAGACAGAAAGATCTGTCTCTCAGAAGCATGATACAAGGGCATCTCAAGTTCAAGGCCAACCTGGGCAATTTAGTGAGGCACTCTTTCAAAAGTTAATGTGAAAGGCCTGGGGCTATAAATTATATATATATGAGTTAGCTAGTCTGAGATATTGGCCGAGGATTCATAATTAATAATAAGTCTCTAAGTACTTATTTGGAAGCAACTTCCATAGCACAGAGAAACTCTGCCTACAGAAAGTTGTTTCATATTTCTTTCTCTGTTTCTATGCTATTTTTTAGATTCAAAAACATAAATATACTGCACTTTCTATAATATGAATTTTAGTACAGATAATAAACAATAGTAATGCTAACATATTTAAAGTCTAGAGGCATAGGCTTTTAACCCCAGCTCTTTCAGAAGCTCAGACTAGAGAACAAAAATGTAGGACAACCTGAGTAACTTAGCAAGATCCTGCGTCAGAGTGAAATGAATAAAACAGGGTGCGACCAGAGTTCAGTGGGAGAGTGCTTCTCTGGATGCATGAGGCCCTAGGTTCAATCTCCAGCACTGTCAATAATGATGGTGATGATGATAAACCTGAAACATGGGCTCTGCATAGTAAATACACACAACTTAGGTAGAGAATAACTGACAGGAAATTATCAGCATCAAGATATTATCTTGTTAAATATTAGAGTAATTATTCCAAACCTGAGTTTGAATCCACAGAATCCTTGTAAAGAGTTGGGTGTATCTACAAGTAAGATGGTAATGCTAATATGATGTGCTATTAACATTGGGGTTTACTGGTTGCCAGGCTACAGATTTATTGCTAACACAGGACACTCATTATTCTCCCTTGGCCTCTGCACATGTGGTCAAAGACATGTACACACATACTCAGTAGGCAAGAATCTGAGAATGGTATGTAGTGCCTTTAATCTCAGCACTGAGGAGGCAAAGATAGGCTGATCTATGTAACTTTGATGGCACCCTGGAATACACAGTGAGTTCCAGGCCAGCCAATGATACAGAGTAAGACTCTGTCTTTAAAAAAAAAAAGGCCGTCAGGAAAAGACATGTGAGAGACTGTTGCAATACCGTAATGCAATAGGGTAATACAGGAAAACTTCCCAACAAAGCTGTAAAATCAGCTCAGTTGAACATGTGCCTATAGAACCAGAAGAGGACAGCCATAGAGATATTTGCACCAAACATAGCAAATGGTCATGCAAAGAAAGGGCAATGTTTGCAGCAAGTATGGCACAGAACCTCCGGAAAACAAAACACTACAATTGAAGCAATTATAGGAATTCCACGGGCTGTCATAGGAACTGCTGCTCCTCTGACCTGAGTGAAATAGGCTATAGGGTCATTTGGGTCATTCAGTCAAGTTAGTAAGAGCAGAACTCAAGGTACTTGTGACAGTTATTCTTGGTTGTCAACTTGACTATATCTGAAATAAACTACAATCCAGAAATGGAGGGTACATTTGTGGTCCAGATCTTGAGGCAGGAAGACAACATGCCTTTGATCCAGATCCTAAGGTGAGAAGACACACCCCTTTAATTCAGATCTGGGCCACACCTTCTGCTGGAAACCTATATAAGGACAAGGGAAGGAGGAAGAGGTCGTTCTCAGCGTGCTTGCTCTCATCTTGCCTGCACTTCCATTCCTTCACTGGCATTGCAGCCTACTTCTTCTGGTTTCCAGCAGAGACAGAAGACCAGCTGAGATACCTAGCCTCGTGGGACTGAGCAACTACTGGGCTCTTGAACTTCCATTCATACTAGCCATTGTTAAACTACAGCCTGTAAGTCATTCCACTTTTTGTTGTTGTTGTTTTGTTTTTCAAGACAGGGTTTCTCTGTGCCTGTCCTGGATCTTGCTCTGTAGACCAGGCTGGCTTTGAACTCAGAGATCTGCCTGGCTCTGCCTCCCAAGTGCTGGGATTAAAGGCGTGTGCCACCACTGCCCGGCTTCAGTAAAGTCCTATAAATAAATATATACATATATATTTATGTGTAAGTTCATTTTATAAGTTCTTAGGACTCTTCAAAGGCTCTGAGTAGTTAGGCTGGCTGCTCTGGGTGCTAGTCCTTCAATCAAGGCAGCTGTGGCTGCAGGAAGGGTTTAATGAATGTCAGTTAGGGAGTCAAATTATACCAACACCCAACATCTTAGCTTTTATAAGGAAGACATTACATTAAAAAAGGTGCTTACAACAAAGTCTTATCACCATCACAAACAGTGATTTAGTTCTTTGTACTGTTTAACTCAGAATATCACACTCCTAGCCCAGGACCTTTGATAGAAGGTGATTTCCGATAAGCTCTTCCAGGTGAAGCTTCAGTGTGTTCATTGTCATTGTGTAAATGAGGCAGAGGAAGAGAGCAGGTAAAGTCAAGGCTAAACAAAGATACTTCAGCATGAAAGACCGGAAAAGAGAAACAGGGACCCTTGATCGTTGGAACAGCTGTCCCCACTGTACCTGAGATATTTCTGTAGTATTACATCAGTTGTTTTCTGTGAATTTTTGCTGTATGGAGCTCTGTCTGTTGCAAATACTTCATTGTTTTTGTCCATTCTCTTGTTGAGTATTTTGTTTAAATTCTAGTTCACAGCTATTATGATTCTAGTTTCCAAGATCCAAGTAGAATGTGTACGATGTTGGTGGTGATGGTTGGCTGTGTGCAGGGGAATATCGTATTTGTTGTTTTGGGTTTTGAGATAGGCTTTCATTATTTAGCCCTGGGGGAAGAGCTTGCAATCCCCCTAGTGATGGGTTAACCATGCCCGGTACAATTTACTTACACGTCTATACAGCTTTTATAAATACTACTCAGGAGTTCTCAGGGTAGATAATCTAACTTGAACTCCCACAAGCATCCTTTGACCTTCTCAGTACCATGATTCCTGATGTTTCCATTTTACCTAAATTGTCTGGGTATAATTAATTGTGTTTTACTGTGAGTTTAAAAAATTATTCACCATTAATTAATGAAGTTGAATATCTCTTTCTTTTTCTTTTTTTCTTTTTTTTTTTTGGTGTGTGTGTGTGTAGGGAGACAATTTCTTTGTGTAGTCCTGGCTGTCCTGGAACCCACTCTGTGAATGAGACTGACCTTGAACTCAGATATCTGCTTGCCACTGCCTCCCAAGTGCTGGGATTAAAGGCGTGTGCCACCACTGCCCAGCTCAAAGCTGAACATTTCTTTCTTTCTTTTTTTCCCCCTGGAGACAGGGTTTCTCTGTGTAGTTTTGATGCCTATTCTGGATCTTGCTCTGTAGACCAGGCTGGAACATGTTTATTGGCCATTTGTTAACATCTTTTATGTAGGGACTCCCAAATTTGCCACCCTTTTCCCAAACCATTTCTCATTATTTTTGTTGATGTACTTTAGTGGATGTATGTAACCCAAATCCCCTCTTCCCACGCTGGGTTTTCCCCATCTTCTTGATCTAGTTTGATAAATAATAGCAACTAATATAATTAATGTGTTGTAAATTATAATTTTGCCTATTTTTAATATATTGTGTCTAAAGAAATTTTCTCCACATTGATTTAAAGTTTCCATTCTTTTTTTTTTTTTTTTTCCTTCGAGACAGGGTTTCTCTGTATAGCTTTGTGCCTTTCCTGGAACTCACTTGGTAGCCCTGGCTGGCCTCGAACTCACAGAGATTCGCCTGCCTCTGCCTCCCAGTGCTGGGACTAAAGGCGTGTGCCACCATCCGCCCAGCTCCATTCTTCTATTTTTAAATTAAAGCTATTGATTATTTAGATCTGAAATCCTAAGATAATATTAGGGAGAAATTAGTAAGCAATTAATCTGAACATAAGTTTAGAAAGCTGTACAAACCAAAATATTCCAAAGTCATGAGTGAAAGACATTTGAAAATTTAGAACTGAGTGACTTGTAATTGTGTGAGATGGGATTAAAAGGGAAAGCCTGAGTATCGAAAACAAAATATCCAAACAAGCTATGTGAGAGACTCCTTGCTGTTAATGTGAGCACTTAGGTGCTGGAAGCAGAAGAACAGAAGCTTTACAAGGTCGCCCTTGGCTATACAGGAATTATTGCAAGTTTGAGGTAAGCCTTGTGCTGCCCCAAACCAGCTAGAAACAAATAAACTCAAACTCCCTTGTTAACCAAATAAAACAAACAACCCACTTCAGTCAAGTATGTTCCAAAGCACGGGAGATACCACACTGCATATTTAATCAAACCCACATTTCCTAACTCAAGGAATCCAGGTTAACAATACTGAACTATATTGTGTTCTACAAACCAAGATTAAGAGAGATAGAGACATGGGTCAGTGATGGTTCTTGCTAGAACTCAAGAGGCCCTGGGTTCAATTTCTAGAACTGGAAAAAAACAAAACAAGCAAAAAACAGCTAATGAGAAAGCTTTTAGGGAAGTGGCCAATATAACTGAACAAGGACTGGCAGCTAACATTAAATGAGACATAATCTTTAAAGTGCTAGCATAAATTTATCAGAACAGGATTCTATACTCTGTGGCAATGTTAACCTAAAAATACAGATACATGGGAGGTGATTACTAGTGCACACTCAGAGATGGTGTAAGTCAGGACTGCAAGCTAAAACCCTAATTAGACCAAAATAGCATGGAAGACCAGCAGCCAGGCATGCCCCCAAAGCTACAACACTCGGAGGTGGAGTCATGATTTTCACTGGACTGGATGCTGCACACTGGAAAGTCTAAGATTGACATCAGATTTCTATGGGACTCAGGGCTAAGTGAGCTTGGGTGCTTTGTGTCATCATTAATGTTGCTTTGAAGATTATAGTCACTCAGAGACGGCTTCAGAAGTAGTTGGTTTTTCTGTTTCTTTTCATTGCAGGCATATTTCATTGCAGGCATTAACTATATATAACTCATCTCATTAGTGCTTAAATGAAGTAAAAGCTGTGTGTACTCAGAATGTGTGTGAGCATGTGTTGAGAAATGGTCTCTCTATTATGTAGTTGTAGTTCTGCCTGTCCTGGAACTCACTATGTAGATGAGACAGGTCTCAAACTCAGAGATCTACTTGCTGGGATTAAGGGCCTGTGCCACCACACCTGGCTCAGTATACACAAATTGAATAGAGAAAACAGTGGCCAGCTGGGTGTGATAGTGCAGGCCTTCAATCCCAGCACTCACACAGGAAGTAGACGTAAGCAGATCTCCATGAATTTCAGGCCAGCCTGGGCTACAAAGAGAGATCCTGTAGTAAAACAAACAAAAAAGAAAGTGAAAATAAATAATAGGCATGTTATTGGCTTTTTTTTATGTTCTCTTACGAGAAACATTTCAAGAGTTGACTTTTTTCCTCTCTCACACATGTCCACATTTTTACTTGTCACCATTAGCCACTGCCCTCCTGGAACTCTATTATGTGAATGTGTATTTTTTTTTTTTTTTGGTCACTCACAACCCTAATAATGCTACTTTGAAAAAGTTTAGAGAGGAACGAACTTAAGAAGTATTAAGTAGCAATATGGTCTTCAGCCTGTGATGGTACATATGATAAAACTCCAGCTGATTAAGAAAAAATCCATACCTGGTTGGGGATGTAGCTCAGTGGTAGAGCGCTTGCTTTAGCAAGCGCAAGGCCCTGGGTTCGATCCTCAGTTCAAAAAAGAAAGAATCCATGATGTAGTGATATTATTCACTTTTGATGGAGCTATGGCCTTTGATCAGATAGTGAATGACTGATTGTACCTCTACAATTTATTTTTGAGTACTGGGGAAAATCTGGGGCCTTATATTTGGTAGGCAATTTCCACCAAATTGGTTAAACCCACGTTTCCTCTATTTCTGATGGCTGAATTGCAGGATCGGGGAAGGACTGATTGCACTTGCTTTGAATGAATCTAGAATGAAATACAAACATGCAGTTCAGTTTAGAAGACAGAAAATCTCAGAGATTTAATTCCAAACAGTTGTTTTACTTCAGGGAGTAATATTATAAGACTATGCTTCAGAAAACCAATGGGCATCCCTTTGTATACTAGAAATAGAAACAAAGGCTTACTTCATTGGGCATTCAGAGAGACCTCTTGGTTCCTGGAAATCTAAATCTGAATTCTTACTTGCAATATAAGATTACTGTTGAATGTAGGACTCCTCAACCCCTAAAGGTTGGGGATAAAAGTAAAGATAAAGAAATTCCTTTATCACATGGGTTAAATGGTTAAGTAAAGATACAGATACCCCAAATCCTGAAACATTTTGTTGCAAATTTTTTTTTTTTTTTTTTTTTTTTTTTTTTGAGACAGGGCTTCTCTGTGTAGTTTTGGTGCCTGTCCTGGATCTCACTCTGTAGTCCAGGCTGGCCTCAAATTCATAGAGATCTGCCTGGCTCTGCCTCCTGAGTGCTGGGATTAAAGGCATGTGCCACCACTGCCGGCTGTTGCTAATGTTTTGAAACAGGGAAAAAAAAAAAAATCTTGGGCTCTGGCTTTAGCTCATGTTCAAGGGCTGAGCAATATCTAACCAAGTGTGAGGCCCCAAGTTTGATACCCAGCACTGAAAAGTAAATTGTAGAGTGATTTCACAAATTAAGTGAAAATAATTTCTAGTGAAATCAATTCAGGTTACTTTCCTAACACCAGGCCTTGATGAACATGTAAGCATTCTCTAATTTTAACGTGTACAAAAAGTGTTGTGTTGGGTGTGTTCATTCATACCTTTAATCCTAGCACCAGGAAGGCAGAGACAGAAAGATCTGTCTCTCAGAAGCATGATACAAGGGCATCTCAAGTTCAAGGCCAACCTGGGCAATTTAGTGAGGCACTCTTTCAAAAGTTAATGTGAAAGGCCAATGATAGAGTGAGAGAGATTCTAAGTTAGATTAAAGGAAAAATAACCAAGGGTCTCAGAAAGGATGTGATAAGTGTGGTTTATCAGGAATTACATGACATTTCAATGTAAAAACTAGCAAGTTCTGTTTTAATACCCATGCATTGTATTAAAACATGCAAGCACATAGTAAGTGTTTTGGATATTTTATTGATAAAACATTATGTTTATTTTATTTTTGTTTTTTTGAGAAAGGGTCTTACTGTGTAGCTTTGGCTGTCATGAAACTCGCTCTGTAGGCCCTGCTGGCCTCAACTCAGAGATCTGCCTGCCTCTTCCTCCCCAGTCCTAGGATTAAAGGAGTGTACTACCACACCCAGCCCTGATAAACACGTAAATATTTTCAAATTTTATCCTGTACAATAGGTGTTGGGCTGGGTGTGGTCAAATACACCTTTAATCTAAGCATGAGGAAGGCAGAGAGAAAGGATCTCTGTAAATTCCAGACCACTCTGGTCTCCACAGTGAGAATCTGTCATAAAAATGTATGAAAATTTATCTATACAGAAACATCTCTTCTTCTTCTTCTTCTTCTTCTTCTTCTTCTTCTTCTTCTTCTTCTTCTTCTTCTTCTTCTTCTTCTTCTTCGACACTGTGTAACAGCTCTGCCTGTCCTGGAACTCACTCTGAATCCAGGCTGGCCTTGAATTCACAGAGATCAACCTAACTCTGCCTCCATGGGATTAAAGGTATCTACCACCACTACCTGGCCTTTCGTTGTTGTTGTTTTCTACTTTTATTTTTATAGAATGTATTTGGAGATGTTAAACTATTGAGAAAAAATGGATATATTTAAAAAAAGCTGATAGGAAAAGTTGAGATAATGGGTATGCTAATTAGATTAGAGGTGTCTTTATATTATACATAGAACATTCAATATTTTTTTTTCTGTTTTTCGAGACAGGGTTTCTCTGTAGTTTTGGTGCCTGTCCTGGATCTCACTCTGTAGACCAGGCTGGCCTCGAACTCACAGAGATCCTCCTGAATGCTGGGATTAACTGTGTGCGCCACAGCCGCCTGGCTCAATTTTTCTTTATAAACAGCTTTTTGTTGTTGTCTTTTGAAACAGTTTGTCTATGTAATAGTGTCACCTATTCTGGAACTGGCTTTGTATATAGGCTGGCTTCCAACTGATAGAAATCAGCCTACCTCTGCCTCCTGAGTGCTGGGATTAAAGGCATGTGCCACGATTCCCAGTTTATAAAGTTTTCTAAATATAATCTTAAAGAATTTAAATACAATGAAATGCTGTTATTAACACTATTGTAACCTCAGGTACTTAAAACAAGCTTTTTGTCTATTAACAATATTAATAATAATCTACTACCCAGTTTATTCTGTGCTTAGGATATCTACCAACTGATTTATTCCCTAGCAGTTTTAACACTCATTGGTTTATCTGCAGGTTATCTATCTCTAGTCCTATATAAAAGGAGAATTAGACGAGAAAGGCACTGCCATTTCTAGCAACCCAAGCCCTGTCTGCATCCCTGTAGTGGAGCCTTTCGGACAAGCCCTACAACCATGGAGGGACCTTCAGGAAATCCATTTCCAAGTCAGCCTTTGCTAGTGAGTATGAGTATGCAATTCACAAGAACTGTAGAATGTTCACTCTTGTCCCTTTTCTTTATATTTAAACCTCCTTCATTTAATGCATAGCTGTACTTGACACAAACTGATGTCCTGTAGGAAGCTGTGTTAATTGCTTGTGGTTAAAATTTGTTGGAAGAAATTTAAAATGTATTTCATCAGCTCATAATGAGAAGGGGTTCTGTGAAATACACTGCTGGATGATTTTTGTCCTTGTATGAACATCTAGAGTGTTCTTCCATAAACTTAGATGGTGTACTTCTGTACTAGTGATAACTGTGTGTCACTGAGGGTAGATTTGGAACATAAGCATGCTGTGACCATAAGAAAGAAAAAAGTAGCATTCTTATCCTTGAAAATCACATGAGCTAGATGTCCCAGAAGCCTGGTAACTAGAGCCTTTATTGCAGTAACATTGGGGATCTAGCAAAAAATCAAATTGTGGGCTCCACCCTAGACATATTTGGATTACAGATATTTGACTTTCAGAAATTTTCACAAATGACTTTAGCCTATGCTGGGATCTAAGACCTAAAATGGATGGTAGAAAATCCATAAACTGAGAAAATTTTGCGTAACTGCTAGTAGATTCCATCCTCTGTTGTTTAAATTTTACTTTGCTTTCAAAGAGGATGCCCCAAAGAAGTATGATACCTGAGAAATTACAGAAGAGGAGGGCCCAGGTTGCCGAGAACAAGGTCAAGGCCAAACACCGATCTGGGGTCACTCCTGTTCTTCCTGTGAGGCTGACCAGTTGCATCTTCACAAGGCCTGTGACTAGAATAACTTCCCACCCTGGGAATAAGACCATGTGCAGGAAAGACGAAGAGAAGCTGGTGAAACCCCGGCAGCTCAGCGCATTCAGAAGACTGCAGCAATATCAAGAAGACAGTAAAGGGGAACAGTTCCATCCATTGGACCTTACAAACCCTGTACAAAGAACTGCACTGGGAATGCAGGCTGGAGCCAGAGTTCAAAGGCGTGCTATTGACTTGCACACTTGCCCTGATTTCACCTCTGCCCAGCCCCCGAGTTCGGAAAGGAAGGTGCAAGGGACTCCTGAGCTGTCGCCACCTTCTTTCTACAGCCAAGGGGTAACAACAGCTGTGGCTCTTCAGGTGTCACCTTCTTTCTACAGCCAAGGGGTAACTATTGCAGACATCCGGAGACAGACCCGGAGGGTAAAGAAAGCCCGGAAGAAACTGGCTGCGGCTTTGGAGGCAGATAGGCTTGCCAGGCAGGCTGAGAATATGGGAAACGGAACATACCTGAGTGTTCTGAAAACTGAATGAAAACAGAGTGTGGTAGCCTCTGCAATTTCTCCATAAAGGAACTTTGTATGTCTTTTTTGTTTTATTTTTTGAGATAGGGTTTCTCTGGGTAGCCCTGGCTGTCCTGGAACTCTGGAGACCAGCCTGCCTCTGCCTCCAGAGTGTTGGGCTTAAAGGTGCCCCTCCACCACCCAGCATTACTTGTATGTCATTATATAATAATCCTACTCTCATGATGATATACACAAATTACTCCTTTTAAAGCTCTTTTGAAAGCCAACCAAATGACCAGTAGTGTTTTAAGTAAATGTTTTTAATTTTGTTAGAAATGATTGTGAAACTATCCTTTAGGTCAGCTGTGATCTACAGTAGGACTCTGGAATAGATCCAATAGCTACCCACAAAGCAAAGGAAATTCCTTATTTTATAGCATTTAGATGAAAAGGGTCTATGATTTAGCAGGTAGTTTAGTGAAGCTACCAGGTGGATTACAAAGCTTTCTTTCAGGTTAGGCAGGCCTGGCTACCTTGAAGGTAATCCTCTGTCCTTCCCTACCACAGAACTGCTACTTGCTAGGTGTTTAGCTTCTAGTGATGGTACTAGATCACATATAAGACTGAAACTCTGGTTGCCTTAGCCCTGGAAAGAGAGAAGCCGCAGCTGGTATGGCTAATCCCCTCTCTAGTGCTATGTCTATGACCTAACAAGTAGATAGTTTTATAATATAATATTGAGAGAAGAAAGGGGCACTTTACTCAAAATTGTTCAATTTCGGGCTATAAATTTTTAAAACTTGGTGATTATTGGAATCTCATTATGTGGACCAGGTAGGCCCTGAATTTGATCCTCCTGCCTCAGTCTGATGAATGGTAGGATTACAGGCAAGCATTCCACATCTAACTGTAGTTTGTTTGTTTGTTTTTACTTTTTAGTCTACAGGAATAATCTAGCCTGGGGCACTATTTAGTGTTTTATACTAAGTATTTAACTTAACACTTATATTAATGAAAGATGATCCATGTGCTGCAGCTTTAGATACCAGTGTCTTGGAATTGTTTTTGTGAAACTCCCTGTTGTAATCCTAAACTATAATAAAGGTTTCCATTTTAAATACAAGTTCAGAGATTCTTTTACATGATAGTAATTTGATGCCATAAAGATATTATAGATGTGGTTATAGCTGTCATTTATCAATCCCTCTGTACTAGCTCTCTGCCATGAGCCACACCTCCATCTTCTACAGCTAATTTGAAAATAAATGCATTTTTTATAATATAAAGTTACATAAGGTCATTTGCATTGGAGAATACAATGCAGCTGGGCATGGTAGCACACACCCTTAGTCCCAGCATAGGCAAGCCTGAATATATGCAGCTAGTCCAGGACAGTCAGAGCTACACAGAGAAACCTTGTCTCAAAAAACCAAAAAACAAACCAACAAACAAAAAAAACCAAAACAAACAAAAAAAAACCTCCCCAACCCCCCAAAAAACCTCAAAACAAAATCATAAAATAATTTCACTTTGACATATTCCCAGTACCTCACTACCCTTCCCCTCCCACAAATCTTTGGTTTCTTGTTATTTCAATTTCTACCTTCATGCCATCACTATATGATTCTATGTATCTATAAAGGACTCACAAACAAAACATGTCTTTGAGACATAAGTCTACCAGAAGACATTTTTTTCATTGACATGTCTTGATGTCAGAGCCATTACGTTCATCCTCACTTTGTCTACATCTTCCTAGATATAAATGTAGTATTTAATGTAATGAACCAGAATTCAATGGAATAGGAAAGAATCCTGAGGGGAATTCAATTACACCAGAAGGAAAAATAGCCACGGACACCTAATGGTTATTCTTGGTTAACTCATTAGATGGTGAGATATAAAGCATTTTAATAAAACACACATCTGAAAGTTTTTCAAAGTTAAAAAAAAAGCAACTGAAACACTCTGGAGATGTCCGTGAGGTCAGTTTCAAAGTTCATTAGATCCTGGGGTCTTAATCCTAACCAAAGGCTTAATGCATGAATGAATTCAAAGTCTGAATAGAGCTGGATTGCTAGAGGTTTGTTTTGAAGATTATAACTGTAAGGATTATGTCCTTAATTACATCAGCAGCCTGCAACGACATCCCAGCCTAAAAAGTGGGCATGCTCCCTGCCCATTTTCTGTATCGCCTGTCCTTCCGTATTCTTTTCCCTCCGTGTGGCCTCTTTGTCTCTCTCTCTTTTCCTTTCTCTCCTAATAAAGCTCTAGAAAGGTAATGGCTCATGATTCTTCTGCCACTGCAACATCTATCGGCATGGCTGTCATGGGCAGTGGCCAGCCACCAGCGCCACTGCTTAACCAACATGGTGCCGTGACTCGGATAGGTCATTGAGGACCTGCTGCCACTTGCTGCTTCCTCCCCCATCCAGCGAGACCACGAGTGTGCACGTCCCTCACCTCCGTTGGGCCCACACACAGTTATTGCTACTGCTATCGCCAGGATTCTTCACCATAGTGAGTCCGTCGTTCTCGAGGCTATAGTCTAAGCTATATTCTTTGCAATGGATACCCCTGGAGTTGTCCTTGGGCTGTGCTGGCAATAGCAGACACATTTCCCCTTCTGACGAGGGGGTCAATGCTGTCTCCGATCCACTGTGGACCAATGGTATAGCAGCTGAAGCCCTTAGCATCCCTTGAGGAAGAGTACGGCTAACTTAAGCTGCTTCATAGATCTTTCTTCACTCCTTGGGGATGCCTGGGATTGGAGTCTGATCTCAGTTTGTTTGTTATTTTAATTTTTCTCTTGGCTACAGCCATGGGACAAAGGGGCAGATATATTTACTACTTAGATTGGCAGATGGGGCAGGTATTGATAAATCTGGCCACATAACAGCTTTGCGGAAACTTCTGCCAGCAAACGGGCAAATAAAAGAGTTACTTTATCCCCAAGCTTTCTGCTAAAGCTCTGAATCCTCCTTCCTCCCCATTTCTGTTTCTGCCATGTGCAACCTTTTCTGTCGACTTCTGCCGGCAGTGGGTGGGCTCATATGGGCAGGCTTGGGTGGCTTCTATGGACTCTGTCCAAACTCACCTTAGCTCCACCCACTCATTCTCAAACTGCCTTGGGAGACACAGACGGATCTGGAAGTGGCTAAGATCCATACAAATAAGTTTACAGTAGTCAGGATGGCTCTTAAGCCAAAAATCAGCTTATAGCCTCAGACAAGTCTTCCAAAAGGATCGGTTTATAGTCTCTGCATCCTGGCAGATCTTCCAAAAGCTGTCCTTAAGCCACCAATCATCAGAAAAAAAAAAATCAAGACACAGAATAAAATCTGTCTCTTGTTCCCCAGACCTCCCCAACTAAAATTTAAGCATCTGGAGAGCAAGGCTCCTGATCCCACAGGCAAAAAACATCATCTGTGGCATTTAAGGTGTGCCAGGAAAGAGATAAAAGCCCCAAAACAAAATTGCCAAATGCTGGCATTTGCTGACTCCCAAAAGCTGTTGGGTCCCTGTTTTAAGTGAGGAAAAAGGCCACGGGCCAGCAAGGGCCCTGTCAGGCCATCAACAGCCTTGTTAAATGTGCTGCCTATAAAAACAACCACTCAGCTGACTGCCCCCAGGCACCAAGACACATGGGTACACCAAGCTAAGACCTCCAGCAGACCTAGGCTTGGCTACAGACATGTCAGGAAACCCAAAACACAGCAGGGAAGCTATCCATTTCTTTCCTTCTGGACACCAAAACCACTGACTCAGTCCTGGGAGTTTTGGGATGTCACCTCTCCTGTCTCTATCATCGGGTACAGAGGACAGCCTTACCCACCTCAGCAGATTGCACTTTCAGAGTTACTTAATGGAAAAAGATTTCCAGCTAAGATAAGAGCTCATTGTCTCACTCCAGATCTACTGCCTGTGTTTCTCATGTGCATACACACAGGGCCCTGATCTTTGCTTTGTCCCTAATTCAGAAAAGTAAGTTCTCAAGCACCACAAGCTTTTATCTTCCCAGTTCCCTGTTCTAACTCACTGTTCAGCTAATGGTCAATGGTCCAGGACCACCACAGAACTGGAGTCCAGAGATCATCAAATAAAAACTGTAACAGCTAAAAGCTTTTTTCTATGTCACCAGCATCTTGTCAGACAGAAGGTTCCCAGCCTCAGCCAAGAGGGATACATGTTTCCAGAGCAAACGGATGGCAGACAGTATCCCACAATGCCTGTCTATCTTGGAAGACTCCCCCAAGAGCCAACCAACGTCCAACAGTCAGCTGGAAACAGCTTTTAAGAGAAATTATGCCCCTATTCCCATTTACCTGCTTTTATTTTTTTTTGTAATAATCAAAAGTCTGGGATGTAAGGATTATGTTCTTAATTATGTCACCAACTGCGATAGCATCCCAGCCTAAAAAGCGGGCATGCCCTCTTTCCATATTGCCTGTCCTCCCATGTTTTCTTCCATCTGCACAGTCTCTCTGTCTCTGTCTCCTACTAAAGCTCTAGAAAGGTAACTGTGGCTCGTGATTCTGCCACCACTGCAACATCTGTGGGCATGGCCACCACGAGTGCCGCCGCTTAACCAACAATAACTTTGGTTTTTGGAGACAGGCTTTCTCTATATAGTCCTGAAACTCTGTAGAGCAGACTGGCCTTCAACTCAGAGATCTGTCTGCCTTTGACTCCCTAGTGCTGGGATTAAAGGCCTGCACTACTACCTCTGGGCTTGAATATGATATTGTGATAATGGCTCCTACCTGTTACCCTCTGATTCCTAAGCATCACTCTTACTTATAAAATGCATGCATAACATTTTGGCATTATAATGTTATTGTCTACATAGTTCATGCTCAAGAACTGCAACTGAGTTTTTTAAGTGCACAAAAAAATCTTTTAAGTAGGTTTATAATTTTGTGTTGGGCTGAATTCATAGCTATCCTTAGTTGCACATGCCTGCATACTGCCCTTGGGCCACAGGTTAGACACAGCTGTCAGTGATCACACACTGCTCCCATGATGTTCTGTCACAACCACAGCCTAGAAACAGAAGTCCAATTATAGATTTGAACTTTTGAAAGTGATCAAAAGGAAAAAGAAACCTTCCTCCTGGGAACCAATTAAAAAAATGTATTTGTCACAGTATTAGTGCCAACTCATAGAGTAGGTAGGGGAGGATCCAGATTTTTTTTTTGGACTAATGTGAAGATCTTTGAAATAGTTGTTAGCAGTGGTGACTGGAGTAAACCTAATTGCAGTAGGTCAAATAGTGAACAACAAAGAATGAAGGGATAGCTATGCCTTGTACCTTTTATAACATGTTCTGGGGTTGCCTTATGGGTAGCTACTTACCAGTTCCATGGGCTTTGAGTAGTAATTACTCTAGCCCTAGTCTATAGTGGTTCTCTGTAGATATCTGCTGTGGCCTTGTAGTCTCTCCCTTTTCTTGTAGCAGTAGGCAAGTCCAGTCCCCTAATGGTTGACTAAAGGATACATTTAGTCTTATCTAGCCCCCTCCTGTCTGACTCCTAGCACACAGACTGTCAAACAGTATGGTACCTCACTCCATAAACATTTAAGAGCAAGAAATCTAGAGAGTTCCTGTCAAATTGTCTATTGTAACTGATAGATAATTACATGTAATCTACGCGCATGCGTGGAGTACACACAGGAGTCCCTGTACACATGCGCGGCCCAACCTTTAAAAAGCCGGCGCCACCTTGCAGGAGTTTCTCTCAGGCTCTTAGTCTCAGTCTCTCCCCTCCTCCTCCCCCCCTTCACCCCCCCCATCTCCCCACCCACATGTGTTTCACCCAGGCCTGTCACCTCTATCCTCTTTAATAAAACTCTCCCGTGGTCTTGTCGTGTTCGGGACGTGTTTCTAGCGCCGAATAACTACTAACATTGGTGCCGTGCGAAAACGGGCGCTTCCGGGCACTCTGTGCCTGGAAACCCGAGAACCGGGACGTAAACTGCGCTATACACGCCGGGAACTCTGCTCCGTTCGTGACAGACCACTCTCCATTTGCCTGGTCGCACAAATCCACATGCAACACCGCTACTGATTGGTGAGTTTTCCCCTTTTTTTGGCCAGCGTAAACGGTTTCCTGAATCCGTGAGATCGACTGACCGTTGAGCATCTGGCGCCTCACTGGTTATTCTTGAGACCGGGGGAACCCCCCAGCCATGGCCTTTACTGGCCACGTCTGGCCCCCATCGCGGGCCGGATTTCCAGCCACTTCCCACATCTGCAGCTTGAGATATTTCGCGAAGGGACCACCACCGTCAGGTGCGTTCCGGGGGTCGTGTGAAGCCGGCACGATCTTCGCACCCGACGGGGTGGCTGACCGTGAGAGAGGCTCCTGGGGAGGGCTTCCTTCACAGGACGGGGGCCCCCCGCTTATTGGCTGACGAGCTGATAAGGCGGCTTGTGCCCGAACAGATCCACGTTTGATATATGGGGACGCCCAAAATCGGACCTCTAGATCACGTTTTGTTTTTTTAATTTTTTATTTTTTGCCTCTCCGCTGCGGACATGGGAAATAAGTTTTCCAACTCAATCAGCCCTACTTACAGATTCCTAAGCTTATCCGTCTCTGTACTGAGAGACGGCCCAAGTATGCTTTAAAAAATAACAAAAAATCCCAATCTTTTATGGGAGTTATCTAATTCTGGCCAGCAAACAGGCAAATGGAAAGAGTTGCTCTGTATCTTAGCTTTCTTTCTAGAGTTGCTCTGTATCTTAGCTTTCTTTCTCTGTAAAAGCTCTAAAAAGGTAACCATGGCTTATGATTCTTCCGCCAACCAGCACGCACCTCCTGCTGGCCACCGCAGGTGGTGGCCAGCCACGAGAAGCGCGGCTTTCCATTATTGATACCGCCACGATTTTTCACAGTGAGTCTGCTGTTCTAATGGCTGAAATCTGAGCTATATGTTTGCGACGGACAATCCCGGGGGTTGTCCAGGCTGTGCTGGCATTGGCAGGCACATTTTTGCTCGGAGCAAGAATGGCGTCTGGGTCTACCGGGTGGATCCACGGCAGCACAGTCGCAGCTCTTAGCTGAGCTTAGATCTTACTTCATTCTCAGGACACCTGAGTTGAAGTCTGATCCCGGTTTGTTATTTTAAGTTTTTATTTTCCACTCAGTTACAGCTATGGGACAGAGGGCGGATACCACCCACTTACTTTGGCGGATGGGGCGGTACCGGTAAATCTGGCCGCTTAACAGCTTTGCGGTACCGGTAAACCTGACCACATAACAGTATGGCAGGTACTTCAGCCAGTAAATGTTAAAATAAGAGTTGCTTCATCTCCGAACTTTCTGCTAAAGCTCTAAACCCTTTCCTTTCCCACTAAGGCGTCTGCCACGTGTAACCTCTGTCTGACTTTCGCGCCATTGGTGGGCGGGCACAAATGCGCGGGCTTGGGCGGTTCCTAAGAATTGCCCCAACTCACTTAACTCCACCCCCACCCTAACTCCACCCACTCATTCTCAAACTGCCTTGAGAACCACAGATGGGTCTAAAAGTAGCTGAGATCTAAACAATTAAGTTTACAATAATCAGGATGGCTCCTAAGCCAAAAGGAATAAGCTTATAGCCTCAGGCAAGTCTTCCAAAGGATCGGTTTACAGTCTGCCTACTGGCAGACTTTCCAAAAGCTGTCCTTAAGCCACCAATCGTCAGGAAAAATTCAGGACATAGAGTAAAATCCATCTCTTGTTCCCGGCTAAAAGTTAAGTATCTGGAGAACAAGGCTCCTGACCCCATGGGCAAAAGAGTCATCTGTGGCGTTTAAGGTGTGTCAGAAAAGAAAAACCCGAAAACGAAATTGCCAAATGCTGGCACTCTCTGACTCCTGAAAGCTGTTGGGTCCCTGTTTTAAATGAAAAAGGCCATGGGCTAGCAAATGCCCTGCCCATCAACAGCCTTGTCCTTGTGCTGCCTAGAAAGACAACCAGTCAGCTGACTGCCCCCAGGCACCAAGACGCATGGGTACAGCAAGCTAAGACTTCCAGCAAACCTAGGCTTGGCTACAGACACAGCAGGGAATCCAGAACTCAGCAGGGAAGCGATCTGTTTCTTTCCTTCTGGACACCAGAGCCATTGACTCAGTCCTGGGAGTTTTAGGATGTCACTCCTTTCTATTGTCGGGAACTGAGGACAGCCTTACTTCCCTCACCAGATTTAATTGCACTTTCAGAGTTACTTAATGAAAAAGATTTCCAACTAAGATAAGAGCTCATTGTCTCATTTCAAAGTTACCGCCTGTGTTTCTCATGTGCATACAGACAGGGCCACGATCTTTGCCTTGTCCCTAATTCAAAAAAATAAGTTCTCTTCCACTCTCAAGCTCCAGAGGACACCAGGATCCACTGCCTTGTCACCAATTCCAGAGGAATTTCCCAACTAGGGCCACATAGAGCTGGAGGCAAAAGAGACGTCAAAATATCCGGGCGGTAAGGTTATAACAGTTTGTCACTGTTCAATTCTCAGTAACTGATCACCTGTGTTTCCCAAACGCTAAACTAGCAAAACAAACAGGTGCCTTAAATAAACCACCTCAAATGAGGCTTGTCTCAGGTAAAAAAACCAACCAGAGTACTTAAACATCACAGCCACCTTTAACATGTCTCCAACCAGATAGACCAGACAGATCTACCTCAGATAAATGTCAACTCCAAAAACAAAATAATAATGAGTCTTTTCTCTAAGCTTTTTATGTCACCAGTGTTTTGTCAGATAGAAGGATCCCAGCAACACCATGGAGGACGGACAGCTACAGGATTTCATCCCAGAACTTCAGGAGACGGCTTCCCCATCTCCCCCCCAAAACCAATCAACGTCCATCATTCAGCCTGAAGCAGTCTTTGAGAGAAACGGCGTCCCATACCCATCTATCCACATTTTTTTTCTTTTTTAAAACATGAGAGTCGGGAATGATAGATAATTACATGTAATCTACACGCATGCGTGGAGTACACACAGGAGTCCCTGTACGCATGCACGGCCCAACCTTTAAAAAGCCGGCGCCACCTTGCAGGACTTTCTCTCAGGCTCTTAGTCTCAGTCTCTCTCCTCCTCCTCCCCCCCTTCCCCTCCCCCCTTCTCTCCCCACCCACATGTGTTTCACCCAGGCCTGTCACCTCTATCCTCTTTAATAAAACTCTCCCGTGGTCTTGTCGTGTTCAGGACGTGTTTCTAGCGCCGAATAACTACTAACAGTAACTCTCCAAATTAAACAATGCATCTCAAAAGAAATTGGTCTCAGCTTTCTATGGGACCCATTTCAAGTTAAAAAACAAACAAACAAAAACAACCAATACACAATACCCAGGACATGATTGACTGCTACACTTGGATACACTTGTTTATCATCATAACTTGGGGAAATAATATCCAAGTACATACTATTGGTGTTGGGAACAGGTAAAAGCACCTTGTCCTAAGTACTGCCATTTTGACTTCAGATTCCATTATACCTGTAGGGCAAAACAAAGTTCAGGTTCCCAAGTCCTAGGGGAGCTGGGTACTTTCCAATAGTTGACCCACCTCCTTCTTAAGCCATAGAAATTGTTGTTTCTTGTGAGACACAAGAATATATTATAGAGATTCAGCTGTATATTAAAGCTATACCTAGAAATTTCAAGGCATTTTTTCTAGAGGAAGCCACTTATCAAGGAATATTTGGTGTTGTTCAGGTTTTTTTCTAAAATATGGAACGCTTCTCGAATTTGCATGTCATCCTTGCACAGGGGCCATGCTAATCTCTGCATTGTTCCAATTTTAGTATATGTGCTGCCGAAGTGAGCACTATTCAGTTTTTAATATTTCAGCTGTGTCTAGCCAGGCAGGGGTGGTGCATACCTTTAATCCCAGCACTCAGGAGGCAGAGGCAGGTGGATCTCTGTGAGTTTGAGGCCAGCCTGGTCTACAAAGCGAGCTCCAGGAAAGGTGCAAAGCTACACAGAGAAACTCTGTCTCCAAAAACCAAAAAAAAAAAAAAAAAAAATAGAAATTTTTGTAGGCCCATATACTACTAGACCATATTGGCAAACAGTGTAAGCTTCTCAGACACTCATCCCCCTAGGTAACTTACACCCCTTCAGGGCCTAGGAGACAAGCAGGCTGTAGATGCATAGCTTTGTTTCTTGTGCAAATGAAGCTCAGGTCTCCCTTCCCCAGACAGGGAAAATAGCATTCCAGAGCAATTGACTCAGAACAAAGGATGTTTTTGCATATCCAGGTGGAGTGAAGGATGGGGCAGGATTCCTGTCCAGAGGAGAACAAGGAGAGTTTCTGTAGATGGGAAGGCAGAATGGCTTAGACTGAGGAGTGAGAAGCAAGGAAAAGTTTCTTGTAGATCGTAGGTGAATCAGGTCAGGAGAAGAGGAAGGAAAGATGGAGGATTGAGGAACAGGGGACAAAGATGAGATCAAAAGCCTAAGGGCTCAGTTATTATTAGGGCTATAAGAGGACAGAAAAAGTAGGTACAGAGAGGAACTGAGAGTCAGGACGGAACTGAAGCTGTATAGCTAGAATTTTTTCTTAGAGAATTAAAGTAATGGATAAAAATGTACACAGACCCTTTTCCCTCGGACCCCCACCCCACACTCCATTGGACATAGCATCTTCCCCAGGACTCTGGGAGGAATCTTCTCATGGCAGGCCCTTTGGAAAATTCCATTAGTTGTTATGCATCTTTAGATTTTTAGAAACATTATGGTTGTTCCTGACAAAAAAAAGAACAAATGTATCAGATTGTATTCTATACTGATTGACAACTGATGGAACACTTTAGGAAAGCCCCTAACCTTTGAATTCTGATTGGTGAAAAATTGTAACTGGAGCTTGGCAATAAATGTTTGTGATTTTTGTGCTTAAATACTTGCTTCAGCTGGCATTTGGGTCACAGTTCAGCTCTTAAGTCTGTTCTGTGGCCTTGACTGATCAGCCCCTCCAGGGCCCCTCCTTTATTTGTGCTGCCCTGTATAAAATCTTGCTTTGCCAAAACCTCTTATGTCTGTTTGGATTGATTCAGAGCCTCAGACCACAACATTGGTTCTAGTGAGTGTTAAATGCTTTTCTATCTGCCCTCAAGTAAGATCTGTACAGGATAAATTGTCCGTGCCAGCAGTGATTCTTTGTAGTTCCATGAGGTTCTTGTTTGTGTGGTGCAAGCTTTAACTCTAGGAATCCAGAGATTTAGGTTTGTTCTTGAAACCCCACCCCCACTTTCACACAAAAACCACAGGTGGAAACAATTCCTAGGATTCAAGTGCGAGGATCGATACTTGGGCATCACCCAAGGTAGTACAGCAGAGAGGGTTCTTGGGAAAGAATATGAATTCTCCATTCAGATGACAGACACAACTTGACGAGATTCTGAAAAACAAAAGGATACCATCTCTGAGGTTTCCATCTGCCTGGTGGTATTGGGTTAGACTACAGGAGCTGCTGCCTCACAGATGTGGCCACACACTCAGCAGCCTCTCTATCACCATACTTAGGATAGGACCTTTCAGTTTTCCTCTCTCAGGCCTCTCAGAAAGATTTGTGAGAACATTGTTCTTGTCTTTTCTTTATTTTTAAATAAAGGCAATTAGTTTTTTTTCTCCCATTGAAATAGTAAGGCCCACAATGACTAGTATTAGCCAATTGCATCAGAATATGAAGCTGAGCTCCCTCCCACTGGATAGGTTGCAGTCAGCACTTTCATGAGGATAAAAGACAGAAGCCATCCTGGCCAAGCTGGCTGCTAGTCAGGTTACACTTTGCTGTATGACATTTTGTTGTTCTGACAAAGTTTGCCTGGAGATCAAAGGGCAGAGCTAGCCACTAGTTAACCATAGAGGCCAGTGAGTGGTGGCACACACCTTTAATCCCAGCACTTGGGAAGAGGAAGCAGGAAGATCAGGAGTTCAAGGCCAGCCTGGGCTAAACAAGATTGAACCAGTCTAAAATAGAAACAGAGCTGGGTAGTGGTGGTGGTGGCTCACACCTTCATCCCAGCACCTGGAAAGCTCAAGCCTTTGATCCCAGCATTTGGGAGGCTCATGCTTTTGATCCCAGTACTTGGGAGGTGGAGACAGGAATATAAGGCAGTGGAAACAGGATCTCAGCCCCCACTTTTGGTCTGGGATTTCGTATCGGTAAGAAGTCTCTGGTGGCTGGCTGCTCAGCTTCTCTGATCTTTCAGCTTATACCCTGATGTCTGACTCCTGGTTTTTACTGGTAAGACTAATTAGGTTCATGCTTCAGGGCTTTGTGGACATTTTCTATAGAAAGAATTATCTTGCTGAGACACTTTTGCTTTGCTGGTATGTTCTTTTGTGTGACACAGAAGATTATTTGTTTCTAACAGGGAAGGATCTCTGAAGGCTTGTTCTTTAAATTTATTAGAATTAAATTTCCTTAATAATAAAAAGTATTATTAGAGAGTGTGAAGTGTGAGTATAAGTGTATGTGTGCCAGGATGCACAAGCAAAGGTCAGAGGACAACTCTGGGTTGTCAGTTCTCTCCTTTTATAGTGGTTTCTGGGGATCAAACTCTGGTCATCTGGCCTGGATAGCAACTGCTCTAACCCCACTAAGCCATTTTGCTGAGCCTGTCCTGTTCTTCATCCATTATTTCTTGATCCCTAATATTCGTGAGGACTTTAACTAGTCAAAGCCCAAGCACCCAGTGACTCATGAGTCAGACTAGGTGGAACTGATTTTTTTTTTTTTTTCCGTATTTCCTCAAATTATGTAACTACAAACTCAAGGAAGAATGAGTGTAGATAGATTATGTTAACCTCAGTTTCTCCACTTTTCCACTTAGATGATTCCATCTCTACCAAATCTCACATGCTAGGCTTCCAGGGGGCTCTTTCATTTCTTGTTTAAAAGTGTTCCCTAATTCAAGCAGTTCAGATGCAGTTTTTTGTACAAGACAACCAGACACCCATCTGCATGCCGGTACAGATTTTCTTCTATATTAAAGGTCAGACCTGAAGGATATCTTCTATCATTTCTCCTTTGCTCTTTCCTTTACTGTTCAATTCTTCCCATGGATTCTAACTTCTTTGGTCCCAAGAAGGTGTCTTGAGCACAGGTCTAATTAGTAGTCTTCTTTCCCTTGCATCCTGCCAGCGATAGTAGCGACACCTGTATTTCACCCTCTCTCATTGGAATAATTTCCTGCTAAGAGTACTCATGATAGGCAGATCAGTATCATGCTTTTCTCCCTGTAATTCTCCCATTAGACGGGCAAGTTCCTTATGGGCAGGCAGTGGAGCTTGTTATCTTTCACCACCCACAGGAAAAGGTATACAACTGCCATAAGCTGCTCACAATCTGGTCCCACAGTGCCACTTCTGAGAACTGTTGTCTGTTCTCCAGTCCACTGGCATTTTTACTAGTACACGAATACTCTTGCAGTGGATCCCAGCAAAGTGTGCCACCCCACACCATGCAGAGAAAGACTGTCCGAATTAGTTCTAACTGTCCACTTTATAAACTCAACAGTCATCAGACATGAGAGCCTCAATTAAGGAATTGCCTAAATCAAATTGGTGCAGGAAGGCACAGCCTACTTTGAATGGCACATAGACAGGTGATCCTTAGTTATATAAGCTAGTTTAGCATGATCCTATAACTGAGCCAGAGAGTGAGCAAGCAAGCAAGCATTGCTCTATGGTTTCTGCCTAGAGTTCTGTCCTAATTTCCCTCAATAATAGGCTATTACTTGGAAGTGTGAGATAAAATAAATCTTGTCCTCCTTTATGTAGATTTTGGTCAGGGTTTTATCACAGTGACAGAAATAAAGTTCAGTCACCCTGTATTTTTTCCCAAAGATACTCCACTTCGATGGCTCTACCTCAGTTGCATGTCTTATCATTTATATCAGACAGCATGAAACTACCACTAAAGCAAAGGAGGCACACTGTCTCCTTCCACACGGGAAGGCCTGCATCAGGACTACCCAAACTGATACTCCACCCTCAAAAGAATCAGCTCCGAGTCTATCTTACGATTACAGAACTCACACTGCTAATCCTCCCAAAGAGATCTTTGGTTCTGCCTGTCCCTGTGTGGGTGCCCTGTTTGTGGTGCGTGACATTCTGTGGAGATGTGGACAAATGTCTACTCCCTGGATAGGGTGCTAGAGCTAGATCAAGGAAATAAGTCCACCAAGCCTGGCTTGGCAAACCAATGAATTACTGAAGGTTACTTATAGGAGTATTTATGACTCAGAGGCTGCTGTAACAACAAAAACCCTATCCCAGCATGGGAGATAACAAAGTAAGCTACATCCTTGGGCTCCCTTTCTAATTTATTAGCAGTTCCATACATATAAGTTTTCTATGTAGCAGCAATTATTTACTATTCATAACCTGGGGGATGACGCCTGAGCATTTTGAGTCCTGAAGCTTTGACAAGTTTCCTGTTTCATTAGCTTCCTCAGGGCATCCTTGTATCCTCTAGGAGAGAATATTTCAGTTCAGCAAATATCTACACAACAGTTCCCAGAACATACTCAATAGATGGGCTAGTATTAAGATAATGGACCGTCTATGTTCAAATCAGGTAGCCGGAGAACTCAGGCAAGTGAGTGATGTGTGCCATATTAACTTCTTCATTGGTAAACTGGGAATAATAACAGAACACATTGATGTTTATTTAGAGTACTCAATAGTTACTTATAAGGCATTCCTGCTTGTCTATGAGAAGCACTACATAGTGTTTGACCATTTATTATCAATGCATTATAGTCCTTTGTTATGAAAAAATGTAGTCCCTATAAAAAGGAACACTTCACACAAAAAAGCACCCAATCTTGTATGCACCCAGTTACAGAACGTCAGAATAAATAGAAAAAAAAAATGACAAAGTTCTAAGAATGTTAATCCATAATCACAGTGGAAGACTACCATGGCTCTACTACAAAATTATTTTGAAAGAAAACTATTTGTACATACAGTTAACATTGAATGTGTTAATGAGCATACATCCTATATCAACATGTAACAGAATATATATTACTTTCAAAGAACTATGGATATTACTTGACAAACAGGTTTACCAGTTAGGTATGCATTAAGATAGAACTTAACATTGCTTCAAAAACAAACAGCAAATCATGTTGGCTTCAAGAAGTTACTTCTAATCAAAGCATGAATTAAAAAAAAAAAAGAAGGAATCTAGAACTAATGTACTCAATCAGAGGTTTTTGAGGAAACTAAATAATTTTTACTGTTCCACTGCTTACGTCATCATGATCAAAACAAGAGAAAACAGTTCTCACTCCAGATCATACAGTTACTTGCCAAAAGAAAGTATGAGAGGAATAGAAAATAGATGAGAAGTCAGGCTTTCCCTTCAGGCTCCAAATTTCATGGTGCCAGTCTTGAGGCTTCAAGAAATCCTGGCATATTATTTTAATACACTTATAGATTAAAAAAAAATATTGCTTTTGTTGTTGGGCTGATGTGTGTGGATGTCAAGAGTCCATTGTCTACTTTCACTGTCTGAGTTCTGGGGACTGAACTCAGGTGATCAGGTCTGGTGGCAAGAACCTCCACCCAGTGAGCCATCTTATTGGCCCTAAGCAGGACAAAATGGACACTAGGTACTTGCAGGGCAGAAAGAAGAAAAAAGATCAATATCAAAAAGTCCTAGCTGGGCGGTGGTGGCACACGCCTTTAATCCCAGCTCTTGGGAGGCAGAGCCAGGCAGATCTCCCTGAGTTTGAATCCAGCCTGGGCTACCAAGTGAGTTCCAGGAAAAAGGCGCAAAGCTACACAGAGAAACCCTGTCTCGAAAAACCAAAAAAAAAAAAAAAAAAAAAAAAAAGTTCTCTTTTGGGGTTGGGGACTTAGCTCAGTGGTAGAGCTCTTGCCTAGCAAGCGCAAGGCCCTGGGTTCGATACTCAGGTCCAAAAAAAAAAAATGTCCTATACTCTGACAAAAATACTATGTCGGCCAGTTCCAGCTTGCATCAGATTCACAATCTACCTTGTCCGCCTCCTGAGTGCTAGGGTTACTAGTGTGTGCCACCACACCCAGCCCTTCCAAAGACAAGCTATAAATACACTACACTGAAATTTTGGAAAAGTAAAGGGCTGTTTTTGGGGGTGGGGTTATACATATAAACATACACATTTATAAAACAAAGATTGAAAATTAATAAGCTGGTAACTGAACTGACAGATACTACCTACTGGTAGAAGTATCCCCACACTCATTCATTTCATTTCCTGTATAAATGATTATAGTTACTCAGCAGACAGTTGATGCTGAAGCATCCTGACATGTATTACTTCACTTTCCTAAGGTGTCCCTCTAATTTATGTGCTTAGAAGAATCATTGCCATTTTTTCCCTACATCACAGGAATCCTCAAAGGCTTGCCAATGCCTATGATACTCAAGGGGGCTCATCAGAAGTCATTTTCATACCCCTTTAAGAAAGGAAAAGAGTCGAAGATTTCCCACTGTCACAGCAGAGCACCTCATTATCTGTGGTCAGTAATGTGAACACTTTGCTGTACAGTTTTCTGAATTTCTTTTGTTTTTCAATGGTGTGATTTCCCACAAGAAAGACCGTAAGGACTAACTGACATCACTGAAGACCATTACCACATGACCATGATTCTACTTACCAGGTTTTTTCCAGCACATCATCTTTGGGACACATTATGATAAGTGAACTAAAAAGCTTTATTACACAGGCATCTTTGCAGAAAGATTTAACAATTTACCAAATGTCATTTCACACTGTTTAAAAGGATTAAGGTCTACTGAAAACTTCATTAATTTCATGGCAAGTTTCTCAGATGGTTCTCAGAGAGCTGTGTCCTGACCCTCAAATATTCTGTAGTTTTCTCCCACACTGTATCAAGGCTGGTCTGTGTTCGATGAATACAATAGGGAAGAAGTAAAAATATACCTTTTGGAGGCCAGGTTATACTTCATTTTTTAATTGGCTTCTCTTGGAACACTTGGGGGAGGGACTGTCCTTTTGCCATATTATAAAGATATGTAATCATGCGGAGAGGCCTACATGGTAAGTCAGTGAACCAGCAGTAAATTCCTAGGCATGTGAGAGTGAGCCATCCTAGAAGTAGCTCCTTCAATGACAACTTTAGAAGATGCAGCTCTGTTTGATGTCCTCAACGTAAGCTCATGAGAAGTCCTGAGGAAGAAGTACACAACTAAGGTGTCCTCATATTCCTGACATATAAAGTGTGAGGTATTTCTTTAAAGCTACAACATTTGGGTGAGAATATATTACATACCAATAGATAACATGTACACCTGATGTAAATTCTCTCAAGTTATCTTAGATCAACAAAGCTTTCTCTCAGTCATTTCTCATCACAACAATTCATATCCACCTGTTATGTACTCTTTTGTGCACAGAGAGGTAGGAGTTACTGGTGAAAGATTTTCCACAATGGCTACATCCATAGGGTTTTTGCCCAGTATGAGTCATCAAGTGCTTCTTCACAGCTGAGAGATTATTAAAAGCTTTCCCACAGTGACTGCATTCATATGGCTTTTCTCCGGTATGTATTCTCTTGTGTACAGTTAGAGAGAAGCTACTGCTGAAGCACTTCCCACACTCACTACATTCATAGGGCTTCTCTCCAGTGTGAGTTCTTAAGTGCTGGGTTAGATATGAGCTCTTCCTGAAGGTTTTCCCACAATCCTGGCACTCAAAGGGCTTTTCTCCAGTATGAATGCTATTATGTCCAGTGAGAGAGGACCTTGTACTGAAGGCCTTTCCACACTGAGTACATTCATGGTGATTCTCACCCCCTGTGTGAATTCTCTTGTGGCTTTTGAGGTTACAGCTGGTACGAAAGACATGAAAACACTGGTTACACTCATAGGGCTTTTCCCCAGTGTGAATTCTTACGTGAAGTCTGAGGGATGAGGGATCACTAAATGCTTTTCCGCAGTGATTGCATTCAAACGGTTTTTCCCCATTATGGATTCTTCTGTGAACAGTAAGATAGGATTTACTGCGGAAGGATTTTCCACACTGACTACAGTCATAGGGTTTTTCTCCAGTATGAATTCTCTTGTGCTGAGTAAGGTTAGATTTCGTGCTGAAGACTTTAAAACACTGATTGCATTCATTGATTTTCATTCCATGATGATCTCTTTCCTGTTAATTATGACATAAATTTTAAGTATAATTTATAATATTAATACTATAACATGCTAAAAGATTCCTTCTCCCAGAAAATCTATGACATTATAAAAGTTAGGCTCTTTAGTGCTTATATATAACTTCTGCTTAGTTTGAGCTTGTTCAAAGGCACAGCCATCTGGCTATATATCCTTATATTAAAAACATTTCTTGATAATTTAGGACCACTTATGTTTCAAGCACCCAACACCTGATTCACACTTAATGAAATAGGAACTTGTGGGAATTCTCAGTGAAGAAATATGTCTGAAGTTGGCTTAATGTTTTTCTTTATCAAAATATCATCATTTCACAGCACCTTCCTAGAAACATCACTTCTTCAAGTTAGATGATACTGTTCATGATGACTCTCTGGGTTTCCTATCTTTCCTAACATGGGAAAACCAGAACTCATTACCTCCAATTTGACTGTTTTCCCACCGTTAGCATCTTCTTTGCTAAAGACATGCTCCTTAGGAGTTAGCCATTTGGCTTTAAGCACAGTCTCCAAATCTGAAACAAATAAAAAAGAACAATAAGTCAACAAAGAAAAAAAAAGTGGTGAGGTGCACACATGATTTAAGAAAGACTCTGAGAGATAAGAATACTTGGTAAAGACTGGAGAGAAAGGGGTGTTAGATCTGGAAAATTTAGGAGTTAAAGAAAATGTATTCTAGACATATATTGAGATTGATAAGAAAATAACAAAATAAATTATCAGGAATGGAGACTGTGACTTAAAATTTACAATTTATTTTTTATTTTTAATTGTGTTTATATGTGCTTGTATATACTGATGTCTGTGGTAAAGAGAGGGGTTGGGTTCTCCTAGAGCTAGAATTATAGGCAGGTAGGAGTTTCCTATGTGGTTGCTGGTAACTGAACTCTGGTTCTCTGCAAGAGCAGTACGTACTCTTAACCTTGGAGCCATGTCTCCAGCCTATGACTTAAAATCTGTAATGCAAAGAACTGCATCTTTGTTTTTCCTTCACAGGCCAAGGCATGAGATGACAAAGGCAGAGTTGAGAGAACAGTAAAAACAGTGGTAGTTCATGTCTACCTTTTTCAGAGGAAAAGAATACCTTATTTTTCATTCCTGCTTCCTAGGGCATAGCTGATAGATAGGAATTCCAACCATGCCCCATGGTCTGGTGGGACACTTAGTCATCTCCACCTAGTCATTTCCGGATCATACGTCCTGTGTGACCCAGGCCCCATGTGACAAGGGGGATATGACCTTGTGATCTCTGAGCATGGGCCTGTGTGCACAGATGCGTCCTGGCCTTTATAAGGCGGCGCCATGTTGCCCCTGTCTCTCCCTCTGCGCTCCTCTTTCTGTTTCCTCTCTGCCAGGCCTGGCTCCTCTCCTCCCCCTTCCCTCCATTAAAAGTTCTAAAAGGTACCACTGGGTTCTGTCGTGACTGTGACCTTTCCATGCAGCCACTTCCCAGAAGAGCCCAGACCCACTTTTGCTCACCTGAACAAATGCCAGGAATACTTCCTCTATCCTCTATTATAGCCTTGTCTTCTTGCTCCAATTGGGATATCAGATTTGGTTTATCAAGGTGATGCCCTATTTATGGAGAAAATACATGTAATGTTAGAAAGATTATTCAAGCACTATGCAACTCCATAAACCTGAAGCCAAACTTTTGAAGATTAAAAAAATGTGATTTTAGCCGCAGTGGAATAATTTTGTCTAAATTCCAAAGAACACAGTAACTTTCATAAGGAACAAAAATAAAGTACCTCTACCTCTGGGGTTGGGGATTTAGCTCAGTGGTAGAATGTGTGCCTAGCAAGCAGAAGGCCCTGGGTTTGGTCCTCAGCTCTGGCAAGAAAAAAAAAAAGTACCTCTACCTCAATTTCAAAGTAATGGGTTATTAATAATCCCAGATATGCATGCCTAAGTTCAAATATACATTTAAAAGGCCCTTAAAGTTTGAACTATAGCGATTATAAAGTCAGGACGAGAGAGAGAGAGAGAGAGAGAGAGAGAGAGAGAGAGAGAGAGAGAGAGAGAGACAGAGAGAGAGACAGAGAGAGAGAATGAATCATTTCTCAAGGAAGACATTAGACAGGAAGGTCCATGAAAATATGGGCCAAATCTGTTTTCACCACTGTGCTTTGAAATGCCGATTCACATTTAAGGAGATAAAGGAACTTAAGAAAGACATAAAATTGACAATGAAAATGATGAAAAGGGAAACTCAACCCCGCCCCCTCCAAAAAAATAGTAAATAAATTTACACAAATAAATTACCTTTCTGGAACTACAAACTTCAAAAAAATTAAATCTGTTCGTAGAATGTTTAACTATGGAAACAAAATCCAAATAACCACCCCTGAGTTAGCATGAGTAAGAGGGCTTCAGGCCCTTAACTGACTCATACCCATCCTTTCTCTGTTCTGGTTGTATACGGGAAGAGGGCAGCAAGCATTGTTTATCCTAGAGGGAGCACAACAGAGCTTAGTCTGCTTTCTTCTGGCCTCCAGGTACTTCCTGCACGATTGGCTTAAAGGGTGTTCCTTTATTTGTTTAACCCCAAACATAGACACACATGTGATAAACACATTTAAAAGTCAATGTATAAGAGAAAAAAGAAGACACAAATAAGCACTAAACCAAAAAGTATACTAAAAGAAGTTTGCTTAGAAGATTATTGTAAAGATAATGTTCTCCAGAATCAAGACCATGGTAACAGCACACACCCAGGGAAGGAAGACCTTACAAAGCACTAGGCTCACATTCTTGGTTAATCTCTGGCTTTGCATGAAGCAGAAGGTCAAGGCAGTGTTAGAAACCATCTCCTTTAGTTTTAGTATTTATATGACCTCATGCAAGCACAAAGTTCATTTGAAGAGATTAAGACATTTAGGCTTTTGGTTCTAGGACTTCAAAGAAATATCTGACAAATTACCTGTGTCCGCACCTGATAAATATAGATATTGGAAAATTAGTTTTGAAACATCAGTAACGCTACATTCAATGAATGACATGATAACCCCACAGACAGGTAGAAAAATAAGACTCCAGATTTGCTGCACAGATTGAGTAACCTAATGCAAATCCAAAACACTCTAAAATCCAAACCTGGTTTTTAAACTTTTATTATTGAGAATTGCATACATAAATACAATGACACATGATCACATTTATATCCTCCTCAATAGGTCCCTCTCTCTATTTCCTATCTCTTAGTTTCCATCCATTGCCACTAGCTCCACAGGAGGCAGGTAAGATCTAGTTATCATCTATCCTAACTATGAAGGAATTTGGCTGGCTTGATCTTACGTATGTTTTGTTCAAATAACCATAGCTGCTGTGAGTTCATGAGTTGAGTATGCCAGTCACGTATGTCATACCTAGAAAGCCGTATTTCATAGTGTTCTCCATCCTCCATATTTTATGTTCTTCCTATGTCTTCTTCTTCTTTTTTTTTTTTTTAAAAGATTTATTTATTTATTATGTATACAGAAGAGGGTACCAGATCTCATTACAGATGGTTGTGAGCCACCATGTGGTTGCTGGGAATTGAACTCAGGACCTCCGGAAGAGCGGTTGGTGCTCTTAACCTCTGAGCCATCTCTCCAGCCCCCTATCTCTTCTTCTGTTCCTTAAGTCTTAGGAGGGTAGTGGTAATATAGATTTCCCACTTAGAAATGGGAAATGGGTACTGAGTCTCTTATTCTCAGGACTTTGACCAATTAGGCATCTCTTCCATTGATTGCTCACCACTGCAAAAAGATTTTTTTTTAACCAAGGTTGAAAGTAGCCAAGGTCTATGGGTATAAGCACACATATTTAGAAGGTACTTTGATAGCATGGTTATTTAGTAAAATATCAATAAAAGGTTCCATTCTAGGGCCTATGACTTTCCCAGCCATGGGCTTTTACTAGGATATTGCTAATAATTTTTTAAAAGTCAAGAAGATCATTGTAAGTTTAAAGCCAACCTGGTCTAGCCTTATTACATAGGGAGACTGTCTCAAAATATGAGACAGACAGAGACACACAGAAAAGACAAATAGAGAAAGAGAGAAACCATGGATTTAGGTGGGAATAGAGTGCTATAATAATTGAGATTTCAAAACTTTAGTTTCAATAACATATTAATTCCTTCAAATGAGAACTGTGATGATATTTTGTTTGTGCTCTCACAAATAAAGCTTGCCTAGAGATCAGAACATAGAGCTAGCCATTAGAGACCAGGCAGTGATGGCATACAACTTTAATCACAGCACTTGGGAGGAGGAAACAGGAAGTGATATGTTTGGGTGGAGAGAGGAAGTGATAAGACAGGGTGGAGAGAGGAGCTCGGCCCTTTCAGGCTGAGGATTCAGTAGAGGTAAGAAGTCTCTCTAGTGGCTGGCTCCTTTACTGATCTTTCAGCATTTACCTCAATATCTGGCTCTGGGTTTTTATTATTAAGACCAATTAGGATTCGTGCTACAGAGAACTGGCCACCTAATGTCAGTAAAGAAACAATGGACATAAAGAATAAACTAAATGGCCCTAATGACATGTAAAGTATATGCACCAAAAAGAGAAAACACATTCAACTCAAATGCACATGCAACCATGTCTAGCACTGACCAAATTAGGTTACAAAAGCAGTATTACTATATTAAAAAAAATGAAGCACCAGGTGTGGCTATGTGAGACTGTACTCTCAGCTACTTAGCTGACACACAGAGATTACTTGAACATAAGAGTTCAAGAACAAGCAAGGCAGTGGTGGCTTATACCTTTAATCCCAGCACTCAGGAGGCAGAGACAGGTGATCTCTAAATTCAAGGCAAGCCTGGTCTACAGAGAGAGTTCCAGGACAGCCAGGGCTACACAGAAATTCTGCCTCAAAAAAACAAAAGAAAAAAGAAACCAAACCAAATAAAACAAAACAAAACAAAAAAAAAACCAGTTCAAGAACAGCCTGGGAAAGAGAGACTCAATCCCATAAGTAAAAATAAAACCACTACCACCATCCTGTAACAAAAATCAATGCCTCATGCTAAATATCTCCTCTAACAGTAATGGAAGAAAATTTCAAATGAGGAACAGAAGAATATACACTGCAAACCTTACTATTGTTAGGGTGATAACACTAGCAAGTGATCCACAGATCAATAATGATCAAAACTGTCACTGACTTTCTACTTTAGAAAAATGAATAACCTCATTTTAAAATCTGTAAAATTTCTAGGAATCCTAAACAGAAAACAAACTCTTAAAAAAGAACAAAAAGGGGGCTGGAGAGATGGCTCAGAGGTTAAAAGCATTGGTTGCTCTCCCAGAAGTCCTGAGTTCAATTCCCAGCAACCACATGGTGGCTCACAGCCATTTATAATTTGATCTTGTGCCCTCTTCTGGTGTGCAGGCATATATGTAGGCACACTGTATACATAATAAATAAATCTTAAAAAAAAAAAAGAACAAAAAGGTCAAAGGAGTTTGTAAGGAGTTTGTTTAGTGGGCAAAATATTTACTCCAGCAACGTGAGTGGCAGTCTGGATCACCAGAACACATGTAAAGTTAGGTGCCTATGGCATGCTGCCTGTAATCCCAGGGCATGGAAGGGCAGACAGGGAATTCCCAGAGAAAGCTAGCTCACAAGACTAGCCAAAACAGCCAGCTGCAGGTTGTGTAAGAGACCATACCTCAATGTATAAAGTGGAGAGCAATCAAGGATGACATCCACTGTTAACCTTAGTGTACCCAACCTCCCACATTGGTGCACACATGTAGTGGGTAGCCATTCTAGCCTTGGCCTGGAAGTTCTGACCCCCATTGAGGCTTCTGTAATAGTCACGCCCACAAGGCGGGGCTGAGGGAGGAAGATGAAGACCCAGGAACTAGAGGAGAGGCTTCTCTTGGTTGCCGGACCCTGGTCGCTGGAGGTAGACCAAGCAGAGTTCTCCAGAGAACACTGCAGGACTGCACCATACCTTTCCCAGACCCTGGAACCTATCCCTTCATTTGTAAGTTACCCCACAAAATAAACCTCCCTTTTAACTACGTGGAGTGGCCTTAATAATTTCACCAATACACACATATCATAAACACATATGAACAGACACATACCATATGTACATAGATTAAAAAATACAATGGCCAGTATTCCCTACAAAGCAAGTTATCAAAACAATATTGTATAACCCGGGCACACGGACTACTGGAATAGAATTAAAAGCATTCAAGTACACTTACACATGCAAAGTAAATCAATCTTTGATATACCATCCAAGACCATTTTACAAAGGCACTAGACAACTGTAGGCAAATGTAAAAGAAAGAATGAAGTTCAACTTCCTCTGCATCATTTGTCAAACTAACTCAAAATGATCAAATACCTAATGTAAGAATTAAAACCTATAAATTACTGAAAGAAAATACAGAAAGTTTTTTTTTTTTTTTGAGACAGGGTTTCTCTGTGTACCCACAGCTGTCCTGGAACTCACTCTGTAGACCAGGCCGACCTAGTATTAAGAGATCCACCTGCCTCTGCCTCCTCAGTATTGGGATTAAAGGAGAGCACTACTACTGCACAAGTTTTTTAAAAAGGTGCATTTAGTAATGGCTTCTTGAATATATCAAAAGCATAGGCAAAAAAAATGGAGGAAAGAGAAAAAGAAAAAAGTAAGAAAGAAAAGCTAGAGGGGTGAAGAAGCTGTGGTGTCTGTTCAGCTGTAGCTGAATCTCTTGTGATTAACAAGAGATCAAGACCACTGTAGTAAAACCTTCGATTTGTGGGGATAATGGATGCTGGGCGGGCAGAATCAGCTGTGAACAAGAAAATAGCATAACTGAGGAAGAATTTTCTGGGAAGTGTTCCCTCAGGGTCAGCACACAGAAGCTGTTCTAGTCCTGAGGGTGTCAAGACTGTACCTCAGCGTAACAGCTAAACTGAGTACTGTTAAGAATCTCCCAAGTGGGCTGGGCAGTGGCGGCACATGCCTTTAATCCAAGCACTCGGGAGGCAGAGGCAGAGGCAGGAGGATCTCTGTGTTCAAGGCCAGCCCGGGCTACAGAGTGAGTTCCAGGACAGGCTCCAAAGCTACACAGGGAAGCCTTGTCTCAAAAAAAAAAAAAAAAAAAAAAAAAAAAAAAAAAAAAAATCTCCCAAGTGGTACTGTTTTTGAAAGCATGAAGGAATCCCTGAAGAGAGGCTGGGAGAGGCCCCTAGTGATGGCAAAACCTCAATTGCAGTAGAAGGCCCAGGATTGAAGGGGTCATAGAGAGAAGTTGCTATTAGTTGAAGGTATAGCCAGCTCAGTTGCAGTGGAGACCAGAGCATTATGTTGGAGTGCTAACAGAGTGGCATGATGACTAAAGTCATCAGAAGTTGTGGAGTGGAGCTGCACTAAGCCTAGGAGACAAGCTCTGTGTGCTGTGGAGGGTGGAGCTCAAGATAATGATTCAATCCCTTCAGAGAAGCACAGAGGACTGCGAATGGATCCGAAGACATCAAGTACCTAGCTTTATACTGTTGAACTTTGGTTTTGTTTTGTTTTGATTATAACTGTGCCCTGGTTTTTCCCACATGGAGTTAAGAAACTGTGTCTTTTTTTTTTTTTTTTTACTTTACAGGAGCCCACAGTTGAGAGATACTGAACTTTTAAAATAACTTTGGAGTTTTAGAGAGACTATGGATATTTTAGAGATATTTTGACTATTTTAGAAAAACTCTGAACTTTAAAAAAGACTCTGGATATTTTAAAAAGACTAGGCTTAGAAAGTGATTGAACTTTTAAAGACTGGGACTTTTAAAAGTTAGAAGGTTTTATATTATTATATTAATATTAAAATGAGATCTTGCTGGGCAGTGGTGGCACATGCCTTTAATCCTAGCACTTGGGAGGCAGATCTCTGTGAGTTTGAGTCCATCCTGGTCTACAGAGTGAGATCCAGGACAGGCACCAAAACTACACAGAGAAACTCTGTCTTGAAAACAACAACAACAAAAAAGAGGTCTTTAAGATGAACAAGAAAGTAAAAGTTATAGTGACGTGCTAGCTAACAAGGGGTCAACTGGACACAATGTCAACTGGACACAAGCTAGAGTCACTTTGTAGAGAGGATCTGAACTGAGAAAATGCCCCCACCAGATTGGCCTGTGGTACTTTTTCTTGACTGATGATTGATATGGGAGGGTCCAGTTCACTGACTGTGAGGAGCTTAGTAAACAGCATTCCTCCATGGCTTCTGTTCCTGTTCCTTTCCCCAGGTTTCTGCCCTGGGTTCTGCCCTGGCTTTCCTCAGTGATGGACCTACTACAACTGGAAACTCTTTCCTTCCCAACTTTTGGTCATGGTTTTATCAGAGCAATGAAAACTCTATGACAAAGGACAGCATTGAGAAAATGAAAAGATGCATAATAGAGGAATTCAGAGAAAACTGAAATTTGAAAAGGTCTCTGGTATCCAAAATACCTAGCAAAATTTCATGCTCTAACAGAAATACTAATAACCCAAATGGACAAAGGACTTAAATGAATATTTTTTCACAGTTAAATAGTTAACAAGTACAAGCAAAAATGCTTAATATCATTATTCATTAAGAAAATGCAAATCAAAACAATGGGTATCATTTAACATCCATTACAATGACTATGATCAAAAGAAAATATTCCAGATGCATTAGTGTGACTGTATAACTGGGCATATGCCACGGAAGACTTTGAGTGTTCATAACAAAACAAAACAAAACAACCCCAGAAGTATCCCAAGAAATAAAAGCCAATGCTTAAACTAATGTGTAAACACTCATAACAATATTATTAAAAATAGCCATAGCCAAAAAATAAAAAAAATAACCAAATTCTTAACAACCAATTAATAGATAAGCAAAATTTGGTATGTCCACAATACAATGAATGAAACCCTGGTACATAGCTAAACCTCTAAAATATAGTATTTGAAAGCAGATTAATGGTAACCAGGGGCAATGGATGAGGTTTGAGAGTCACCTTAGCAAATTCTGCATGTTTTCTCTCATACATGGTTCCTAGCCTCAAGTTTTTTGTTTTGTATCTTTAAACCAGAGTACATGTGGAAGCTAGGAAACTAAATAAATGTGTTCTGCTGGTGATGGATGCCTTCCGGACATGGGTGGAAGGGGAAACAGTAAAATACAAGGAAAATGAAAATAGAAAATGGAATATGGGGACAGAAAAGTTCAAGATTGGAGCTGGGTAGGGAATGGAGAAATGAGGTGTTAGCAGGAGGCTTAACTAAATGAAGGGCACATGAGTTGGGAGGTGGTGGCACACACCTTTAATCCCAGCACTTGAGAAGAAGAGGATGGTGAATATCTGAGTTCAAGGCTGGCCTGGTCTACAGAGTGAGTTCCAGGATGGCCAAGCTACATAGAGAAACCCTGTCTCAAAACAAAACAAAATAAAAACCCCAAAAACAAAACAACCCCTCTCACCAAAAACAAAAGACAATCCTTCTAAAAGTTGTGTGGAAACCTACAATCTTCCAATCCAGGGAGGAAGGTTAAAAAAACAAAAACAAAAACAAAAAACAAAACCAAACCAAACAAAACAAAACCAACTGCAACTGGGGGAACAGTTGATCACAGGTGACAGAAAAGGACATGGGAGATACATTTGGGGTTAAAGTTTAATTAAGTGGAGATAGAGTGACTGGGGAAAGGAAATGGTGGGCAGGAGTGGATTAGCCAAAACTAGGATCTATGAAGAAGCCTTGTGGTGGTGTGAATGACAGTGGCCCCATAGACTCACATACTTGAATGCTTGGTTCCCAGTTGGCAGATTGTTTGGAAGTCTGAGAGGTGTGGCCTTGTTGGAGGAACTCTGTCACTAGGAGTGGGACAGGCCCTGTCTCTCATTCTTGGCCCCCATCTTATAGACGATGGAAGTTCTCAGCTACTACTCCAGGGCCATGACTGCCTGCCTGCCTACCTGCCACCAGGCTATCTACATGATGGCCATGGACTAACACTCTGAAACTGTAAGCAATCTACCAATTATATGTTTTCTTTTATAAGTTGCCTTGGTCACAATGCCTCTTCATAATGATAGAACAGTAACTAAGATAAGCCTTTTGGAATCCACTGGCTTGCAAGCTGATTATATATATATATAGAATAGAAGTAGCTTGCATAGGTGGAAATCTTAGTGCCAGGTATGGAATATCAGGCTATTGCCACTGTTTAGTTGCCTACCGTAACTAGACAATAAGACCCTACTGCTGAAGACACCACTCACTTTGAATGCAAAATGTAGAAAAATCAACCTTAAAATTATTAGGAACCTCTTTCCCCAATGACAAGGTTGTATAGTGCCAGAAAGTACTATGCAGCTGCTGATGGAGAAGAGATATCAACAGTCTTACCTAGTGCTAGACCCTGCATGCTGTAATACTGACTAGTTAGCAAAAAAAAGTGCCCACTTGTACAACATTGAGTGGCATGATGGTTATGGGGTTTACAATTGCTTTCTGACTGGATATGTGGTCTGCTTCATAGGAGAGATTTCATTCCTGGTACTATAAATATGTTCAAAAGCCCATAAGTGGAGAAATCCTAGGGAGGAACATACTCTTGTTTTGCTAAATGGTTATGCTGTCCAATTGCACTCTAAATATTTATGTTGATATCCATAGGTCTGTTCTTCTCTCAACTTTATTCAGAGAAGCTTCTTTCTGCCTTGGGCAGTAGTTACTGCAGAGAATCACAACTGATTAAAGTGCTGAGGGATGGGTCATCTATAACCACTTCCATTGAACTGAAGTGGATGAGGGGACAGAAATAATGTAGGGGCTGTTGGATTGCGGGGTGATGAGGAAATGCTGATTTCTGGACATGACATGGCCATTGCATGCATCAACAGATGTTATGATGTGGTTACCTGTTGTGGAATATTATTTTAAGATATATTACATTTGCTTATACGATAGAACATTTGTTTAATGATGCAAAGATGTGTTGTATTCTTTTATGTTGCATTTGTTTAACTCTGTGAAGCTGTGTTACTTTGCCTGTCTAAAACACCTGATTGGTCTAATAAAGAGCTGAATGGCCAATAGCAAGGGAGTAGAAAGGATAGGTGGGGCTGGCAGGCAGACAGAATAAAAAGAGAAGGAGAAATGTGGGAAGAAAGATAGAAGAGATCTAGGAGTGAGAGAAGGAGGGGGACTGAAGGGGCCAGTCATCCAGCTATACAGCCAACAACACAATAAGAAAGAAAGAAGGGTATACAGAAATAGAAAAAGGTAAAAGCCCAGTGGAAAAGGTAGACACAGTAAGTTAAGAAAAGCTGGCTAGAAATAAGCCAAGCTAAGGCAGGGCATTCATGAGAAAGAATAAGTCTCCATGTGGATTTATTTGGGAGCTGGTTGGTGGGCCCCCAAAGAGTAAAGAGTGTAAGAGTAAAAAACCAACTATAATTACCTATACAAGATCAAGCCAGTCAAAATTACAGCACAGCTAGAAGAGAGTCTCCAAGCACCTATCCCTACTAGATGAGCTATTGGCAATTAGTTTGCTCATGCTGGAGTGGATGGCCACATACTCATGTGCAAACAGCAAACTAATTAGACCCAGGGGGTTATTAATAAGAAAACCCAAAATACAAAAAGTTGAAATGGAGTCACAGGTGAGGGAATTTAAAGAGGGTGGAGGGAGGTAGTGATGGATATTATCAATGTACATTGAATACATGTAAGAAACTTTCAAAGCCTTTAATCCCAGCATTTGGGAGGCAGAGGCAGGTGGATCTCTGTGAGTTCGAGGCCAGCCTGGTCTACAGAGTGAGTTCCAGCCTTGTCTAAGGCTGCTACACTGAGAAACCCTGTCTTGAAAAACGCCCCCCCCCAAAAAAAAGAAACTTTGAAAGAACACACACAAGAACACACACACACACACACACACACACACACACACACACACAAAGTTGTTTTAGTCTCTTTTCTTATGCTGTAACAAGATATTGTGGCAGTTTATAAGGAAAAGAGGCTTATTTTGGCTCAAGATTTTGGTGTCTAGAAAGTCCAAACAGCATGGCACTTGATTTGGAGAAGGCTCCTGGCCTTGTCCCAATATGACAGAGAGTGGCTAGAGAGATGGCAGCGCAGTTACGAGTGCATACTGCTCTTACAGAGAATTCAGGTTCAACTTGCAGCACTAACACCTAGCAGCTCATAATTGCCTATAATTCTTGCTCCAAAAGGATGTGACACCTCTGGCCTCCATGGGCACTGACACTCATACACATGCCACATACGTACACAAAATTAAAGACAATAAAATAAATGTTTTTTTAAAGGTTAATATGGCAGAGAAATAGAAAGGGAATCAGCTGTATGAAGAGTAGAGTTGCCTCCCTCTACAACAACATTCTCAAAAGAGAATTAATTTGGTCCCATATGACCTGATAACTCCCAGGAAACAGCATGTATCCGCTGTGAAGATGTTTTGTTGATCCTGACACCTTCCAGCATGCCCCACCACTAGAAGCTTCCACCGCTTCAACACTGCCTTTTACAGGGGACTCAATTCCTAGCATATAAACCTTGGAGGCTAAACCAACCAGAGCAGAAGTATTGAAATGTTCTGAAATTACACCACTATAAAACATGATAAATACTCTGAAAGTCACTCAATTGTATATTTTAAAATGATTTGAACATTGTTTTGTTTTATACCAATAAATAAACTGGACCGAAAATCTTGCTCGAGTCATTAAATAAATGCAGCACAGGGCTGATGGTGGCTTACCAAGTGAAACCAGGTTCTTCCAGTTTTCCAGCATTACCTTCCTGTACAGAGTTCTTTGTAAAGGATCCAGCAAAGCCCACTCCTCCTCTGTGAACTGCACAGTCACATCTTCGAAGGACACCAGCTCCTAAATCATTCATACATCACAGCTGAGCCAAGGACCCCATCAAAGACAATAAGAGAGCCCAAGATGGTAAACCCAAAGACGAAAATCCAGAGCAAAAGATGTTAGGCATGTTGAATTCTATCTGCCTCAGCTTTTAGGCCTTGTATCCTGGCTCTTCTCAGGTCTACTGCCCTACCTCCCGAAGTCCCTTTCTTTTTCTACCCAGACTTGAACTCCTGTAATCTCATCTCCTGGGGCTAAGCACAAGCCTGGCACAGTCCACAAAGGGGAGAGACAACTGTTACATGAATGAATAATTTCCCCATGCTGTGATAAACTGAAAAAAAGACAGTCAAACTTTTAGTTGACCTCACCTCTCCAAGCCCTTGCCAGATGCCTGGGGATCCTGCTTGGAGTATATAAGTCTTTATAGTAACAAGTTTTATGGAAGGAATGACTTGGAAAAAATGAAGACCCAACTTACCTGTATCAAGTTTGTCAAGAACTCATTGGCCAGCCCTTCTTTCCCTGTGTGTCCTTTCTTGGGAGAGAGTGGGTACAGAGAAGACTGAACTGGGGAAGAAGAAATAAATCATGAGAATCTAGGACATCCTAAGATGCTCTGAGTTTACTTATCCACCCGAGACTGACAATATATCACCACCTACACTTACAGCATGCATATTCACATGCACATACATAGCACCTTCTTCTACTCCTGCATAGATACTTAGTCACAGCTTTCATAAACATGGCATAACCTTGTCTCAACTTAGCGAAGATTCAGAGTACCTGGTCCAACTGCCTATGAGGAAGAGAACATTTATTCCAGGAACAATTAAAGGTATAATTCAAAAGAGACCATATAGTCATCATGAAGATGACAGTTCCAACACCTAGTAGCTACATCCTGTTCTAAGAGCTATCTATCATATCTAAGGACTACTGGGCTTCACTCCTGCCTTTCCTGCTAGGCCTGAGCCTCCTCAATGGCTACCCATCCTCTACCACTTTCTGAACACGGGGACATTTGAATCTTACACTAAAGGCTGCAGGGACCCAGTGACTTACCATGGGTCAGAGGAACAGCAGCCGATGCCATCCCGACTGCAGCACTAGAGCTCCTGAACACAGTACAGTAGATGGGTCAGATAGACCTTGACCTCCCACAGACTCCAAGGGCAGCACGCTGGGATCAACAGAAGATAGGAAGTCTCCACAGCCACGCTCCTTCCCAGGGGTGTTGAAGGCCAGCCTTTTTCAGCTTGTCCATCTTAGCCTTCTTTCAACACGCACATCCCACACTGGGCCTTTATCCTGCATGGCAGGTTGTCTGTCCAGGGAAGAAAAAAGGTCTGTTTTCCCTCTGCTTTCACATCACCAGCAATAAGAATTCTCCCTATGTCAAGCAACACAGAAATTCTGAAGTCCTCACCAGCTGGACATCTACTAATTCAAGCTACTCCTGGCACAATCTGCTTGGATACACTATCAGGCTTGAATATTCACAGGCTGCAGGATCAGTTCCCAGCGTGCCCCTATACCCCAAATTTAGACGCCAGCTGCCAGCCCTAAGTGGGCTTCCCTATGTTCTTCACCTAGCGGCTGAAAACTGGGGCTTCCAGGATCCCTTTCGTAGGTTTGATTAATTTGCTTAAAAGGTCCACACAACTCCGGGAACAATTTCTTTATTGGTGGAGTGCAGCCATTTCTGTCTTAGCTTGTTAAAACTCACACATTTCTAAGGAGGCTTATTAAGATTCTGGAAATTCTAAAGGGAGACTCCTTAAAACATGAAAAGTAAACAACTCAGGAGACCCTGAACCATAAAACTGATCAGATTCCCAAGGCCCCTGTCTTCTCAAAGTAATATAAGCAGCAAGGACTGCTGGGGAGACAAAGCCGAGCTGCCTGAAGAGGGTCGGCCAGCTAAGCTGCCTGGATGAGATGCTCTCTGACCTGTGGAGCTACCTGCAAATAGTGCATTGAGTTCCAGGTCTCCAGCATTGGTGAGCGACCACCGATGTCGGGGTGGGTTTTGGTGATGCATCCATTCTTGAGGGCCCCGTGCATTTTTTCCCTTCAAGTATTCCATCTTGCCACCCAAGCCAGATAGCATCCTCTGTGGTGAGAGAATCTTATCCCTAAGTATGTTTTGTTTCTAGTTACTGTCCAGTCTGCTTCTCTGTATCAGGCAATCTTTCTCATGTCTCCCTCACTCTTGTCCTATTTGGTGGACAGTAACATCGACTGTCCACCACTTCCATCTCTGAAGCAACACTCCTGAATCAATGATGTTCACTATAACAGAGGCACCTGACACTATTTCCCATCTGTTCCACAAGCAAAACCATAGGTTTCAGCCTTTGCTGAGGAAACAAGGAAAAGCTTTTGCGCACACAGCTGGGCATAGCTCTTATGAAATTAATCTGGTCAACATTAGACAAAGTCTCCTTTCAATCCCATTTCTAAGAATTAGCTCAATTGATATTCAAATACCAAAAGACTAGGGTAAGATCACTGACTGTACTTATAAGAGCAAATAATTAAGATAATCACAGCGGTCCTGCGGAGATAGCTTAGCAGGTAAAGGCGCTTGCTGTCAAGCCTCATGACTCTTCTTGATCCGAGGGACCTACATGGCAAAAGATGAGAAGTAGCAAGCTGTCCTCTCACCATACACTACGGTACACACACACACACACACACACACACGCACACACACACGCACGCACGCACGCACACGCACACACACAGACACACACACGCACACACACGCGCACACACACACGCACGCGCACACACACACACACGCGCACACACACACACACACACACACGCGCACACGGACACACACACGCACACACACACACACACGCACACACACACGCACACCACGCACACACACGCACACACACGCACACACACACGCACACACACGCACACACACACGCACACACACGCACACACACAATAAATGTAATAAAATAAACACAGCCCACATAGTAGAAGGAGAGACCCAACTTTTGCAAGCTCTCCTCTTATTTC
Organism: Onychomys torridus; assembly: GCF_903995425.1. NCBI lineage: Eukaryota > Metazoa > Chordata > Mammalia > Rodentia > Cricetidae > Onychomys > Onychomys torridus. The sequence continues at coordinate 13,961,526 of NC_050449.1, forward strand.
CACAGTAGCACATGTAAAAATAAATAAACGGCTAATAAAAATTGAAAATAAATACAAATAATCATCAAATGGGAAAGGTTAAATAAAATTGTAGGCAACCTACATAATAACACAAAGTGAGAAAAAATATAAAAACAAACCTGAAAACATCTGTAGGTACTGACAGAAATTATCTTCAATTTAAGTGGAAAAAATAAATCAAGATATCAAGAAAGTAGTATGTGTATATATGATGTTTCTTTTTTAGAGGAAGGGGAGGTCTCCTTCCCCTGACATTCACACCATAAAGCAGCTTCTTAAGGTTTAGTTGATTACTAATGCATCTCAAGGAAAGCATGTAGAGTATATAGGGCAGAGACAGAGTATAAACACTAAAAAGTTTGGACAATGTGACAAAGTGGATTTACAGGGATTCTTTGGCTCCTAGGGCTCTTTAGAAGACACATTTAGAACTCTTCTCATTCCCAGTTGTAATTTCCAGCCTCTGCTTTGCAGAAAGAATTCTGATGCTGCAAGTAAGGCGGAAACCCTGAATTAGGAGATATCCTGGAACGTACAATTGGATTGTACAATTGGATTGTACAATCGGATTGTACTAGGTGTAAGGAGAGAGGAGTTAGAATCTGAGAGTTGACAATATGAAGCATAGGAGTGAAAGAATGGAAGGGAGGTAGGAAGGGAGATATGAACAGCAAGAGACAGGAGGGGACAGAAAAAGAGAGGAGACAGAGACAGGATGAAAGGCAGACAACTCCAGAGGCAAAGAAAGCTGAGGATGCCTCCTTGTTGGTTTTAAAAGTGGAGGAAGATTGCCAGGTATAGTGGTGCATGCCTTTAAACATTCAGGAGACAAAGGCAAGAGGATCTGTGAGTTCGAAGCCATCCAGGGCTCTACAGAATAAAACCCAGGGGTGGGGTGGGGGAGAGCAAAGGGGGATGGAGGAAAGAACCACAAAACAAGGGATGTGGGAAGTTTGTGTAACATGGAAAAGGCTTTTTAAAAAGCTTATAGGAAAGCTGCCTGAGGCACTTAGACATCAAGAAAATGATGTCCCTGTGTCATCGGAAGCCACTGTTTCCAGTAATTTGAGATACCAGGCACCATTAGCTTGCAATCCAATTACTACTCCTTTCCAAATGGCTCTGTTGTCTCCTTAGACTCAGTCCTCAATATTCAATCTTTAGCATCTTTTCTGTTAGCATGTATATTCCACAGAGATAGGACAAAGTCTGTTTTGGGCCTCATGCGTCAGGCCCAAGGCCCAGCTCGTCAAAGTGACCAAGTATCCTAGATTGTCTAGGACTATTCTGAATCTTCAGGGTCCTCTGGCCTAGAAAACTCTTCAGCCTTGAATAAAATGAGGGTCTTGATCGTCCAAACTTGTGCAATAATGAGTATCAATTAAACAAGAACCAAATATTCCCTTAATATGATTAGAGGAATGCTGAAATAAAAATCGGCAGGAGTAGGGATGTGGCTCAGTGGTAGAACACTTGCCTAACTTGTCCAAGACCAGTGTTTGATCCCTAGCCCTGGATAAAAGAAACCAAACACATATAGCTAATAAATATCTTCTATATTATAAAAGATCATACCGTTGTTTCAGAAAAGCTAAATTCCCATTAGGAGGCAAGGTAGGAAGGAAGGACAGCCTTGTATCTTACTCTTTAATCTGAAAGTTGTTCTTTGATACTCTTCTAAATGTTTTCAATTCTCATCATTTAGTAGCCAGTCTATTCAGTTTTAGATTTCTATTACTAACAAAGAATTGCAGAACTTCGTTTTCATAATGCCCCTTTATTCTGAAACTTCATGAGGATGTACAGGCATTTAGAAGTCATATGGAATGACTTCTGAAGAATGCCACTGAGTAGTTCTAGCATTTACAGGGAAGACTTGTAAGGGCTAAAAATACACATAAATATCTCATATATTTGTGCTTAATTTAAAATCCTGAAAATTTCAGTGCTGTGGTACACAAGAAAATTCTACATTTATGTGCTTATTCATATTCATGGTTAATTATGCTTATTTCATATAATTTGCATGTAACTACATTTACTTATTACACACCTTAGTATCCATCCCTTGAATATAAACCCATCAAACACTGATACAGCTTCTTCAGATAACCTTCATTCTTAAGTGGTTACATCCTTAGAGTTACAACCTGTTACAAGCAAAAGAAAAGCCCTATAGAAGTTCCATACTGCAGGGTCGGCTGGAACTCCATTGCTTCATATTCATCTGGTTACATGAAATTCATGGATTAATGAAGGCAGGTGTTCACTGAGGCGTTTTCAACCCCACACTGAGTTTTCAACACAAATCTGTTTGAATGATTTTTTTTTTAACTGAAAAAAAAAAAAAAAAAAAAAAAAAAGGCATAAAAATCGATGCTGAGGCCTTTTACAGAAAGTACGAGTTATGATAGGAAAAAAAAATCTCCATACCCACCCTCCGCCTGTGTTTACGAATTAATAAGAGCCCAGCCTATGGCAGGGAAAATGGAATTACCTGATCTCTATGCAGGCACAAGCTCAAAAGAGCAGGCAGAAGATGAAATGATGTGTCTATTTAATTGCGCAACTTATTTGACTGGAGAGCGTTCTTCCAGTGACTCCATGCCTTGTCGCTTAGAGGGCCTAAAAGTGACAGGATTGAACTTCACAGAGCTGAAGGATTTCCACCCCCAGCACTACTGCTAATTTGCACTGCTTGCGCCTTGCTTGACAGGACCCAAAATTGCGTCCCTGGCCTCCACCGGCCAGCTAACAGTAGCTCTGTCCGCTCCGCCTCACTGTGGGAGAACAAAAAGCATCTCCAGAGCTGTGAAGTGCGAGAGCTCGGGATTATCTCCAGGCTACGGAAGGGGCCTGAGGCTTCCGGGAGGAAGCAGGAGTCCGGGGACCCCCTGTCGAGGACGCTGGCGGTCAGAGATCCTTCTCAATACGACCGGAGCCCATTGTGCACACACTACATCGCCCCTCCCAGCGGCCGAAGGCGCCCACCGGGAAGAAAAACTACACCAGCTCCCTGGAGGCCGCTTCCTCCTTCAGTTCCGCCCTGCTCTTCCACTTCCGGCCCTGTGCGGGCCGCTTCTCAGTTCACTTCCGCCCAAAAGTTAGTCGGGGTTGGGGGGTGGGGTTAGGAGGCAGATTTGGCATCCGTGGATCCCTGTAGATTGAAAGTGTTCTTCCCGGTTTCCTTATTGGCTCTGTACACAGTTGGACTTCGAGATAGGCCAGCCAAGGAGACCAGGAGCGGTTCCGGCGGCGGGGGACTGTTGGAGGAACAACCTGGGCACGGGGAGAGCTAAGCTTGGCCGGCCCCGTTGGATGATAGCGGGGGAAATAGTTCGGAGGGAGTGGCTGTGGTGGGGATTAGTTCCGGGGGCAGGATGATGGGCACGGACAAAGCCTGAAGGGAGTGAACTGAGTTGACTGTGGGTGGAGATTAGTTTTAGGGGTGGCCAATGGTAGTGTAGGGTGTGAGATAGGCTTGCTGTGTCCCAAGGAACAGGGATTGGAATTGCAGGGATGGGGATATGGACGGGCATTGGTAGTGTGGGGTGTGTGAGTCCTATGGTCCTATGTGCGATGATCCTCAGGGGGGCTACTGCAGGTGACCCGCCTTGGACCATGTAACAACATGTAAGGAGAATTCTGCTTGCTTGTGAAAAAACTCCAAGAGAACAGGACAAGAGTCGTGTGACCTCAGCCCTCCAAGTATAAAATTGTTTTCGAAATGTGCTTTCATGCCCCTCCCAGCTGTAGTAAGTAGGAGTGGGTTTACTTCAGATTATTTTACTATTCAGATGATGTTTCCAAGCTCGGGTTGTCCTCATGACTGTGTATAGCAGTGGTTCTTTACCTGGGGGTTGAAGGCCCCTTTCACGTAGGTTGCCTAAAACCATTGGAAGACACAGGTATTTACCGTAGCAAAATTACATGAAGTAGCAAGGAAAATAATTTTATGATTGGGGGTCACTACAACATGAGGAACTGTATTAAAGGATTGTATTAGGGAGGTTGAGAACTACTGGTATACAGCCTAAATGCATGTGAACATGCTTTGCCCTTGTGACTGTATAAAGCTCATATGACCCTGCTTAACCCTCAGAATACCCTTGGACAAATAAATTGCTTGATGCCCTGAATAAAGTTGGTTATTGCATGAGACTTCAGTCTGCCTCATTTTTAGGCTCCATCCTCCCAGGCTCATACCACCACCAAGAGTGGTGACCGATCACTCAACAGTAACCTTTCTTCAGTCTGTTCTCCACGATTATACAGCGTACTAGAAGTGCACTGTACACAGTTCTCTGCAATTTGCTTCTTGAAGGCCAACATTGCTTATTTTAATTTTTTGACGATTTTACACACCTATATAATGAATTGTAAAATAATTGCAGGTATAAACAAAAAACTTCAGCATGAACACTGGGTAGGGATAACAAAAAATTATTCACCTTATGACCCTAAATGCTGGGACTTTCTGGAATGAAGGAGAAGGGTTATTGTATTTAGAGCAAGTGATTGTTATAGTTATAATGTTTTGAAGAGTTTCCTTACTGAATCCCATGGTGACTACACTATTTTTCATTCTCAGAAACAGTGTGTAAAATTTTCGTTACTCTGTATCCTTAACAACATTTTTTTTTTTTTTCTTTTCTTGATAAAAGACATACTACCTGAGCAAGATAAAAGCTCCTGCTATACTATTGGGTATTTACTATAAAGAATCAGTCAGTGTTCTAGTTTGCTTTCAACTGCTGTGATAGAACATTCAGACAAGAAAGCCTCTTGAGGAAGAAAGGATTTATTTAGCTTACACATCCTGATCTCAGTCCATCACTGAGAGAAGTCTGGGTAGGAATAAAACAGGAGATGTGGAGGAACATTGTCTTTGTCCCTTAGGTAGCTCACACTTTCACACAACCTAAGAGTTCCTGTCTAGGGAGGCACTGCCCACAGTGGTACGGGTTCTCCCTCATCAATCATAATTATTAAAGTGCCCCACAGTCTTGTCTCCAGGCCAGTCTGATGGAGACATTTTCTCAGTTGAGGTTTTATCTTCACAGATGACTAGCTTGTGCCAATTTGACAAAAACTACACCAGCTTGCTACAAACTACATACCTACATACATACTCATGTTTGTTACCTCATTCTTCACAGTAGCTATGGTACAACCAGCTTATGTACCCATTAGCACAGGAATGGATAAAATGTGGTAAATATACACAGTGGGACTCTATCCAGCCATAAATATGTCATTTGCAAAAAAGAATGGACAAGGGTCACTATACTAAATAATCATAGTGAATGAAATAAAATAAACTAGTCTCCAAAGAAAAATATTTTTCTGTCACACATGGAATCTAGGGGAAAATATAGTAGGGAATATCATAAACCCATTCCTTTGTGCAATTAACATGTTAATTTAAAAGAACATTTTATTTATTGTGTGTTTCTGCATGCAGACGTCAGAGGACATTCCTCAGGAGTCAGTTCTCTCCTTCTACCATCTGGGTCCTAGGCATAGAATTTGTGTTGTCAGGCTTGGAATCAAGCACCCTGACTGAGCTATCTTTCAGGTCCAATATATGCTAATTTGATAATACAGGCTTTTTATGCAAGACAGGCTAATCCTAGGCTATGTTGGGAGTCATTGCCTCAACCTTGTTATATACAGATGTTTGACATTCTGCATTCTCTTAGCTGAAGTGGGTTTATCTTGAATTTAATCTATTCTCAGGAACGAAAACAAGAAGCACAATGCTGAGTGTGAACAGCAGGGCTGACTGGAGCCAGGATGTCAACTTCAGATCCGAGGCACAGCTGGAGTTCTGTTCCTGGTTCCCTGTCTACTGTAGTCATCTGTGTGCTGCGGGATGCTCTGCAGGGGATCAGCAGCTTTCAGTGGAGACTGTGCAGGGACCAGAGTGGGCTGTGAGTTGCCAGCACTCTCGCCCTTTACAGTGGGAAGTTATGTGTGGCTGGAGTAGGAGCCAGCCTTAAAAAGCAAAGGGATTCTGACATACAGTACAACATGATTGAAATAGCTTGTTGAGCAAGGTATGCCAGTCATAACAGATAAACGCTATCTGTTTCTACATACAGTTACCCTAGTGTAGTCAAATTTATAGAAGTAGAAAATAGAACAGTGGATGCCCTAGCCTGGCAAGAGGGATACAGAGTTAGTGTGTAGTAGGAAAGAGTTTCTGCTTCGGAAGTGACAGTTCTTGGGATGAGTGGTGGAAGTGGTTACACAAGATGAAGATAATGAAAACCACTGGGCCAGGACTGAAGATCGGGTCAGAAGGTCTGTTTTGTGTTTTGTAGATGATACCTTTATAGGGAGAGGGAGGGGGAGGGGGGAGGGGGAGAGGGAGGGGAAGGGAGGAGAAGGAGAGGGAGGGGGAGGGAGGAGAGGAGGGAGAGGGAGAGGGAGGAGAGGGAGAGGGAGAGGGAGGAGAGGGAGAGGGAGGGAGAAGAGGGAGAGGGAGGAGAGGGAGAGGGAGGGAGAAGAGGGAGAGGGAGAGGGAGGGAGAAGAGGGAGAGGGAGAGGGAGGAGAGGGAGAAGAGGGAGAGGGAGAGGGAGGAGAGGGAGAAGAGGGAGAGGGAGGGAGAAGAGGGAGAGGGGAGGAGAGGAAGAGGGAGGGAGAAGAGGGAGAGGGAGGAGAGGAAGAGGGAGGGAGAAGAGGGAGAGGGAGGAGAGGAAGAGGGAGAGGGAGGAGAGGAAGAGGGAGGGAGAAGAGGGAGAGGGAGGAGAGGAAGAGGGAGAGGGAGGGAGAAGAGGGAGAGGGAGAGGGAGGAGAGGGAGAGGGAGGGAGGAGAGGGAGAGGGAGGGAGGAGAGGGAGAGGGAGGAGAGGGAGAGAGGAGAGGGAGAGAGAGAAGCAGAGACAGGGAAGATGATACTTTTTAAAGCAAAAGAGTATGATCTGTAGCTACCCTGAGATTGTTTTCCTTCTCTGTTCATCTGAATGTCCTTCCTCTCCCTCTCCCTGCTCCTCTTCCTCCTCACTCTCCATCTTCTTTCCTCCCCTTTCATTTACATTTCCGTCTTCATGTCTTCCTGTTCTTTATTTCTCAGTGACTGTCCACTCTCTCTATCTCGTTCTTCCCTTGGCATTTGTTTCTCTCATCTGTTCCCTATCTCACACCTCCCCCCAATTATACTTCCAAAGTATTTTCTTTCTGTTAGAGATCCCAGTTTCTGCCCTTGTTTCTGTATCCTGTATCCTTTGTGTCACCAGAGAGATAATTATCTTCCAAACTGGTTGACCATATAAGCTATAGGAATTAAGGCAAGGACTAGGATTTCATGATAGAGAATACATCAAGACATCACATTCCACTTCACAAATATATTTAATTCTCAAAAATTTAAAAAAACATAAGAATGATAAAATTTATCAACAACCTGAAGTGTTATATAGACACAAACGTTATTTTATACTATGGCCCCAAATTAATATTCTTTTTATGTAAGTTAATTTTTTTTTTGAGCTGAGGATCGAACCCAGGGCCTTGCGCTTGCTAGGCAAGTGCTCTACCACTGAGCTAAATCCCCAACCCTGTAAGTTAAATTTGTTTTTAGCTAATATAACAAGTTTTACATATTTACAGAATAACTTATTAATTATGTTTGCATTACTAGGATTAAAATATCATAGAAATTATTTAAGGCGAGGAAAGTTTACTTAGCTACAGTTTCAGAATGCTACCATGTATCCTGGTAGAATTCTTGGCTTTGGGATTGGGAGACAGTAGTTGTATGCATGTGGAGAGACTAGGAAGCAGAGACTGGTGATTTGGAACCAGAGGTGGTTATAATGTTCACATTGCCTATTCCCAGTGATTTCCTTCCGCTAGCAAAGACCCTCTTGCTAAAGGCTCTATGGCTTCAAAATACTGCCATAATCTGGGGACTGAGAATTCAAAACATAAACCTGTGGGGAGACAGTTTGGATTCAAGCCATAGCAGGAACCATGTGACCTTTGATGTTTTGATATGTGTGTGCATTGTAAAATGTTGAAATCTGGTTAAATATACACTAATTTTAAAGACATTATTTGTTTATCCTGAAAATATAAAAACCTAACAAAATTTTTATTCATAGCCATTATTTTTTCTATAGTTATTTACATTTTTAAAAATACATTCTGGGTTGGGGATTTAGCTCAGTGGTAGAGTGCTTGCCTAGCAAGCACAAGGCCCTGGGTTCAATCCTCAGCTCAAAAAAAGAAAAAAGAAAAAAAAATACATTCTAGAAATTGTTTGTTAGTAGCACATATCAATGTATGGGTTGAAATGTATCAGATGTACATGCTCTGTATTCATGATATTTATAATTATGTTACGTGTGATAATTCATTTGAGAGGCTGAGGCTGAGTCAGGAGGATTGTGAATTTGAGTCCAGCCTGGGCTATACAGCAAGTTGAAGGATAACAAGGATTATGTGGAACCTGCCTAAAAAAAAAAAAAAAAAAAAAGTGCTTCCCACTTAGAGATTGTGTGAAAAGTTCCTTTGGGATCTAATAACAAAAGGGTCATTGTGACTTTTTCAAGGGAAGGAGCCACAGAATGATGACAACATACAAAGGTTCCAAGTAGTCTGAGGAGCTGCTTGGAGGTAAGATGCTCCAGAAAAACATCATATAGACATCCCTTTTTGAGCAGTTTGTGTTAAGAGGAAGGGGCAGAAAAGGTTAGGCAAGGGGTTTCTATGTAGTTCAGAGAAATGTAAACATGGTTTTATGCCGAAGGAAGGATTTCCTAGGAAAAGAGTTGTTGAAGATTGAGGGACTTCTTGGTGTATTGTGGGCATGAGGTTACAAAATAGGAAGATGGGGAAAATCTCAGATTGGGAGATAAAGGAAATATCAACATAATTGGAAGAAATTTACAAAGAGTCTAAGTTATGTCTGAGTATGTCAACTAGACCCTTAAAACTTCAGGCTTGTTAACAGTTTCCCAATGAAATATTGGGAAAGTTTTAAGGGAACATGAGTGTGTCAGAGCATGAGCATTTTATTGCTCTGCTCTTGGCTGTGGATGTAAGTATCTGACTTGACTTCCTTGCAGTGATGGACTATGATACAATGGAACTCTAAGGCATCATTGCTTGTGCCAGGGCATTTCCCCACAGCAACAAAAAGTGTAACTAAAAGTGGAAATGACAAGTAATAAAAATAAAGTATCAGGTTTAAGGGAACTTCAGTGACTGATAGACTAACACATCAAAGGAGAGATCAATGCCCAGGCTTTAGGACTTTCTCTATGTTAATGTTAAATATTTTGTATTTATAGTTGCACCAAAATAGTATGTTGTGTGTTTTTTTCTTCCAACAGGTATCATAAGGCTGGCAGTCTTCCAAATTTGAAGTTTTACAAGGTAGGTAAGGTAAATGGATAAGAATTTTTCAATAATACCAATGGAATTATTGAGCTAATAGACTATGGAATTGAGTATTAATGTGGGATCAGGAGGAAGGAGCTTGGATAATAGATACCAAAGTTACATTGGAAGAATCAGTTCTTATATTCTATAACAGCATGTGACTGTAGTTCACAATATTTTATAAATATTATAAAGAACTAGGAAAGATAAATTTGAAGCTTCCCAACACAAGGAAATTGTAAATGCTAAGATGGTTAAAATGCTAATTATCTTGATTTAATCACAATACAGTGTGTATATATGTATCACATGATCATACTCTTTTGTAAATGTTTGTACTTGTATGTTAACCTAAAAGAAGAACGATTTCCACAGAAGTCAAATTGTAGAATCTGCCCAGATGCCCATAATCTTATGAATGGATAAAGAAAATGTAGCATATATAGACAATAGAAATTTTTATTTTTGAGACAGGGTTTCATGTAGCCTAGGCTGGTCTCAAACTCATCATGTAGCTGAGGATGCCTTTACACTTTTTATCTTCCTTCCTCCATATCCCACGTGCTATCATTACCAACCTGCATCACCACACTCAGTTTTATGGAGATCAAACATAGGGTCTTATGCATGCTAGGCAAGCACTTTACCAACTGAGCTCTAGATTCAGTCAATAGACTGTTACTGAGCCATAAAGTAGAATGAAATTATGCCATTTTCAGGACAGTGGATAGAACTAGAGACCATCATATTGAGTGAAAGAAGTCAGACTTGGAAAGATTAAATACCAGGCTGGAGAGATGGCTCAGTGGATCAAATACTTCTATGCAATTATGAAGATTGGAGTTTGAATCCTAAGAACCCACATTAAAGCCAGCCAATATTTAGGAATATATGTATATATGGGTAGCATGTAACAACAATTAATGAAAAAAAAAGGGATCATGTCTGATAATATTTTGTTTGTACTCATTAATAATACACAATAAAAACATAAAATTTGCCTGAAGGTCAGAAGACAAAGCCAGCCACTAGATTAAACATAGAGTCCAGGCAGTGGTGGCACACACCTTTAATCCTAGCACTCAGAGGCAGAGATCCATCTGGATCTCTGTAAATTCAAAAGAGAAACAGAACCAGGCAATGGTGACACATACCTTTAATCCCAGTCCTTCGGAGTCACATGCCTTTAATCCTAGTATTAGGAAGTTTGAGACAGGAAGTGATATGGCTGGGCAGAGAAAGGAATATAAGGCAAGAGGAAACAGGAGTTTGGCATTCAGTCTGAGGATTTGTGGAGACAGGCTCTCACCTCTCTTTTGGCCCCAGGATTCGGCAGCGGCGAGAAGTTTCTCTAGTGGCTTGTTCCTTTGTTCCTCTGATCTTTCAGCATTTACCCCAGTATCTGGCTCTGGGTTTTTATTATAAGACCAATGAGGATTTGTGCAACAGTCATGAATTTAAAAGAGAGAAAGGAGGGGCAAAAGGGGGGTTGGTGGGAGGAAAGGGAAGAGAGAAATAGTGTAATATAATCTCAAAAATAAAATATGTTGAAAAAACAAAACAAAACAAACAAACAAAAAACCAAATAAGCAAGTGTGGTGGCCACATGTAATCCCAGTACCGAGGATCTCAGGGACAATCTGGCTATCTAGACTTCCCAGAATTGGTGAACTCCAGGTTCAATGAGAGACCCTGCCTCAATGAATAAAGTAGAAGTCTATTGCAGATGATATCTGGCATCAACTTCAGGCCTCCACAGGCACACATGCATATGTGCACACACATGCAAAGACATAAGCACATGCACATTCTACACATACACACCCAAAAGAAAAGACAAATACCGTATTTCCTCTTATGTGGAAACTCAATATTTAAAGCAGTTTTAATGCTTGTGGGTTTTTTTTTTTTGAGGAGGAGGTGTATAGATATGTTTGCTATGACAAGCATGTGGAGGTCAGAGGACAGCTCATTGGAGGCCATGATCAGGTTGTCAGGTTAGCAGCAAGGACCCTTACCTTCAGAGCCACATCAACATGGGAAGTGTGTTTTAAATAAAACAGAATATAACATGAAAAAGGGAAACATGAGAGATGTAGAAGGGAAATGGGGAAAGGAGGAAGGAGAGGAGGTGTAATAAAGAACAATAGCAGTGGTGGCTGTGATCAAAGTACATTATTTGTGAATATGGAAATGTCACAGCAAAGCCCCTTTGTGTAATACATATTAATAAAAATTAGTAAATAAAAAAGAGAGATAAGTATTCTGGAGTAAACTTTTGTTCTTGAGAAATATTAATGTGCCATGTACTGTTACATAAAATCTAGCAAAAAACACTAGAAATCAAAATCTGGTGGTGAGTGAATACTTTTCTTTCCTTCCTTCCTTTCTTCCTTCCTCCTTCCCTCCCTTCCTCCCTCCTCCCTCCCTCCCTTTCTCCCTTTCTTCCTCCCTTCCTCCCTTCCTTCCTTCTTTTCTCTCTTCCTTATTTCCTTCCTTCCATCCCTCTTTCTTTTCTTTCTGCTCTGCTGTTGAATAGGTTTTCTAAACTATTTTGAACATGACCTTTCAAGTTGATTAATATGTCTCAGATCTTGTGGTGATTTTTCAAGAATGATATTGTTGGTAGTTTTCCTATTAATTTTTTAAAATACATATTCTTTGAAAGTTTCATACATGTATGAAATGTGTTGATCATATCATCTTCCATTCCACCCTCCCAGCTTCACCCAAATGCCCTCCCTCACCACTTCTCCCTTCCGACTCCATGCCCTTCTTCTTTAATCTACTGAAAGTTCTTAGTGCTTCCAGTATGTGCATGGATGTAGGGCCATCCACTGAAGCAACCCATCAGAGGCCACATCCCTGAAGAAAACTTACTGTTCCTCCCTCTGCAGCCATCAGCTGCCATGAGCTTCTCCCACATTTGTGCTGGAATGTGTGCTGACCTGATCTTGTGCAGGTTTTGTGCGAGTAATTAGAATTATTTTGAGTTCCTGATTGCGATGGCCCTGTTGTATTCAGAAAGTGCTGTTTCTGTAACACTCTTTCCCAACCTCTGGCTCTTACAATCTAATTTCACTGTTGATTTAAATGTTAAAGGAGCTATGAAAATCAAGTGGTTCATAACATATTCATTGTCAAATAACATAGAAGAATGGCAAAATTAGAGACTTGGGGAGACAGGACTGTGTATCATGACAGGGGATCTGAGGTCTCAAGCTCTTGGCAGTGGATTCAGAGAGAATAAAAATACACTCAAGCAGGGACAGAGTTTTGCCAAATGGTTGGAGAATTTTGACTTGGAGCTTTCTGTGCTCAGCTTAGATCTCCCTGAATATAGGTCAAATCTATCACCTTAGGGATAGAGGGAAGGTGGAAGGTAAAAGCAGAATTGCTAATTGATAAGTATCACATGAATAATTCAAGAAGGCAGCCTTCATCACATTATTCCAATTTTATCATTTATGCTAATAGGATTAAGAAAGGAGTCAGATGGGCAAGACTTCACAGAGGAAGCAATGTGACTGTGAGAACCTATCAAAGCCAAAGCCTTGTTTAAACACCTCAATCCCCTTGAGAATGTCTAGTTATACATTCAAGAGGCCAGTCACTAGAATCACATCCCATTCTGGCAATGAGGTAAGATATCATCATTGGGAGGCGAGCCTGGACAAGCCCCAGCAAGCCTGCTGGCAGAAGAGACTACAAGGATTCCAGGCCTACAGCAGTGCAGGAGAACTTTTGACCACTTCAGGACTAGCCAAAGCTCTGCAAGACCTTACACCTAGAGGCACAGATGCATCTGTGTCAGAGACTCTACCCAACAGCATTGGCTCTAGGCCTATAACCACCCATGAGTCATCTTCACATTTGGCAGAGGTGATTCCAGAAGCAAGTGTTCCACAAATCCTTTGCAATCAAATTCTCGTCACCGAAGAAGACATTAGCAAGCAGGAAAGGAAAGTGAAGGTAGCAAGAGAAAGGCTGGCAGCTGCGTTGATTGAGCACAGGCTAGCAAATGAGGCCGAGAAAGCGAGGGCGCCAAGGAGGGCAAACTTCTAAACCAGGAGGGGAGGCTGGGGACAAGATACTGCAGATGAAATGCAGAATTGTTTTAACACTTCTTTGCAGTGTCTTTTGTTGTTGTTGGTTTTTTGTTTTTTTTTTTTTTTGAGGCCTGGAAACTTTAAACTTGACAATCTTTATTAAAATTCTTCATGCAGTGCAAAAAAATAAATACAAATGATAATTTATTTCCTTCTCTTACTCTACCCACCTCTTTCTCTATGTTGAAGATCAAACTGAACTTCCCACTCATACCAGGCAAATGCTCTACCATAGAACTATGTCATCCAGCCAGTAATTTTTATTTTTTTATTTTTTTTCCAGAGCTGAGGATCGAACCCAGGGCCTTGCACTTGCTAGGCAAGTGCTCTACCACTGAGCTAAATCCCCAACCCAATTTTTATTTTTTAAAATTATTTTAGGGGCTGAAGAGATGACTCTGTGATTAGAAGCACTGGCTACTTTCCAGAGTTCCCAAGTTTAATTCCCAGGATCTACACAGCAGTTTACAATAAGGGGATTGAATGCTGTCTTCTGGTCTCCAAAGACACCAGGTACACACACATGATACATAGACATACATGGAGGCATAAACATAACAAGTTACTTGTAATTATGTGTGTCTGTGTATTGCTATGTGCACATGAGGATAGGTGCATGAAGTGGCTATAAGAGGGCATTGTATAGGCAGTTGTGAGCCATCATCATACACTGGTATTGGGAACCAAACTTGGACCATCTTTGCGAGTGCTCTCAAGTATTGAACCATCTTTTAGCCCCAGTAAATTATTTTAGAGATGAGAAATTGTGTTTGAGATGAGAAAAGATTTTTTTCTTTTGCTCTTTATAGTCCTATATTTATTCACTATTTTATTTTGTTTATGTATATGAGTGTTTTACCTGCATGTATGTCTATGAACAGTGTGTGGGGTTGGTGGCCATGGAAGCCAAAGAGGGTATTGGATCTTCTGGAACTGGAGTTATAGACAGTTGGGAGTTGTCATTCAGGTTTTGGGAACCAAACCCAGGCCCTCTGGAAGAGCACCAAGTACTTCTTAACTTCCAACCTATCATTTTCTAGCTACCTTACATTCTTTTTTGTTGTTGTTTTTCGAGACAGGGTTTCTCTGTGTTGTTTTGGAGCCTGTATTTCACTTACAGTGTTTTCAAAGTTATTGTGGCTTTTGTAGTCTTAGAAGGCACAATCTTACAGCAAACTCCCTGTTTTTCATTTTGCTTTGCTTTGTTTGTTTGTTTGTTTTGGCTTTATAATCTTTTTGCCCCTTCTTGGCAATGGTCCCTAAACCTTAATTTCAGGAGTTGTGTTGTATGTGTATCCCTTGGGACTGGACTCCACAACTCTGTGTCTTGATTGGTTGTGGTTTTCTGTAATGGTGTCTGACTGTTGTAAAAAGAGGTTTCCTTGATGCAGGCGGAGGACTATACTTAACTGTGTAAAGATAAATGATACAGTGTTTTGTTATGCATGTACAATAAAATGATTTTTACAGATTAACAGCTATCATGTGTAACTTTTCTAATCACTAATGAAATACTTGTCAAAAGCAACTTAGGAAAAGAGTTTATTTTGCTTCACAGTTTGAGGGGGCAGTCAGAAGACTTGGCAGCAGGAATATGAGGCAACTGTTCACACTGTATCTGCAGTCAGAAAACTGCAAGACGGTGTTGAAGTTCTACTCACTCCCCTCTCCCCCCTTTTTTTCTTCTTATTCAGTCTGAGACCTCAGGCCATTGGATGGTACCACTTATGTTTTTTTAAATTTATTTTTAAAACTTTTTTATTCATTTTATGTAGATGTAATTCTAAACGGTTTTATTAAATAAGAAACACAGAGCCAAATAAAAGAGTTAAAAGCCCAAGAGGTCAGAGCACTAGCAAATAGCCTTTAGCTTACCAGTTGCTGCTGTCCTCCTGAGAGACCTTCTTCTGTGTGACCTGTCTTTTTATTGCCTTTTTGTTTGGTTGTAAACCCAACCACATGACTTCCTCCTCACTGCCTGACTATACAGACCTCCAGGTCTTTGTGGTTGGTACTGGGATTAAAGGCAAGTGTCTCCATGCTGACTGTGTCCTTGAATACACAGAGATTTTGCCTGCCATCTGACTGGATTAAGGGCATTTGCCACCACTGCTAAACTTCTGCTAAATGGCTTGCTATTAGCTCTGACCCCCAGGCAACTTTATTTATTAACATACAAATAAAGTCACATTTCGGCACAAATAAAATATCACCATAATTTTACATACCAACCACAGATTCCCCTCTCATCCCTCCTCCCTCCACTGCCACCTAACCCCCCACCCACACCCCTCCTCCCCTCCTCCGAAAGGATAAGTTCTCCCATGGGGGTACAGCAAAGCATAGTACATTCAGTTGAGGCAGCACCAAGCCCCTTCCCCCTGCATCAAGGGTGAGCAAGGTGTCTGACCATAGGTAATGGGATCTAGAAACCCAGTTCATGAACCAGGGATAGATCCTGATCACACTGCCAGAGCCCATCAAACAGACCCAGCTACACAACTGTCTCCTGTATGCAGAGGGTCTAGTCTGGTCCAATGCCGGTTCCACAGTTGTTGGTCTAAAGTTCATGAGTTCCTATGAGTTTGGTTCCACTCATGTTTAGGGTGGTTTTCCTCAATTAAACTCTGAAAATACCCTTACAGACATACCCAGAACTGTGTCTTCTAGGTAACTCTCAAACCAGTCCAGTTGACAATGCTGATGAATACCTCACGCTATTTCACATAGTTACAATCTTATGGGTAGTACAAAACCTAAACTCTGGCTTAGTCAGTTTCCATTATATAGCATGCTATTACTGACAGGAATTCTACACTGCACATTAGAGCTCTGGACATGGTTTTTCTACATAACTTCAGTTTTGTGCTCTCTAATCTCCATTTGTTCATGCTCATTCCTGCCCATAGTCACAATCATTCTCTTACCTATTTTCATATATCTGTCTTTCTAAATACTCTGTATAGCTGTACCATGAAGTCAACCACCCCACTCTGTGTGTGTGTGTGTGTGTGTGTGTGTGTGTATGCACGCATGGTAAGTGTGTGCCACAGAACATGATAGAGGACAAACTCTGGGGTTGACCCCTCACCTCTCACCTTGTCTGAGACAGTATGTCAAGCCCATGAACTTCTATGGATTCTTTTGTCCCTGTCCTATGGCCTCACAGGAGTGCTGGGCTTTCATATACATGCTACTGTGTCCAGATTATGGAATTCAAACTCTGTGTCTGTGCAGCAGACACCGGCAAGCATTTACCCACTAGGCTGTGCCCCAGCTTGTGCATTTCTTTTTATGTCAAACTTATTTTGCTTAAATTCATCAGGAGTTGCCTATGTCATTCAATTAGCCAGACCTGCTGACATAGGCTTTTGTGGTTGATACACCACAATAAATTTATCTGGGGGCCTGAGAACAAACAGCCACTATATTAAACATATAAGCACCTTTAATCCTAGCATTCTGGAGGCAGAGCTCCATCCTGATCTCTGTGAGTTCAAAGCCACACTGGAAACAGAGCCAGGCATGGTGGCACACACCTTTAATCTCAGCATGTTTTGCTTGGGAAAAACACATGCCTTTAATCCCAGGAAGTGATGGCAGGAAGCAGAAAAGTATAAAAGTATATAAAGCGTGAGGACCAGGAACTAGAGGCTTTCAAGCTTTTAGGCTTTTAGCAGCAGTTTAGCTGAGATCCATTCAGGTGAGGACTCAGAAGCTTTCAGCCTGAGGATTTGTGGAAACAGGATCAGATAGAGTTGTCAAGGTAAGGTTGGCTATGGCTTGTTCTTCAGATTACACCCCAATATCTGCCTCCATGTTTTTTATTAATAAGACCCGCTAACAATTCATGCTACAGGGGTGGGCATGCTGGGTCAGCAGGTAAAAGCTCTTGCTGCCAAGCATGAAATCTTGAGTTGATCCCTGGATTCACATGGCTGAAAGAGTTAACCAATTTCCCCAAGCAATTCTCTGACCACCACATGAGTGCCTGGCACCACATGCATGTGCATGTACACACACACACACACACACACACACACACACACAAACACAAATAAATGTAATGAAAATTAACTAGAAAACAGACATAAAACTTAAAGTGTTACCTAGATATATACTGAAACATTTCATAAATCTAGTACATTCTGGCTAGGCAACCTTAGCCTGTATCTCTTTATTATATCTATATATATAGTCCATATCTGTATCTATATGCATACATACATATGTACATACATACATACATACATATAGGGGGTAGAGAAAGGGGATTCCTTAGAATGGATTATAGGCTGTGTTCCAGTTAACACAACAATGGCCGTCTACCAATGGCAAGTCCAAATCCAGTACTTGTTCAGTCCACAAGGCTGGATGTCTCAGCTGGTCTTCAGTATATGCCAGAATTCTGAAGAAATAAACTCTAATGCCAGTGAAGGAGTGGACTGATAGTGAAAGCAAGATCAAGCAAAGAGAGAGCAAGCTTCCTTCTACCAAATCTTTTCCATAGGCTGCCAGAAAATGTGGTCCACATTAAAGGTTGATTTTACCAGTTTAAAAGATCTAGACTAAAGGTTTATCTTCCCACCTCAAAGATACAGTATAGAAGTGGGTTTTCCCACTTCAAATGACTTCCCTCACAGATGTGCCCTGCCATTTGGGTTTTAGTTAATTCCATATGTAATGAAGTTGACAAACAAAAATAACCATCACAATCTGTAAGGACAAGGCACTACATAATTCTGTGGCACTCCCTGTAGTCTGTGCTTGCAACTCTGGCCCCCACATCCACACCTACCCCACAAAGATGCTGTTGAGTTCACTTTCTGTTGGCTATCTACTGCTGGGCATACAGCCTACCCTTAAAAGTAGTTTGTTTTCCCAGTGAGACTCCCATGGAGAAAACTAAATTTTCACTTGCAAGTGGTTATCACCTAGAGATTGCTTTTGAGTTAAGAATGGGAATATGTATCCATTTCTCCTTTCAGCTCTAGGACCTCATCTGGTACAGACCTGTTAAGGCCCTGTGCATGCTGCTTCAGTCTCTGTGAGTTTGCACGTATGTTGACTATGTTGATTTGAAGGGCCTTCTTTTCTTGGTATCCTCCATCTTCTCTGGCTCTAACACTCTTTCCACTTCTTTTTCTGTGGAGCTCCCTGAGCCCTGAGGGGAGGGATTTGATTGATCTATCTTGTTTAGGACTGAGTGTTGGGAGGTATCCTTGATCTCTGCATAATGTCTGGCTATAGGTCACTGTATTTGTTCCCAGCTGCTGAAGGAGGATGCTTCTCTGTCTATGAGTATAGCTGAATTTAATGCTATTTTTTAAATACAGAACAATAGTGTGTTAGTCAGTATTCTATTGCTGTGAAGAGACCCTATGACCATGGCAACTCTTATAGAAGAAAGCCTTTAACTGGGACTTCCTTACAGTTTCAGAGATTTAGTCCATTATCCTTATGGCAGGGAGCATGGTGGTATGCAAGCAGACATTATAGTTGAGAGTTCAACATTTGTAATCTGTAGGCAGCAGGAAGAAAGAGAACCACACCTACTCCCAAAAGGTCACACCTCCTAATCCGTCTCAAAGAGCACCACTCCCAAATGACCAAACATTCAAATATATGAGCCTATGGGGCCATTCCTATTCAAACCACCATAAACAGTATTTGGTTTAACCCTAAGCAGTGACAGGTATAGGTTCTATCTTGTGGAGTGGACCTTTAGTCAAATCAGATATTGGTTGATAACTTCCATAAGCTTTGTGCCACCACTGCAGTAGTTATCTTGCAGGCAGGACACCGTTCTGCCCTTGGCATCAGTTTGTGGAGGGCAACCTGTAGTTTTGGCAACAGCCTGGATTGTTGATACTTTTAAAAAAGTAACAGAAGCCAGGCGGTGGTGGCACACTCCTTTAATCCCAGCACTCAGGAGGCAGAGCCAGGCGGATCTCTGTGAGTTTGAGGACAGCCTGGGCTACCAAGTGAGTTCCAGGAAAGGCACAAAGCTACACCGAAAAACCAAAAAAAAAAAAAAAAAAAAGTAACAGAACATACTATTTATATCTGTTCTAGAAATGAAACATTTTAAAACCCCCTCTTCTGTTTATTGTATTTACAATTTGGTATTCATATGGAATTGTAGTTAGCATGTATTTTAATATTAATTTAGATTAATACATTTCTCTGTACTGATTTTTTTCATTCCAATGGTTTTCTGTTTTTTTTTTTTTTTCATTACTTTTTTCTTCTTGGTGTATATTCTTTCAGTTAAGACTTATGGAAGATTAGCTTAGAATTGGTCTGTGTACCAAGATTCTTTTCTCTCTCCTTTTTCTTTCCCTCTCCTTTCCTCTCTCCTTCTCTGGAGGGTCTTATTCTATGGCCCAGGATGCCCTAGAGCACACACGCCTCCTGCCTCAGTGTCCTGCATGGTGGGATTATAGGTGTGTGCTGCTATTCCAGGCTGCCTCTATTTCTCTCTATATAGTTTGTCTAGATCAATAACTTGAGTTTAAGTAATTCTTTTCCTTCCTGCTCTAGATAGCTTAAGTCTTTGAGTCTCTATCCTTTCAGCTATAATACGTGAATAAAACCCTCAACAATGTTGTCTTTGTCCATGTCCATGGGATGTTGCTATAACACAAAGCCACAGACTACTCAGTTGATAAGTTATTCTCTCACAATTTTGAAGGTTGGGAATTCTAAGATCCAGGTGGTGGTATCTGAAGGGTAGCTTCTTGCTTCATTCTCCTCTGGCAGGAGGTGCAGAAACAAAAGAGGAAAAATGCTAAGCCCCTTTTTGGAATCAAAGGAGGCAGAAGAACCCATGTCCACAAGACCTTTATCAATATCAGCTTGACTTTATTCATGAGACAGGGAGAGCACACATGACCAGAACACTTATTTATAGTGTATTTTATTTGTATTGAAATGTGGTTTTATTTGTATGTCAATAAAGTTGCCTTGAGGTCAGAGCAAGCCAGAGCAGAAGCTGAGCAGTAGTGGGGCATGCCTTTAATCCCTGCACTTGGGAGGCAGAGCTAGGCGGATCTCTGTGTGTTCAAAGACAAAGCCAGCATGGCAGACACACGCCTTTAATCTCAATACCAACCATAGAAGACCTGGAGGTCTGTACAAACAGGCAGTGACAAGGAGGTCATGTGGCTGGGTTTACAACCAATGAGAAAACAGAACAGAAAGTCTATAAAAAAGACAGGACACACAGAAGTAGGTCTCTTGCGGAGAGGAAGGACAGCAGAAGCAGTGAAGGGTAAGGTTTTCCGCTCTTGCTCTGACTTCATGGTTTTTAACTCTGCAATCGGTTCTGTGTTTCTTATTTAACAAGCCGGATACATCTACACTTACTATCCTGAACTTTGAAAATTGTTGCCTTGGTGCTCTGTGAGTTTTTCTAGCAAAACCTGAACAAACACTCATCCCTGAGAGACCAAAGAAACAAAACCATCTAAGTCTAGTTGGTGAACCATGGGAGTTGCTTACAGGTAAAGGCAGCTGCATCACAGAAATGCCTATTCTAGGATGGGGGACTATTCAAGACAGCTGTTGCCTTGAAGCTCCTTTCAGAATCGGAAGGCAGCTACACTGGGTATTTATTCTCCTGTGGCCAGCAGTTGTTTACTGTGTTTTATCCTTGGAGATGGGCCCTGTGAATCTTGTAACTTTCTATCTCAGTCATCAACTTCCTTTTTCAAAATAAAGATTTATTTATATTTATGTGTGTGTGTGTGTGTGTGTGTGTGTGTGTGTGTGTGTGCGCATATGTATGTGTAAGCAGGTGCTTTCAAAGGTCAGAAGAGAGTGACTGGAATTACAGGTGGTTGTGAGCTGCCTTATATGGATACTGGAAAGAGAACAAAAGAGCAGTATATGCTCTTAACTGCTGGGCCATCTTTCCAGCACTTTAAGGATTAGGAAGCTCCCTCAACCTAAAGGTAATGTTTAAGTTAGAGAAACTAACTACAAAACACTTGAGGATTGCATTTCTAACATCAGGTTTTGGAGGGACACTTAGACCACAGCAGGTACATAATAAAGATAACATACCGAGTTTGTCATGTGTTGTACTTCACATGTGTTAAATCTTGCCACCCACTGTGATATTATTTTCACAATAAAAAAAATCACATCTATAACCATGCTCCAATATGATTAAATTGTGCTTGTTTGGGGGAAGTTATTGATTAATGTATAACTGTAATAAGTATGTTATAGCAGTTATCAATAAAAATTTTAACTATCACATTCTTGAGTGTATTCTCAAGGAAAGACTGCTTAAGTAGACTGAGGGTACAAGACTCACATCAAAGGAAGTTTATGATGCCATCATTTTGATTCGTAGCCATTGGTTATCATTGCTTATGATTTTCAAAATGTGTGGAGGTCAGGTTAAGGTGCATATTACTCTTCCTGATGACCCAAATTCAATCGCTAGCTTCCATATCTGGTGGCACAAAACGCATTGTAACTCATTTCTGGGGAATCCAACACATTTTTCTGGCCTCAGTAGGCACCTGAATATAAGTGGCATAACATACACAGATAAACAGATACATACACAAATTGCACACACACACACACACACACACACACACACACACACACAATGTAGTTTTTAAAAAGTATGTAGAGATCATGCAATGTATTCCAGGAAATTCAAAGCAAGACAGCTGTGAGGCTAGTCTACACTGTTTACTTGTGTTCAGACCACAAGAAGATGGAAGAAAATGTAAATGGCTTGACTTTTCCTATTGTCTTCCTCCATGTTTTATTGATTTTTACATTTAAAACATTACTTTCAGAAAATTGTTACATTATTCATGGAACTAGACTTTCATATGCCTTAGGGCCCCAAGTCCTGCGTCTAATTCTGGAGTCATTTCTGACCCGCTCACTCATTCCTTCACCTACTTCTTGTCTTGGATGATCCATCAGGGGAGAGGGTAATGACCCAAGAGAATTTGGGTGGAAGTTCTACAGAAGATGAGCGCAGAGAATCTGAGTTGAAGAGAACCTTGAGATGGCTAGGACTTCATGGAGTGGAGGGACTGGAGAGACACCTATTAGTGCAATGGCTGACACTGGAGTCAAGGGCAGGCATGCAGTGTGGTGTGAGTGCACCACACTGAAGGGGTATGCTCATTTTACACCATGACAATTTCTATACCAATGTGGTTTGAGTGTAGATTGTTCCTTATAGTCTCATATATTTAATCACTCGGCCTCTCCAGCTGTTGACATTTGGATGGTTGTGGGAAAGCTATGAAATGGAGCCTTGATGGAAGAAGAGGTCCATAAGGTGATGGGCTTTGAGATGTTATAGCCTGGCCCTACTTCCTGTTTTCTGTTTCTTAACTGCTTGTGTAGTATGACCAGCTTGGTGCCTGTGCCAGCCACCATGCTTTCCCCACTATAATGGACTGTGTCCCCCTGGAACTATAAGTCAAGCTAAACCCTTCTTTACATTGCTGTTGTCAGATATTTTGTTTTAGCAGCAAGAAAAGTAATTAATACAAGTAGTTTCACAAATTCTGCTGTGCCTGAAGAATGACATACTATGAGGCCACAGACCATAACTAACAATCTCCATTAAGTCTTAACAAAAGACGAATATGTCTCACTTAGTTCCCAGGGACCTCCTCAGTGACAAAGTCAAGAAAGTCACAGGTGATGAGTCTGACCAATGTGGTTTATTTATTCTTTTGATCCTGCTAGGGAAAAGGTAGGTGGATTCATGGGAACTTCCTCAGGTCTAGGTGAGGCAGGTAATAACCTAGGCGGTGACGTTGAACCTGGTAGTCTCCCTCCTTTTTTCTTCTGCAGACAGTCACCTGTGAGGGTCAGGAGAAGCCATAAAAATGAATTAGCCAGCCCTCCAGGTAGGGGAGATATCAGGAATGAAAACATGGCCAAAGCTAGAGACCTGATCTTTCTTATATCTCTCTTCTTCCTTTTTCTGTTTGGGTTTCTCCCTTAAAATGCTTTCTCTCTATCTCTCTAGTCTCAACTATTACTTCACCCATATATCTATTATTTCTATTTCTGAATTTATTAATATTCATTAAACATTTAGCTATCAATCGTGTATAAACTTCCCTATCATGCATCATAATCTAGTTTCTGCTTGTGTCATCAGTTGCCTCTGAATTATCTATCAGCTTGCAATCATTTATGATTCTATCATCTATCTATCATGTATTAATAATGTACTGTCTGTTATCTATATAGCTACTATCAACCATCTGCATATCCTTCTGTCAGTTAGCTTCTGTCAACCACCTATCCATCATATATCTCTCTAAATTTCTAACTATCAAGCACTTATCTACTTATTTACAATTTTTTTCCCTAATATTCTTGTCTCATTCTCATCCCAATTTCTGTGCTTCCTCCCTACTGTCATTTTTCTAGCTTAAAGGACAAGTAACTGACATGCAGTAAAGTCAACACATTTAAAGTGAATGATTTAGTCTGCTCACAGCAGTTAGGAAGTGGTTAATTTTATACTAGCCTGGGGTATATAGTGAAATTCTGTTTCAAAAAGAAATACATTATTTATAAGTTTTTATTATAACCCCTTAAACTATCACGTAGAAAGGAGATGAAAAACACCCATTTATCACCTCTATGTTAAGCTTTATCATAATTCCTTCTTCCCTGACATTTGCAAAAATATGTTTCAAGAAATCTCAGGGCTAATTTCTGTCTCTACAGATCAGCCATTCATCATTTTTTTTTATTACTGAATAGCATTCAATTGTTGAGATATACTTCTTGATGGAAACTTTTTGTTTTGTTTTCAGGTTGAGTTCACTTTTGTCTGTCTTTCTATCTTCCCTCCCTCCCTCCCTCCCTCCCTCCCTCCCTCCCTCCTTCCCTTCCTTCCTTTCTTTCCCTCTTCCTTTCTTACTCTCATTTCTTTTTTTAAATTTGGCTATGACTAAAAAGGTAGTTATTCACATTTTTTTTAAACAAATCTTTGGATAGATGTTCTCTCTCTCTCTCTCTCTCTCTCTCTCTCTCTCTCTCTCTCTTTCGCCCAGAGCTGAGGACCAAACCCAGGGCCTTGCACTTGCTAGGCAAGCGCTCTACCACTGGGCTAAATCCCCAACTCATGTTCTCTCTTTTTTATAGTCTTTAAAAGAACTTTTTTTCATATGATATATTTTGATTATTTTCCATCCCTCAACTCTTCCCAGATATTCTTCACCTCCCTAACCCAACTCAACTTCATGCTCTTATACTCTCTCTTAAAAAAAAGAAAAAATCAAAACAAAAGCTCAATAAGACAAAAAAAAATTGCCAAAACAAAAAAAAAAAAGCCTCACTCCCACAAAAAATCCCAATGAAGTTCATTTTGTGTTGGTCAACTACTCCTGGCCACAGTGCCTGCTCTGGAGTATGGTTGATATATCTAGTGACACTCCATTGGGGGAAAAATGATTTTTCCCTTAGCCAGCAAGTGTCAATTACAAAGAGCTTCTTGGTTAGAAGTGGGACTTTGTATCTACCTCCCCTTTTCAATGCTGGAATTTTGTCTGGCTTGAACTTGCACAGGTCTTATAGATAGGTATGTTCATTTTTCTTGCAAAACTTAATAGGATTAGAATGGTTATGTCCCATGCGAGTATATGTTACTCTGAAAGAAATGACCAACCTACATTCCACTAGTTCTCAGTAAGAGTTCCTGTTACTTTATATCTTTGGCAGCACTTACTAGTATTAACTTTCTAGTTATTGTTTAATCATTTTTCTATATTACTGTGTGAATTTCACTAATGATGAATGTTAGAATTTTAAATTCCATTGTAGAACGCACTGACTACAGTTACTATAATACACATTTCATAAATGCCAAGGGTAGGATTCATACCATACAAAATGATATGATGATATTTACTTGGTTTAGTCATTTTTTAATGCATACCTCACAACTTATTCAAATACACATTATTTGTCAAATAAAAATAAAATAGATACTGAGTATGGTAGAACACGCTTGTCGTCCCATTGCTTGGGACGCAGAAACTAGGGGAGGGAGGTCTTGAACTCATGATCTTCCTTGGCTACCTAGTGAATTTGAAGCCAGCCTAGGCTAAAAGCAAATAAATAAATAAATAAATAAATAAATAAATAAATAAATAAAATATTGATTGCAGTAAAATTAGAAAAAGTAGATTTAAAAGGTCAGCCACATACAATCTAGAGGAAAATATTCACAAATCATCACCAGTGAAGGACTTGTGTATTTATAATAGACATTCATGTACTGCATAACATTAGGGCCTCATTTTACAAATGTAATGTCGTTATAAAAACATTATAGACATTCTTTAAACAAGCTTATTTGGCTACAATGGCACTAGGCAGCATCATTTTTGGAGAACATTCTCATTTATGTGACACAAATGTCCCATCCTAGGACATTCCTAGACCAAGGAAGTGCTGTTTGGGCTTGCCTGTTTAAAAGTTCTTAACAATTCAGTATTGAGAATACAGGATCCTCCCCCCAACTTCCTTGCTCACCAGGAAACAGCACATCAGGCATGTGATGAGTACCAGTAGTACCACCAAGCAGATGAGAATGATGGCCCAGAAGGGAAGACCTGGGGAGATAAATACCAGAATAAATCCCTCATTGCCACCTTCCTGATCCCTGTGTGGCCTGAGGATGGGTATGAATCTTGTGGAGAGAGCTTAGTGGCTCAATTTCATGTGACTCCACATCCTACTTCTTTCTGTATGGGCTTCCAATAGGATGAAAACTGTAATGTCCGTCTACTCTACTTCATCAGCCCTTGCCATGGTTTGACCCTCTTTCATTTATGACCCTCTGCATACAGCACTTTATAACAATGTTACAGAGAAGGTGCTGCTATGATTCCCTAGGCATGGACTATTCTGAAACTTACCAGAATTCTTTATCACATCATCCTCCCTGTTTGAAGAATATCCTGGAAATAAATGAAACATAGATTGCATATGAGAATGTCTTATTTACTTATTTTGAGTTTTTCCTTACAGGGTTTCTCTGTGTAGCCCTGCCTGTTCAGGTACTCACTCTGTAGACCAGGCTGGCTTCAAACTCAGAGATCTACCTGCCTCTGCCACCTGACGGCTAGGATTAAAGGCATATGCTACGACATCTGGCCAGTCTTCCTTACTATTTGAAGGTAGGTATAAAATCCAAGGTCTTAGACATGGGAGGAGAGTTCTGTACTACGGAAATATACCCTCAGCCATGCTTTATTAATTAAAAAAAATTTGTTTCTTTGAGACAGGATCTCATTATATAGCCCTTTTGGAACTCACTATTTATTCTAGGCTGGCCTTGAACTTGTAAAGGTCTACCTGCCTCTGCCTTCATAGAACGTAGACTACAGACAATCATCATCATGCCTGGCTATTCATTTAAATAAAACTTTACAGAAATACAGAATAGTGTAATAATCCACTGCTTAAATTTAACTATTTAATTTTGTTTATTTAAAATCATGTTTACAAATGATTATCATTTACTGCCCTTGCTTTATTTAGCATTTTCATTCAAATTTTAAAATCAATTGGACTTCACAAATTTTACCCTGGAAAAAGAAGAAATCTATCTAAGAACCCATGGCTGGGAATGTCATCTTGTCTTCACTGACCAGGGAGCCTTACCATCCACAAGGACACTCTTCCTGTCCAGGGTGAAGTTCAGCAACTGGGTGCCATTTTGTGTCATCCGAAGGAATTCCTCATAAATAGCAACTCGGTCCACTCGCCGAGCTAATGGTGAGAAGTTACACAGGGAATCAACTCCTGTGTGGTTGCTGTTGGAGACAGACCTGAGAGGGCACAGAGGATGAACAAGGATGTCTGTTATTCTACATTTGTTATAGATTCTCTGTTGCTATTCTCTTTCTTGGGAGAATTTTGTCCAACAATGCAACATTCTATACCTGTACTTTCTGATACAGGTGTTAATTGTTGATACTTTATACTAGAAATGTGGCTAGGCCTAAATGAGTATCCTGTATTATACTCTTCCTCCAAAGGTTCTGTGATCATTATGTAATGGGGCAGAAAGATTGTATGAGATTGTCATGGAGGAAGACTGTGAAACAGTGTTTTCTAGATAAAACTGGACCACTGCACTTAGGAGCTCACAACTGCTGTGGTTGCCTACAAATAGTTTACATAAGCTAAAGCCAGGCTAAGACCTTGTTGCTGAAGGCACCACACACTTTTTTCACAAGACATGGAGAAATCATGCTGGAACTGACCAGGAAGATTCCTCCCCAAAGGCCAGCTTTCACAGTGCTGGGAGGTGCTATTCAGGATTCTGGGCTTGGGGGGTGGGGTGGTCTCTAGCAGTCTTTCTCAGCTGTGAATCCTAGGAACTACAATTATGACCAGTCTGTCAAGACTTTGACATGGGTTCAATAATGACACAAATGATATAGGGGTAACCAATTGCTCTCCAACTGGATTTAAGATCTGCTTGCTCTACTGGAGGAAATATGCCTGACACTGTAAATCTGGCCAAGAATCCACAGTTGTGGAGATCATAGCCCTCAAGAGTGAATCCTCTATTATTTTGTTAAATGGACATAGTTGGTAGAGACAGTCAACCAGGAATCATAATCACATGGAGTCTACAGTACCATGGCCTCCTAGATCTCTCCTCAGGTGAGATTCTGCTGTCTTTTTGAAAAATATTTTTACTGTGCTTATTTATGTGTGTGTGTGTGTGTGTGTGTGTGTGTGTGTGTGTGTGTGTTCACATGTATTGCATTGCTCATATGGCAGTCTGAGGACAACTTTTAGGAGTCACTTTTCTCCTTTCTATCATGAGAATTTTGGGGGTTAAACTTATCATTCTTGGCAGCAAGTGTCAGACATCTTATTGACTGAGAGATTCTCAGATCATGAAGGCACTTGACTTATTGAGACAATGGTGGTTTATTTGAGATAGGGTATCACTGTATAGTCTAGGTTGGTCTTGAACCCCTGATCCTCCTGCCTTGGTCTTCAATACTTAGACAGACATTAGCAGGTATCAGGCCATTGAAGATAGCCTCCTTCCTCATAATCAGCTTTGGATTTCACAGCCTGATTCTTTGTTAACACTAGAAAAGCATTACATGTGTGTTTCTTAAAATTTCAAATTCATACGAAAAGGTGGCAATATTATAGTTTTGTTGAAGTCCTTTAAGGCAATGTTACTTCTTTCTGGTCAAAAGAATGTATTCTGAGTTCTACCTCTATCCATGGGTAGAGCCATGATATTCTGTTCTGCCTAAAAGTTAAGAACATTATATAACACTATCTCCTTCTTTAAGAGTTAATCCAACCAGGCTAGGAAATGCTAAGGAGCTAGGAACAATTAGCCTTCTAAAAAGTTATGTATTCATACTCACCAGAAGCACATTCTTTGATGCACTTTCTTACAGCTCCTCACCATCTGCTCTTCTAAGTTACAATTAAAAAATCATTGCCTTTCCCCTTTCTATGTACTTTTTTGTGTGCCAGCCAATGTCCTACGCATGCTTTCCCTGGCAACCTAAGCATTCTTACTCTTTCTCTGAAGACTTCCTTCACCCCTTCTGGCACAAACACTTCATATACTGTTTGAAGACCCTTAAGGCTTAACTTGACTCAAAAAGCATAGAGTTTTCTTTTCTTCTTCTCTCTCCTCTTCCTGGAAGGTCCCAGAATTTACACCTTGCCTATTCTGTTATTTTCCTCTCAAAGTCTAATTAAAGAGTAATCAAGTTTTCTTTTTAGTTCTTTTAAAAGTTGTTTTGTCAATAAGTCTAAATTCACAAATTGGAACCTCAATTTTCCAGGAAAAAGAATACTGGGGTTATAGATATGTCTCCATGCCTGGCTCCATGTGGTAGTTCTTGAAGATTCTTACTCTCATCCACAAATCAAGTATTTTATGTTGAAATCCAAATTACTCATAAAAGTTAGCTTGTTTGAATGTTGCCGTTTTATGCAGGTGTATATTTGCTGTAGTTCTATACTCTGGATTCCATGACACCTCCTACCAATCACCATTATATCTAGTAGGCTTCATAAACTCAGCTAAGTTTCTAAGATGGTTTGACTTCCTATTGTATGAGTATTAGCTTTTAGGCAACAATTTTATAACCCCTGGGTTGTATTCCTAAAATAGGAACCAAGAAATTATGAAAAGGAAATAATTTTAAGTTTCTCTCCCCCTGCCCAGTTCTGGGTAACAGTTGCATGAGGCCTCGCCAGGTTTTTATATGGGTGCTAGGGATCCAAACTCAAGTCTCCATGCAAGGTAATTATTTTACTTACATTGTGGCTGCTATCCTTAACATGGCCACTAGAGGGGAGTGCTGTCCCAGGACTGTTCCCGATGGCTGCACTGTGACTTTGTAGAGACTCTACACGTTAGGAATCTCCTAGATTTGATGGTGCAGGGCTGTAATCCCAGCACTCTACACCAGAGGTGGAGGTAGTGGGACCAGAAATTCAAGGTCATATTCAGTTACACGATGAGTTTGAGGTCAGGGCGTCCTCAGGGTCAGAAGGTGCTGAAGTGGCACTTACCTGAAGGCTAAAACTTGACAGTCAGAAAAGTAACTCTTGATGCTGCTGTTTCTGAAAAGCTGGTTGAGCTGAAAGACAGGGCCACGTTCCCTATGTCAGAACCTCAGGTTCCGTTAGCCACTAAGTATACTTCCCAATCTACGTTCTCATTGGCAAATGCAAGCCCAAGCACAGGATGTCTTGTTCCATGGCATGACGTAGCTGTAGCACCCTTTCCTAGCTATTGAGTCTCTTTGTGGTCTTCATCATTTATAAATGGGAATAGGAATATGTTTTAAAGAACTCTTATTCTTAAAAAGTTGCCCACTGACCCAGTATTCACGGTCAGTCTCTGTCTGGGAGTGGAGAAGCAACAAGATTCTCACCGCATATTCAATGCTTCTTTTGCTTTGCTGGTGTTTGGCGGTGCCTGGCTGGGCTATGTCTTGTGAATAGGGTAGATTGGTGATGGTGAAGTTCAGGTTGAAATGCTGAGAGCTGGAACTGGTTGTTGGGACTTCTGTTGGCAGAAGAATGGGTGGCTTCATGTCTAGGGGGGGGGGAGGTAAAATTTCCATATTAACCATTTGTCAACAACCAATCGGCTATTAATTATTCATTATGGGCACCCAAGGAGGCAGCTCATCTTTGTTTACATGTAGGATCCTAAGGAGATGGCTCAGTCAGTGTGTGCTCACTGCACTAGCATGAAGACCTGAGTTTGAATCCCTAGCACCCATGTAAAAAACTGGGAGAAATGACCTACTGCTATTATTCTGCTAAATTTACATAGTATAAACTACTTTATGAATTCATATCTCTCTACTTAAAGATTAATGCTACATTCACACCTCACCAGAGAAGTTCCTTTGCATAGTAGATAATGGCAATTGTTAACAAAGGAACTCATAACTGATCCAAGTAGAGAGAATGAATCTCTCTGAAGAGCTCAGCCACAAATGGGGCATCTGTGTCGCACACACGCCCCACAAATGGGGCATCTGTATCGCACACACGCCCCACAAGGTTAGGGACCGTTATAGAGTAGGATGTGGAAAGATTATAAGAGCCAGCGGTCAGCAAGGACGGGAGCAAATCAGCATTTTGTAGACATAACAGTACAGCCATATTTGTGAACTGACAGCAGCTGTGGTTGTCATCACAAGGTCTGACAAGATCAGTCCAGTAAACATGAAGAGAGGGCTTCATAAGCCTCCATCCCTAGCTGAGGAGCCTAGCAGTTGGAGGCTTCTGATGAATAAAGAGTCCATTTTTTTGTAAGAGTGTGGCCCTAGGAGGTAAACCACATCCAGTGTGTGACTCCATGGTGGATCCATGAATATATGGGCATCACAAACTGGACTTGGTGGGTTATAAGAAACAAGAGGATATTAAGTTGGGAGTGGTGGAAGATGAGGGTGGATATGTAAGGAGTTGAGGGAGGAGTAGGGGGTGCATATGATCAAAATGCATTGAATGCGTGAGTGAAGTTCTTGAAACATTAATACTATATTTTTAAATATTGTATTTAAAAAGCTGGGTGTAGGCTTTGCTGACTCTCCATGGGAAGTCTTACCTTTTTGGAGGCGGGAATGGGGGATAACTCATAAAATCCCTCCTCTTTTCCTTCAGCAAGACTCTCAGAGCTCAACCCAATACTTGGCTGTGGATCTCTGCATCTGCTTCCATCAATTACTAGATAGAGTATCTCTGATAACAATCAGGGTAGTCACCAATCTGATTACAATAAAGACCCTTAGCTCTTTGCACAGGACTGGAGTTACATAGAAAACCTCTGCTATGAGAATGAACCTAAAGAAGGTGTGCATGCTAGGGATACAGAGGACTCACAAATGGGAAGTTACTCCAAAGTACAGGAATTGGAACTTTTATGGATGTTCATATTACTCAGGTTTCTTCCTTCCTTCCTTCCTTTCTTCCTTCCTTCCTTCTTTCCTTCCTTCCTCCCTTCCTTCCTCCCTTCCTTCCTCCCTCCCCCCCTCTCTCCTCCTCCTCCTCCTCCTTCTTCTTTTTGCTTACTTGGGTTCTATTTTCTGGAATGTTCTTCCACCTTCTTCACCCAGAAAATTCCAATTTATGCTTCAGGGAGTTCAACATGATGGATTTTGGGGAAAGTATATACACCTATCTTGTTACACTTCTGTCATGTCAGACTCCATTTCAGGAATCGCTCCTAGTCTCACCACTGCTGTGAGCTCCTACAACACACCGCTGCTCACGTGGGACTCATTAACATGCAGGAACCCCATATGGAAGAATCTACAACCCTCTTCCCAAGCAACACATGGGTCAGAATCTTGGATCTTGAATTAATGTTTATCACAAATCAGCCTAGAGGCTATTATATCATATGAAATAAATTGTAGAAAAATACACATATATGATCTCACTTAAAAGTGGAATAAATATTTTGTAAAATTATTATATATAATTTCCAAAACAATTCTGAGTAGCAAAAAGATAAAACTTACAGAGATAATAAATAGAACAGTGCTATCAGTGTATGATGTGTGTGTGTGTGTGTGTGTGTGTGTGTGTGTGTGTGTGTTATATGTGTGTGTAAGATGAGGAGCTGTTAATCAAAAGGCATGGTTTCTCAGCTGAAGTGTACATCAACTGATGAATGGATAATGCCACAGATCGAGAATGAATTCTCATTTGTACCAACTTAAGGACACTTCTGACAAATATTTGCAGTCTAGAGGTGATTTAGTGGGAGTTGAGAATTGAATGGAGATGACTGGAGGCTCAGGCACTGGAAGAGGATGGAGAAAGGTTGATCGACTAGCCTCAGTTCCAGCTATATTGATGTAAAAACTCTGGTGTTGTTACACAGAGTATGACTACAGATGATGGCAATGAACTGCAAACAAAGGGAAAGGATTTTAAAGAAATGTTTCTTTTTACTATAAAGAAATGATAAACAGGGAGTTCAATATGTCTAACTTGATTTAAACATTACCCAATGCAAAAATGAATGGCAACATGTTCAGCCTAGAACATGTTAGCAACATATTATGTATTTGAGGGTCACTTAAAAGTAGTGTTTAAAAGAAGAAAAGAAACTTTAAATATACAAAAGTTTTAAGAAGGTGAAGTTCTGAAGATTGTTGTCAAATATGGTGACTAGTTAATATGTATGTATAATTGATATTTTCAGATGTAAATTATACAAAGAAAGTGGTTTCAGTCAGGCATTTCCACACATGCATAAATATGTATAATTCTTAGTTTCGTTTTTAATGTAAACTTTTTTATGAAGAAATTTTATTATTCATTTTATATACCAACCACAGACTCCCCTCTCATTGTTCCTCCTGCTCCCCTACAGCCTTCCCTCTACAACTTCTCCATTCCCCTCCTCCAAAAAGGTAAGGCCTCCCATGGGGAGTCAGCAAAGCCCAGTACTTTATCTCCTTCCGTCTAGTCTCCCTGTTTTCTCTTCCGTTTCCCCATCATGCTTAGAGTTTTGACAGAGCATGTTTGGTTTGGTTTTATATTATTGAGATAAAGTTTCACACTGCCCCAATGGGCTAGGAACTTACTATGTGACCCAAGCTGGTCTTGTACTGATGGCAATCCCCTTGCTTCAGCCTCCTGAGTACTGGGATTATAAATGTTAGTCACTGGGCCCAGTTCTGAGAAGGGATTTTTAATGTTCTTCCTGGTATTTCTGTCTCTCTGTCTCTCCCTTTAGCCATTTACAGGGATATGTGTGTTAACTACTTTGACTGTAGTAAGTCATTTCATAAGCTATGCTTATAACAAACTATCACTGTGATCATTTTAGCTACATAGTTTGTTTTTTTTTTAAATTTTATTTATTTATTATGTATGCAGTGTTCTGCCTGCAGGCTAGTTTTATCTATCAGTAAAATCTCAACAAGCAGGAGGCTTTTAAATGTATGACATCAGTTTGGTCAACAAATTTCTTGTTATTTATCTGTCTTCCTGGTGACAGTTTAGGGAGGGTATTACTCTACAATCAACATAAGGGCTAACTTGGTTTTGTAGAGAAGGAAGTAGAATGAGGTCATCTAAATGCAGGCTCAGGACAACCAATCATTGTTGATGATGGCTTTCCTAGTCCATGAGATAGAAGCCTGGCATTCTTACATAAGGCATTTGAATTGTATCTTCTATCCACCCACTGAAACAACTCATTTTTAAGATCACATCTTGATGCTCCTCAAGATGGCTTTAAACCCATGGTTTAAATAATCTTCCTGCCTCATCTTTCCAAGTAGTGAGGACTAAAAGTACATACCACAATCCCTGGCTACACAATTAATATTTAATGATCATTTTTTATTCCTGCCAAGAAAATGGAACTGATTTACAACTTGCTTTATTGCAGTGATAACCTAGCTTGTTTCTAGCTCCTTCTCTCTGGGATGGTTGAAGATAAAACAGGGACTATTGTTTACCCCCTGAATATAGTGGAGGGAGGTTTGGTAGTGGGTCACTTACCACTAGGGGTAGTTCTTGTAATCTGGTGAGTGTAACCTGGAAGATAGGGGGGAGAGGTATTGGTGAGGTATTTGTGAAAATAGTTTAGCAACTTGGGACCCTATCTGTGTTGAGCTATTAACATATTCCTTTCTAGTCAGAGCAATAGGCCACTCTACCATCACAACTTCTTACTAGCTTACTACCCACCACCTGTTAGCTAGTCCCTTTGTGGGCAAACATATCCATGAACTAGAGGCAGTGTACCAATGCAGCCTGAAATGGTTTTAGATGTGTGAGTGTGGTTTTAGGAAAAATTCTCTATTTAGCATCATATGAGTATACTAGTAGACATGAATATGATTAAAATAAAATGTATCATTAGAAAGTACAGCCATAGTGCACAAAGGTTTATATGACCTACACATAACAATCAAAACAGAAAGCCAGCTGTAGCCCACCCTAGTAAACCACCCAACCTCTTCTAGGACCCACAGAAAGGAGCCTTGAGAAGGTGACCCTAGGCTCTTGTGCAAATCTAGCTTTAGCTTACTGCTTCATTGTAGTTTATCTGGTCTATATATTTTGCATTGCTTTTGAATTACAGCTCTTGCTACTTGATTAGTTGTGTGTGCTTTTTCAATTCTTTGTAGAAATACTGAAAACCTAGAAACACTAAAATCAGATGGACACCACAAGTAACTTTGGCAGGTATAGAAAAATATTAAAGGATGCCTGGAAACGCTCCACAACAAACCACAGTCCACACTCACCATTGACATAGAGACTATTCTGGTCCAGCATGTAGCTACCCAGCTGGGTGATGCCATGGGTCAGCTGACTCAGCTTTGTATATAGCTCCTGAGTGTCAAGCTCAGGATAGGCTGGGTTATGGTGGTAGGAGCAGATGGCACTCACACCAGTGGCTGTTCCATTCTTCTTAGGCCTGAAGAGAAAGGAATATAGAGACAGTAGAAAGATCCTAATGTGGATATAAGTCCCAAAGAAGGAGGACCAAGCAAAAGAGACACAATAAGGGATGGCCATTCCTGTGGAACGGATAAAAAGGAGAATTACCTGAGGGAAACCAGTCTGCAATCTGAATAGAGGGATTCATTCTGGACTAAGGGTCCAAGCTGAAAAGGAAAAGCAAGGGAAGAGGTAATGAAGGAGGGAATAGGTCTCATCAAACTGGAAGTTATCAGAATGAGCATCTCACCAGGTGCTGCAGGATCCTCTCAGTGGAATTAAACATGGCTGAGCTCATGCCTGCTGAGTATGGGAGGTTGGAGATAGTGAAATTGAGTGTGAACGTCTTCATATGTCCCATGGCTACTGGGAGAGAGGAAGAGAAATAACCATAAGTTACAGTTTATGTGGGATAAGTCTGATCTCCTGCACTCATCAGGTCATCTTTCCCATTGTATGACTACCAACAATGTACCCATCTATTAAAAAACCTGAACAGCTCTTCATCTCCATGTCACACCAACTATCTTTTCTGAATGTTCTTCATATGCATTCTCTCTGCTTCAGCATCACAGCTAGGTCTTATCCTCTTCTGTCCATGCTAAAATCCTAGAATACCCATTGGATGATTTGTCTAAAGGATGTTATCTATGCACCCTGCAGAAGAATTTTTATACAGTGAAAATCTCATTAAGACTGCTCCAACTCTAGGATTATTCATGACTCCTTTGAATTTTCAATATCAAGTTCAAGTTTATTTTACTTTGGTTCTGTTTTGTGTGTGTGTGTGTGTGTGTGTGTGTGTGTGTGTGTGTGTGTGTGTGTGTATGTGTAGTACCCATATGTGCAAATGTGGGGGCCAAGGATTGACACCAAGTATCTTCCTTAATCCCTATCAACATTATATATTGAGGAAGGGTCTCTTATTAAAACTCAGGTTACATTATTGACTAGACTAGCTAGTCAGTTTTGATGAGGGTCCTTTTTCTTGTCCTTCTAAGTGCTAGGATTACTGATAGGCTACCATGTTGGAATTTTAACTGTAGTTCACATGTTTATTTAACAAGCACTTTAACCACTGAGAAATCTCCCCAGTCCCAAGGTGAATCTTTTTGATTAGGCATTCAAGGCCCTTTCTGATCTGCTCTCTTGTTACCATTTATCTTTTTTTTTTTTCTTCACAACTCACATCTGTGTTTTATAACCATTTATCATTTAGTTACTTATTCATCCCTCAACTATCAGCATGGTCCTGTGAGTCCAGAACTAGACATATAGAAGCTATACTGGGAGCTGAGCTTTTTTGGTTCAGGTAAACCAATTTCTCTATTTTCCCATCACATTATGTTGCTGTGAGCTATGGAGCCCTCACTGAGGGAATACTGCCAGTAAAACTCCATGCCTTATTTATCTGGGTCACTTCTGCTCATCTTGAGAGATTCAGTTCAGGTGCAACATTCTCCAGAAAGTCATTCCCTCTTTATATTATGGTATGTGACTCATCTCCCATAAAAATTCCTCACTGTATTAATTCAGAGTCTGGTGGTTGCATGAAGGGAGGCATCTGATTGAATTGCTAGACTTATCTTTATTATTATATGGATGGACTTGACACTACAATATTCACATTCTGGTTTTCTAGTTGTCATGTGGAAATTAGGTAGTGAAGGTGTGGAATGGGTAACTCCTCTAGGATAAGAAAAAGAACTGCAACATACCTGTTGTGGGTTCTGGTTGCACAGATTTTGATGGAGAAGCCAGGATGGTGGTGGGTGACCCGGGAGCTAGGGAAAAGATTGTCATCAGGATAGACAGTATCTTCACACAATGAGAAAACCTTCCATCAGTGGTTCAAGCCATGAAAATCATTCCCAGGTGGATCATAAACAAGAGTAAAGGAAAGAGTGATTGCCTGAATGAAGGGGGACAAGTCTATGAATGTAATCAATTCAAGATAGTGAAAGTGGATAGCCCGAGAGGGTAAGCAAATAGGCCAGATGAACCGGAAGACAAAAAATGTAGAAGATATGAATGCATGAGTAGAAGGATGATAGATAAATGGATAGTCAAAACAAAATCAAAGACTAAAAATAAATAGGAGGTGGAATGATAAAAGGAAGATAGCATTTAAGAAAAGGGTAGATAAATATATGTACATGGTATAGATGATAGATGGACATGTGGGTGGTAGATGAATATATGGGATATATGGTGTGTGTGGATATTTGGATGGATGGAGGGATGGATGGATATAGAGAGTAAGAACAGGCTGGAGGGAACAAATGCCAAGAAGATAACTGGATAGAGAATATTGGTAGATGAGTAGATAGATTGACAAATATTAGTTAGACATATGGGTCAGTGGGTGCATATATGAGTAGGTACATAGATGAATGGATAAGAACGTAGGTGAATATATGGATTGGTATATATTTGGTATATAATATATATACCAAATGGAGAAAAGACAGAAAGAAGTAATTTCAAGCAGGCAAATGGACAGAAGGAGGTGGTCTGAAGATGGATGGACAAATTGATAGATGCAGAAGTAGGCAGATTTATGGATGGATGCTTAGGTAGGTAGGTGGTTGTCTAGCTGGCTAGATGGCTCTGTAAATATATACATGTGTTGGTAGATAGAGAAAGAAAAGAATCAATTAATGAAGGGATAAGCAGGGCAATGGATGGAAATACTTATGGATGGATGCAGGGGGGCGGAAATGGATTAACAAATCAACTGTAGAAGGAAAAACAGAAGGAATAAAGGTAATACATGAGAATGGGCAAGAAAGTGCATGGGAAGATAGATAAGTAGATATGTGGATACATGTATGAGTAGATATGTGGATGATGGATAGATAGATGGAAATGTGGTACCTGAGGATGAATGAGTAGAAAAATATAAAACAGGATAGCTACAAAGACAGAGAAATGGATCACTGAACAAAAGAATATGAAAAATTTTCCAGAATCACTTAAGTAGCCATCTGATTTTCAACTTAATAATGAAGCTCCTACTAGGGAACATTTTATTTGTTTTAAAAGACATAAACTCCAGTCTTCATCTGAACTCAGTCCTGTAATTCTGCAGGCAACACTTATATAAACATCTTTCTCTAATCAAGAGGAGTGAAGAAAAAAATCTAACACTTGAACTGAAATTCCAAGAAGAGGCCAGGCAGCAACTTTTTTCCATTAAGGCCTAAGTCCCTTTCCAGAGATTGCCTTGTGCTTATGGCAAGTTTCCTTTATAAATAAAAAGAAATGTGTGGACCAAGACCTAGATAGACCAAATTGATACATACCTGTAGGAAGACCTTCTGCACCATGTTCATTATAACCTATAACACAAAATGTACACATAAGGAAAAGTAGCAACAAGGCCCCATACACTGTGCCTTGGTACACGTAGGGCAAATATGGATGCATATCTTTGTACATAATTATTTAGAACTACTTCTGTTCTAAGAGCTAACATAAATATCAACATGAACAAGAATTTATTGCTATTTCTGCCAGATCCAATATTTCCTTACCACTTCTAGAGGATGTTCCTAACAAGAGCATCTCATAAGAACTATTGTCATACCTCAATACCCATTTATATGTACCTACCTACACTATCATACTCCCTTGTACTCTCCCTCTATCTATTCATCCGGTTGATAAACATCTGGTTGAGTACTTTCTATACATCCTTTCCCCACTCCCATTTGAAGAATATAGTGTTGAAAAATATCTGTGCCTTACTGTAGTTTACACTGGGGCAAACTTCATATGTAACTTATTTGTCTCTGGTGCTAAGCTTAATGTTTGGCTAAGATTCTTGGTATTATTGAGTAGACAACATATTGAAGCACATGAATCGCCTACTTTATGAAGGCTAAAACCCTGTATGTGTCCTGCAACTTCTGAATTACAGTGACCAGATGAAAACTCAGATCATCAAAATTCTGATTAGCAATAAACCTGTTGTAGGAGTATGAATTCCCTGTTCCCTTTACTCCTTATTGTTAAAATGAGGGTAACAGATGATAGAAAGACAAGACACCAACATTTTTGAATGTAGGAAGTAATTAACCTTGAACTGAACTGCAAGCTCATTCATTGATGACTGGTGTACCTTGTAGCAGAAGGTGAAATGCAGGCTGCTGAGAGAGAAAACTAATTAACATTTTTACCTAGCTGCAGACCTTGTGTGTTACAATAACAAATGGGCAGGAAGTTGGCTAGGTGAGTGGCTGTGACTTGTTCCTTTGTCTCTCTGATCTTTTAGCATTTATCCCAACATCTGGTTCTGGATTTTATTGTAAGAATTTAGGATTCATACAATAATAAAGGCACTGACATGTCAGGCTTGATTAAACAAGCAGAGTGTGGAGAAAAAAAATGCAGATTCAATGACTATTGAGTGCTCAGGTATAAAGAATTATTTATAATATCTTCTAAAAAGCTCAGAGAAATTTTCATATACTCAGAAGCATGTGAACATAAAAATGCTTGAGAATATCACATAGCAAATCAGAGAGCATACTCACCATTGACATATAGATTGTTCTTGTCCATTGAGTAGTTTCCCAGCTTGGTTAGATTTTTTAGCTCTGAGTACAGTCCTTGGATGTCCATCCCAGGATGTGAAGGGTCATGATGGTAGGTACAGATGGCATCCACACCAGTGGCTGTTCCATTCCTTTTAGGCCTAGAGAGATAGAAGTGTGGAGATTTTAGAAAAGTCATAATGAAGATCAGAACCAGAAGGAAGAAGGAGGAATTAGAATGGTAACAATAAGTAATTGTCATTCCTGGACAATGATCAGAAAGTAGCCTCACCTGAGAGAATCCAATCTGCAACTTGAGTTGAAGGAGCCATTTTGGAACAAGTGTCCATGCTGTGGATGGTAAAGGAAGAGGGAAATTAAAACAGCCATTGAAAAAGCAGTCATATGGGATTTACCTTCCCCAGACTGCTTGGATAAGGTTCTCACCAGGTACTGCAGGACACTCTCGGTTGAGCTTAACACAGCTGAGCCATTGCTCATATTTGATGAATATGGAAGATTGGTTATGGTGAAGTTGATTGTTAGGATCTCCAGATGGTGCCCCATAGCTGCAAGAGGAGAAGAGATACAACTGAGAATTTGCTGATACCAGAGTAGAATCCTGTTCTCATCAGCTTATCTTCACTTCAAGTCTCCAACCATATTCCAAAGTATCCATTTAGGTTGGATCCTACATATCTTCTTAAGTCCACATCACACAAATCACCTTTTCTGAACATTCCTTACATTAATTTTGTATTTGTTCTAGCTTAAGTCTTATCTACTCACAACCAGAATTTTTCCCTTCAGACTCAATGGATGCTCTGTCTAAAGATGTTCTCTATTGTGACACTAGGAGTTCCTTTCTGAAATTAAAATTCTCACTAGGATGGTTCATAGACCACTACTACCCATGGTTCCATATACTTTCAGGGTCAAGTACAAGCTTGAAAATTTGACCCTTGTGATGGCTAGTAGTTATACTTAGGAAGAAGGATTACAGAATTTCTTCCATCAGATAGACCTTTGGGCATATCTATCTGGTATTACCTTGATTGCTATTTGATATAGGAGATGCATTCAGCTATAAGCAGTACCACCACAAGGCAAGTGGGCTTGGGATGTACAAGAAAACTAGGTGATGTGAGCCTAAAAATAAGCCAGTATGCAATGTTCCTTCCATGGTCTTTTTAGGTCCTTTCTCTAGCTTTATGCCTTGAGTTCTAACTTGGCTTCCTTTAAGTATAGACTATGACACGGAACTATAAGTTGAAATAAACTCATACTTCCCCAAGTTCCTTTAGACTATCACACTTTTCACAGCAACAGAAGGCATCCCACAACAGCTTTCAATGCTGTGGGATAATGCTTTTGTACACTGGTTTAATAAAATGTTAATTGGACAGTAGCAAGGAAGGAAGTATAGGCAGGATAAGCAGACAAGGAGAATTCTGGAAAGAGGAAGGCTAAGTCGGGAGTCACTAGTCACACAGAGGAAGCAAGATGTGAAGGCAGAGCTGAAAATAAAAGGTACCAAGCCACATGGCTAATAACAGATAAGAATTATGGGTTAATTTAAGTATAAGAGGTAGTCAATAATAAGCCTGCGTTAATGACCATACAGTTCATAATTAATATAAGCCATTGTGTGGTTACAGGTGTCTGAGCAGCTGTGGGACTGGCCAATGAGAGAGATTTGTCCTGACTGTTGGCCTGGCAGGAGCAGAAAAACTTCAGCTACATTTCAAGTCATTTTTCATTGACTTCCATTCTCATTTATTCATCTATCCCGATTACTATGACCCAGTAGGTGCTACATAGGACACAGAAAGGCTGCGCTGGGAGTTGAGCAATATGAGTTGGAATTCACTACATTGTTGCTGGTCACTGAGCCCTCATACTGAAATCCTTATTTCCTGGAACATTTCATGCTTCATCTATCTGGATGATTCCTACTCATCCTGAGACATTAAGTTCAGGAGGAATTTTCCTCAGCAAGCCTTCTCCTTTCTACATTATGTTATATGCCTGTTACCCCCATACTGCCAATCCCTCAAATATCCAAAGTATTGCAGTAGTCTATTTGTCTCACATGCTTTTGGCTGAATGTGGGCAAGTACCCAGTTAGATTAATCTGATCCTTGTGCATTTTAAAATGACCCTGACACTAGAATCTTCATATACTGTTTTCTGAGATCTAACTAGAAGACAGATGGTGGAGGTGTGGGTAAAGGGAATTAACCAAAGGTAGGCAATGGGATCCCAAGATACCTGTGGCAGGTTCTGGCTGCAGAGAAGTAGATGCAGAAGGTAGAGTAATGGTGGCTGGCTCAGGAGCTGTAGAAAGGATTGTCATTGTTGAAATCCTCATTTCTAAGAAGATTTCATGTTTCGTTTATCTGGATGACTCTTATTCAACCTTATAGATTCAGTTCAGGAGGATTTTTTTCTCAGAAATCTATCCCTTTCTACATACAACAGAAACTCTCCATAGCAAGAGAAGCTTTTCTAACTATGGTCAGAGGCAAAAACCATCATTCACAGCTGAACCACGAACTACACTGAAGAGTGATTGCTTGAGTGAACAAGTGAACAAGACTATCAATGGAATTAAATCAAGATAGTGAGCTAATTGATCAGCGGAAATGATGAGAAAAGAGAACAGATGGATTAGGAAGATAAAAAATACAGAGAACAAAAGGATAGATGTAAGGAGGGATATAAAAAGGAGGGCAAAAAGGATTCAAGAAAAATAAAATCAAAGATAATTTGGAAGGATAAAAGAATTGACAACTAAGTGCATGAAGTTGATGATGGGTAAACAAGTGTGTGTGTGTGTGTGTGTGTGTGTGTGTGTGTGTGTGTGTGTTTGACTCAATGAGCAGATTATAGTGTAGTTACATAGATATGTTGATGAACATTAAATAGATGGGTAGATGCATGGATTAGTAGATAGGTACTGCATTCATAGATGCATGAATGGATTGGTACGTGAATTCACAGAAGAAAGAAAGATAGACTGTGAATGCTAAGCAGCCAAGGAAACAGAAGAAATCAGTGCACAAACAGATGAGTGAACTGAAAGATACATAGGTAGTAGCTGACAGAAGAGTGGGTGTTCATACCAGCCTATAATATATGGATATATAGGCATGTATGTGGTTGATGGAAGGTCAGGTGGATGTATGTATGAATGGATAAAGGAAAAAGAAATAAAGTATGAGCTGGAAAATGGACTGTAGTATGGGTTTATCAGTGAAAGTGGATGAGTAAATGAATGCAATCATGATTAAAGGATGGAGGAGAAAAAGAAACAAAGGAAATACAAAAGAATGGACAGGATAATGGATGAATGGATGGATGGATGGATTGATGGATCAATGGAAGGATGTATTTATAGAAATGTGATATGAGTTCAGGAATAGCTAGAAAAATAGAAGAATGATCAGCTTCAAAGATACATAATGAATAGGCTACTGAATAACCAAAACTCAACTCCAAATGGTTAAATAACCTTTACATAAATCCTGGTAACCTGAAGTAATTTAGGAGAAATTAGAGAATACACTTAAACTTACTGGCACAGGAAAGGATTTTGGGGATAGAACCTGGATAGCATAGTCTTAAAGGCTAACTATTATTAAACAGGTACCATGAATCTAAAAGTCTTCTCTACAGGAAAAGATAGCATTGTTTGAAACAAAACAGCTACCTACAGAATGGCAAAAATCTTTATCAGCTACATATCTGACAGAGAGTTTGTGTCTAGAATATACAAATAAATTAACCACCAAGAAAACAACCCAATTCAAAATATGTGGCATGGATCAGATAATTCACACAAAAGAAATGTAAATTTTGGAGAAACATTTTAAAAACATATTCGACATCCCTTGGTATCAGGGTAAAGAAAATTAAAACATTTTAAAGATTTCATTTTACCCCTATCAGAATAGCTAAGATCCCAAACAAACAAACAAACAAACAAACAAACAAAATATAAACAAGAAAGAAATGACAACAAATGCTGGCATGGATGTGAGAAACTGGAACAATCATTCACTTCCATTGGGATATAACCACTACAGAAATATGTGTGGATGTTCCTAAAAATGCCAGAAATAGATCTACTATGAGATAAGAGTTATCACTCTTGGTCATACCCTCAAAGGAGTCTAAATGGTGCTATCTTGAAACATGCATGTCTATGTTTATTGTTGCTCTATTCACAATATCTAGGAAATTGTGACAGTGTAGATGTCCATCAACTGATGGATACATAGTAAAAATTGGAAAATATACACTGTATTTTTCCAAATTAAGAATAATAGAATTGGCATTGTCTCTGTTGGGTCAGTCCTGTTGTATCTGGAAGGTATCCTTGGAATCATCTACAATTCTTAGAACTGTACAAATGTAAAGCAGAAAAATTGCAGCATTGAGAAAGTAAAGTGGACACAAAATTCTATCCCTAGCCAAGGAGCTATTTGGAATTTATACCTGGTAAGAAATGAAAGTTAGTTTTCTACAGTGAAGTGTCGCTGGGTATGTCAAACACACCTAGAAATGGACTCATGGTCAGAAATAGTTGGAGAACTACA
Source organism: Onychomys torridus (assembly GCF_903995425.1). NCBI lineage: Eukaryota > Metazoa > Chordata > Mammalia > Rodentia > Cricetidae > Onychomys > Onychomys torridus. Next base: position 14,006,190 of record NC_050449.1, read on the forward strand.
AATGTACACCATTTCTTCCCTTAAAAAATTTCCCATGAGATTGTTGTTTCATTTTCTATAGTACTGAACTTATTTAATATTCCTTTTTTGATGGTTTATTTTTTGTTTGTTTAAATTTTCATTTTTGTCTTGAGGTACATGGGGAGAGAGAGAAACAAAAATAGGAAATAGAGAGGAAGAAAATGAATTTTAGTGAGTAGGAAAGTAGGGAGAATCTGAGTGCAATAACAGGAGAGGAAAACATGATCAAAATAAATTGCATAAAATTTAAATAAAAATGCATCTTTTATATGCTTAGATAATTGTTTTGTAACTGGAAACAATCATTTTAAGTGAAATAACCTGGATCCAGAATAACAAAGTCGTGTTTTTTATGGTTTGTGGCTGCTGGCTTTGAATCTTTAGATTTGAGTGTTTCATTATAGGATGCAGTGATATTAAGTGAAGAAAGAGAATAATGGAATGCGAAGGCCAAATGGGAAAGGAGTTGCCTAGTCGAATGACCAGATAGATCAGTAATAGAGGAATGAATAATTTACACTAAGAGCATTCCAAAAAGTCAGACAGAACTCTAATAGTATAGAAGCTTCCTAAAGTATATGCAAACACACATATAAAGAGTCTAAATGGAGTTGCTACATAATAGGCAACAATGCCCCACTTGACACCACAGGATTACAAAAAAACAAGTTCAGCAGCAGGAATGGATTATTCCTTTTGCAGTTGTTGACAAGTGATGTACTATAGACTCCCAAAAATTACTAGCTATTGACAATGCTTTTGATAACCTTCCAGAACTTCTTGGTTAGATTCAAATTGCTGGAGATACCACACATTTGAGATACAGCAAATGGAGAGATGAATCTGGTATTCAGCTTGAAGTTTTATCCCTTGTAGCTAGCTTTCAGAGTGCTGGAAGGTGCTTTGCATGCTACTAGTGAAGGAAAGGAATCACCATCTTACTCAACTGTTAATGCTTTGAGATACAGTAATGACTGGCCTGGTAACACATATCTACTGCGGCAATAGCAACATAAATTCATTGTACAAAACTCTCAAAGAACTAATAAAACTTAGAAAAAAATAATAGAGAGAAGATAATTTTAGTTAGAATACTAAAATAGCCATCAGAGTATGCAGTTTGTTAATGAAGTCCATGATGATGACTTTTCTTTTTAGGAAACATAAATTACACAGTAACAATCAAATCCCCATAATTCTCTAGGTTACACTTTTAGAGATACATTTCTCCAACCATTAAGAATATGGAAAATTCAGAAACCCAACATGAGAGCTGCAATTTCAAGAAGGGACTGCATCCCTTGCTTGCTTTGAGAACTTGACCTTTGAAAACAATGGCTTGTATTTGCATCAATTTTCCTTTGGAAATGTGGAAAAAAGTACAAACAAAGACCTAGATGGGCTAAATTGGTTCTTACTTGTAGGAGGTTCTTCTGGAGCAGGTTTATTATAACCTAGAAAATAGAAGATTTATAAGAAGAAGGGAGAACACAGGAAAGGACTCAGCAAGCTTTTATCTATATGCCACAACACAATGCTTATGTACATTAGTGAACATATGTTCACATTATGAGATTTAGTAAATAACCTGGAGAAGAATTTCCTGATATTTTGACTATACCTGTCTCTTCCCATACCTCTAGAATGTTCCTAATAGGTTCTTACCTATTTTCAAACCTCACTTCCATAATATTATGCATGAATATGCACCATTATCTTTCTTTCTATTCTGTCACTATATATATCTCCAGATGATCCTTATTGAGCATTTACTATTGGTAGTATTGCATTTTCATTTGAAGCATATAGTATGAATAGACAAAAATAAAAAATAAAACACAGGTTGTGCCCCTCACCCCCAAACTGCACTTAACATTTGGAAAAAGGTATAGATGAAAGTTGTTTGTTCTTTCTAACAGGCATAAGGTATGGTTTATAGTAAATGCTGAATAGAAAATGAGGAGATGGAAATTATACACAAGTCCTTGCAATGGCCTAATGAAACAGATTGGATATATGAAGCTGCACCTCAAAATTTCCATTAGTCAAAACTCAATGTAGGAAAGGCAAGTTCCTTTTCAGCTTTGTGCTTTGTTTCCTTTCTTCATTTAAATTCGAAGCAATGTAGATACACTATATCTTCTTGCCAACTTCATGCAGTATTGTGGTTAAAGTGGCTTGGCACTTAACAAGACATGCAGACATCAAACTGACAATTCTCTTGACATATGTGCAAGCAAGTTTCTCTATCTAGTTAGTTAGATAGAATGAGCAAGTGTAAATAAATGTGGGTACCAAAAACTTTGTGATATATTCCTGGATTCAAGAAGAAGTAGAAATGAAGCTTAGGAAACCTATTTCTATACTTTTGCTTGCTGACTTTCCACACAATATGAATATTGGAAAACCTACTTGCCACGCTATTTGTGTGTGCTTCTTGAATTTTTGAAGCAAGGTGATAAGAACATACAATAAACTGGTCTTGGCAGTACTATCAGTATTATTGACAGAGATAGAAAAAATAAAAGATGCCTAGGGCATATTATACAGCAAACCACAGAGAAATTTACCATTGACATATAAACTGTCTTTGTCTAGTGAGTAATTGCCCAGCTGGGTGATTCCCTGGGTTAGATTTTTCAGCTCTGAGTACAGTCGTTGGATGTCCATCCCAGGATGTGAAGGGTCATGGTGGTAGGTGCAGATGGCATCCACACCAGTGGCTGTTCCATTCTCCTTAGACCTAGAGAGAGAGGAGTGTGGAGATTTTAGAAAAGTCATAATGAAGATCAGAACCAGAAGGAAGGAGGAGGAATTAGAATGGTAACAATAAGTAATTGTCATTCCTGGACAATGATCAGAAAGTAGCTTCACCTGAGAGAATCCAATCTGCAACTTGAATTGAAGGAGCCATTTTGGAACAAGTGTCCAAGCTGTGGATGGTAAAGGAGGAGGGAAATGAAAATAGGCATTGAAAAGGGGGTCATGTGGGATTTACCTTCCCCAGACTGCTTGGATAAGGTTCTCACCAGGTACTGCAGGACACTCTCAGTTGAGCTGAACACAGCTGAGCCATTGCTCATATTTGATGAATATGGAAGATTGGTTATGGTGAAGTTGATTGTTAGGATCTCCAGATGGTGCCCCATAGCTACAGGAGGAGAAGAGATACAACTGAGAATTTGCTGATACCAGAGTAGAATCCTGTTCTCATCAGCTTATCTTCACTTCATGTCTCCAAGCATATTCCAAAGAATCCATTCAGGTTAGATCCTACACATCTTCTAAATCTACATCGCACAAATTGCCTTTTCTGAATGTTCCTCACATTAATTATCTCTTGATTCTAGTGTAGTTCTTATGACTACACTATTTTTCCTGCAGACTCAATGGATGCTCTGTCTAAAGATGTTCTCCATCCTAAGTAGTAAGAACATCATTCTGAGATTAAAACTCTCCCTAGAAATGTTGATAATCCATTAATACCCATGATTCCATGTGTATTTTCAGGGTCAAGTACAAGCATGCAGATTTGACACTTGTGTTGGCTGACATTGGTTGTCAAATATTCACACTTAGGAAGAAGAATTAAAGAATTTCTTCTATCACAATTAGCCTTTTGGAATATCTATGTGGCATTTTCTTGATTGCTATTTGATATAGGAGATACAGTCAAATATGAGTAGTACCACCACCAAGCAGATGGCTTGGGATATACAAGAAAACTAGCTGATGTGAACCTGAAAGCACGCCAGTATGTAGCATATACCCATGGTTTGTTTTAGGTCTTTTCTCTAGCTTTCTGCCTTAAGTTCTTACTTGGCTTCCCTTTAGGATAAACTGTGACATGGACCTGTATGTTGAAATAAACTCATACTTCCCCAAGTTCCTTTACACTATCACATTTATCACAGCAACAGAAGGCATCCTACAACTGTTTTCAAGTCATCTTGCATTATTTTTCATTCTCATTTACTCATCCATCCTGAGCCACCCAATTGACCCTGTAGGTGCTAGGCAGGACATGGAGAGGCTGCACTGGGTGTTCAGCAACATGGTTCATGGAAATCAAAATCCTTTCAATTCTACACATCCACTATAGTATTGCTGGTCACTGAGTCCTCATATTGAAATTCTCATTTCCTGGAACATTTCATTCTTAGTTTATCTGGATGACTCCTACTCATCCTGGGAGATTCAGTTCAGGAGGAATTTTCCTCAGAAAGCCTTCCCCTTTCTACATTATGTTACATGCCTATTACCTTCATACTGCACACGCATACGCGCATGCACACACACACACACACACACACACACACACACACACACGAAATCATTTTAGTAGTCTCTTTGTCCCACAAGCCTTTTGGTTACATGGGGGAAAGTATCCAGTTTGATTGTTAGTGTTATCCTAGTACATATGAAGATGACCCTGACACTAGGATCTTCAAATACTGGTGTCCTAGCTCTATCTGGAAGGCAGATGGTGGAAGTGTGTGACAGAGGATCTAATAAGAGGGAGGCAATGGGACCTTACCATACCTGTGTCAGGTTCTGGCTGCAGAGATGTAGATGTAGATGTAGAAGGTAGGGTAGTGGTGGCTGGCTCAGCAGCTGTGGAAATGATTGTCATTGTTGAAATACTCATTTACAAGAACACTTCATGTTTCATTTTTCTGGATTGCTCTTTCTCATCCTGATAGATTCAGTTTAGGAGGAATTTTTCTCAGAAATCCTTCCCCTTTCTACATACATTAAAGACTGTCCATAGTGAGAGCGGTTTTTCTAGCTATGGTCAGAGAGAGGCACACTACCATTCAGAGTTGAACCATGAACTACGATGAAGAGTGATTGTGTGAAGAAGTGAACAAGCCTATGAATGGAATTAACTCAGGATACTGAGATTAGTGATTAGCATAAAGGATGAACAATGAACACAGATGGATTAGGATAATATAAATAGAAAGGATAAATGAATGGATGGAAGGAAGGTTATATAAAAGGAGGGCCAAGCCAGAATTCAAGAAGAATCAAATCAAAGACAATATGGAGAGACAGAAGAAAAGAGAAAAAAGGAAAACAAAGTGAATGAATTTGATGATGGGTAACCAAGTGTGTGTGTGTGTGTGTGTGTGTGTGTGTGTGTATGTGTCTGTGTGTGTGTTTGTATGACTCAATGGGCAGATTATTGCATAGTTACATAGATATGTCGATGAGCTTTAAATAGATGGGTAGGCAGATGTTTGAGTAGAGAGGTACTGCATTCATGGATACATGAATGGATCAATATGTGTATTCACAGTAGAAGGAAAGAAAGTGAATACTAAGCAACCAAGCAAAGAGAAGAAATAGGGGTATAAAAAAGTTGAATATACTGAAATATACATAGGAAGTAGCTGACAGAAGACTTGGTGGTCATGTGGGTCTTGAATATATGGATATATAGACAGGTATGTGGTTGATGAAAAGTCAGGTGGATATATATATCTATATATCTATATATCTATATCTATCTATCTATCTATCTATCTATATATGAATGAATAAAGGAAAAAAGAAGAAACAAAATATGAGCTGGAAAATGAACAGTAGTATTTATCTATGAAAGTAGTGAGTGAATGAATTAAATGAATAAATAAATAAAGGAAGGAGAGAAAAGAAACAAAGGAAATACAAAAGAATGGGCAAGAGAATAGATGAATGGATGGATGGATGGATGGATGGATGGATGGATGGATGGATGGTGGATGATGGATGAATGGATGGATTGACCAATAATGAATGGACCTCGGCTGGATAAATGGATAGATGGATTGATGGAATGTGGTATGCGTTCAGGAATATCTAGAAAAATGGAAGTATGAACTGCTGGAAAGATAAATGATAAATAGGCCACTGAACACCCATAACTCAACTCTAAATGATTAAACAAACTTTCAAAAGTCCTGGTACCCTGATATAATTTAGGAGAAAATGTGGAATATCCTTAAACTTACTGGCACAGGAAAGGATTTTTGGAACAAAACCTGGATAGCATAGGCTTAAAGACTAATAATTAATAAACAGTTCCCATTAATCTAAAAAGCTTATGTATAGAAAAAGAGCATTATTTGAATAAGGCAGCTTCCTAAAGAATAGCAAAAATCTCTGTTAGCTACATATCTGAAAGAGGGTTTGTATCTAGAATATACATATAAATAAAAAATTATCTATCAAGAAAATAACCCAACTGAAAATATAGCATGGCTCAGATAATTCTCACAAAATGAAAGATGAATTGTGGAGAAACCTTTTTAAAAAGTGTTCAACATCCCTTGGTATTAGGGAAAATAAAATTAAAACTTCTTTAAGATTTCATCTTACCCCTATCAGAGTGGCTAAAATCCAAAAACAAAACAAAACAAACAAACACACAAATAAATAAAAAAGAAATGACAACAAATGCTGGCATGGTTGTAGGGAACAGGAACAGTTATTCACTTCTTCTTTTTTTTTTTTTCCCCGAGACAGGGTTTCTCTGTGTAGCTTTGTGCCTTTCCTGGAACTCACTTGGTAGCCCAGGCTGGCCTCGAACTCACAGAGATCCGCCTGGCTCTGCCTCCTGAGTGCTGGGATTAAAGGTGTGCGCCACCACCGCCCAGCAGTTATTCACTTCTATTGGGGGTGTAACCACTACAGAAATACGTGTGGAGGTTCCTAAAAGTGCCAATAATAGATCCACTCTGAGATCCAGCGTCATCATTCTTGGGCATACAATCAAATGAGTCTAAATGCTTTTATTGAGAAACATGCATGTCCATGTTTATTTCTGCTTTATTCAAAACATCTAAGAAAGTGTAACAGTCTATATGTCCACCAACAGATGGATAGATAATAAAAATGATACATTCACTCAATAGTTTTAAGCTGGTAAGAACAATACAATTGCCGTAGTTACCTTGAGTTCAAATGTGTATCAGTCCTGTTGTATCTGGAAGATTCTATTTCATCTACAATCCTTTGACCTGTATTAATTTAAACCAGACCAAACTATAGCACTGAGAAAGTGCAGTGGACACAAAGTTCCACTCCTAGCTAGGAAGCTACTTGCAATCTATACCTGCTAAGAAAGGGAAAATAAGTTTTCTGCAATGGAGTGTTACTGGGTATATCAAACACACCCAAAGATGGAATCATGCCCAGAAATGAGTGGAGAACCAAAATTGGACACCTTTTTTTTTTTTCATTTTTAAAATATGGTATGAGTTTTTTGTTTCATTTTCTTTTGTTTTGAATTTATTTGTCTTATTGATTTGTTTTGTTGTTGTTGTTGTCATCATTTAGATTTTCATTTTTTGTCATTTGGGTACTTTGAGGGAGAGAGAGAAACAAAAAGAGGAAAGAGAGAGGAAGAAAATGAATTCTGGTGAGTGGGGAAGTGGGGGAGGGCCTGAGAGCAATAATGAGAGAGGAAAATATGATCAAAATAAATTGCATACAATTTTAAATTAACTATGCATCTTTTTAAAATGTTCAGGTAATTGTTTGGAACTGGAAATAATCATTTTAAGTGAAATAACCTGGATTCAGAGAAACCAAGTCATATGTTTTCTATGGTTTGTGGCTGTTAGCTTTGAATCTTTAGATTTGAGTGTTTTATTTGCTAGGATGTGGTGATATTAAGGGTTGAAAGGGAATAATGAAACTGGAATTGTCAAATTGATAGGCATTACCAAGTGAAATAACCAGGCAGAGGGATAATAAAGGGATGGATAATTAACATTAAGGGCATTCTAAAAAGTCAGACAGAACTCTAATATTATAGAAGCTTCCTAAAGTATATGCATACATGCATATAAAGAGTCTAAGTGGAGTTGCTAGATAATGGGGCAACAATGCTCCACTTGACACCATAGCATGACAAATAAAAGCCTGGCACCAGGAATGGATTATTCCTTTTGGAGTTGTTGGCAAGCGATGTACTCCCAAACATTACTAGCTATTGCCAATGTTTTTGTTAACCCTCCAGAACTTCTTGGTGAGATCCAAATTGCTGAAGATGCCACAAACTTGGGCCATAGCACATGGGGAGATAAATCTTGTACTCAGCTTGAAGCTTCATCCTTTCTGGCTAGCTTTCAGAGTGCTGGAAGGTGCTATGCATGCTACTGGAGAAGGCAAGGAATTATTCAACTGTTAACGCTTTCACCTCAGTAACGACTGGCCTGGTAATATGTCCACTGATGCAACAGCAACACAAATTCATTGTGTAAAACTCTCAAAGAACCAATAAAAAATTAGACAAAGTAAATGAGAATAGGCAATATTAGTCAAATCACTGAAATGGTCACCAGAATTTTCAGTTTGATAATGAAGCCCCTAATGTGTTGGGAGTTGTGCTGCATGGTTGCAGATTGGTATATGAGTGTTTGTCCAATGGGTCTACAGATAAGGCAAAAGACAGTCTCACTCAGCAAGGACCAGTGGACTTTGTGGACAGTGCAGAATATGGTTGGGACTGCCCCTCTTGCATACACTCTTCTCTCTTATATAAATTGATGATTCTCTTGGTTGTTTTAGTGTCATTTTGTCAATCATGCTTGGGATAGAAACCCTATTTTTTTCTCAAATATCTTTCCTTGAATTTCTTGGAAGCTGCTGCTTCTCAGGTTTTTTGTCAGGGGATACCACCTGTCACTTTAGAACCCTGGAACTGTTCTAATTCTGTGCTGACAGGATCAGAGGCGAATCACCCTATTTCTGTAAATATGTTTTGAATGACGTTGTTCTTGCAATGTGTGCCTATGTAAATCAACTTTTAGTTTTGTAGAAACAGGATGTACCTGGCTTAGTGTTTAGCCAAACTATCAAAATGATAAGTGTTATTTTTGGTTTAAAGATGGGGTAAGATGTTTTGATGTAAAAGTTGGGAGAAAACATATTTGACATATTTGTTTTTGCTGGAGGTTAACCTTGTAGGATGGGAAATAATGTGCTTGTTAATATGAAAAAACATGATTGTTTTTGATATATAAATAAAAATGACTGGAGAACCACTTATGTGAAATTCATCTGATGGTTGGAAAATTCACTTCTTTGTACAGACACCCCTTGCCTGTTTCAGGACCAGAACCCAGGCTGGGGCTTGGACTGTAACATTGATGGGGACACTTATTTTTAGGAGATGTAAATTATACAGTAACATTCTAAACTAAGTCCCATAATTCTATAGGTTACGCTTTTACAAATATATTTCTTCAACCAAGAAGAATATGGAAAATTCAGAACCCACACGAGAGCTGCAGTTTCAAGAAGAGACCAATGGCTTTGCATCTTCCATTGATAGCTTGGCCTCTCTGAAGACACTGCCTTACATTTGGGTCAATTTTCCTTTGGAAATGAGGAGAAAAATATGGACCAAGACATAGATTGGATTAAATTGGTACTTACTTGTAGGAGGTTCTTCTGGAGCAGGTCTATTATAACCTAGAAAATAGAAAACAGGTAAGAGGAAGGGAGAGCACAGGAAAGAATTTAGCATGCTTTGATCTATATGGCACCACACCACCCTTATATACATTATTGAACATCAATTCAGGTTTTAAGATCTGACAAATCATACTGAATAAAAATTTCCTGGTATTTCAACTAATCCCCTCTCTTCCCACACATCTAGCATATTCCAATAGGTTTTTACAAAATATATTTTCACACCTCACTTCCACAATATTAAGCATCAATATACACCATTATCTTTCCTTCTACTCTGCCATTATATATCCATCAAGAAGATCCTCAGGCGTGGGCAGGGGCTGCAGAGGCAGGCAGGTGGAGTGGTGGGGTGGTGGCTGCAATTTTAATAAAAACCAGAAACTGAGCTACCACCCACTGAGGAATTAATGAAAACAAGCTCCTAACCAAGAGCTTGGAACATGGATGCCTTTAATCCCAACACCCGAGGAAGGAGCAATCACCATGGGATGAGACCAGAATGGGATCTGAACACTGTCTGAGGCCAACCCAGGGCCCAGCTGCCAATCCTGCAAAACCCAACAACTTGGAGGTGTTGCTGAGACTACCCTACTCAGCTGAAATCCATCCGGGAGAGGAATCGAAAACCTACAGTTTGCAGCCTGAGGAAAGAACAGCTGAGAAGTTGACGAATGAGCAAAATGTGACCTGAGAACACAAAAGAAGACACTGCCCAGGCACCGAACCAGATCACCAGAATCTTAAGTATATACTTCACTGACTGAGAACAGGTAAGGTCCCATCTCCAGACTGGCAGATCAGGTCTCTGACTCCTAGGCCCTACCCACTGGAGTCCCAGTGACCAGACAGCTACCTTTCTCTACTCCCCCCCCCAAAAAAAACCCCTCAAAACAAAAAACAAACAAAAAACTAACCCCTATGAACCTAACAACCACTGAAACCATAAGCACACCCTACACCAACCGGGAACAACTGCTCCCAGAGACAGAACCCACTAACACTGATTTGACTAAGCTGATCCTGAACAAACAGAGACCAAAAGCACCAATTTAACAAAGAAATCCTAGTGAACCAAGACTAAAAATTAGAACAAGAGAGGTACCTTCAGACACAGACACTGCCTGCACTGAACAGAGGAAGAGATGAGTAGACACCAGTGCAAAAACACTGGCAACAACATGAAGACCTATAAGACAACATCACAACCTAGTGACTCTACACCTACAAGACCCAAACATGCCAAGGAAGAAGAAACAGAAGAAATCAACCCTAAAAATGACTTCAAGAAGATGATAGAGGCCCTTAAAGAAGAAATGAAAAACTCCATTAAAGAGGAAGTGAAAAACTCCCTTAGAGAGGAAATAAAAAATTCCCTTAAAGAGGAAATGAAAAACTCCATTAAAGAGGAAATAAAAATTCCCTGGGTTGGGGATTTAGCTCAGTGGTAGAGTGCTTGCCTAGCAAGCACAAGGTCCTGGGTTCGGTCCTCAGCTCTGAAAAAAAAAATTCCCTTAAAGAGGAAATGAAAAACCCCATTAAAGAGGAAGTGAAAAACTCCCTTAGAGAGGAAATAAAAAATTCCTTTAAAGAAAAAATGAAAAACTCTATTAAAGAGGAAATAAAAATTTCCCTTAAAGAGGAAATGAAAAACTCCATTAAAGAGGAAGTGAAAAACTCCCTTAGAGAGGAAATAAAAAAATTGCCTTAAAGAAATGGAAGAAAAAAAAACAAAAAAAATTGGAAGAAATCAAAGAAAGCCAAGAAAAATTAATAAAACAGATGAAGGAAACCATCCACAATCTGAAAAAATGAAATTGAGACAATAAAGAAAACAGAAACTGAGGAAATGTTGGAAATAGAAATCCTGACTAAATGAACAGGAACTACAGAAACAAGCATAAACAACCAAATGCAAGAGATGGAACAGAGAATCTTAGACAATGAAGACACAATAGAGAAAATAGATGTATCAGTCAAAGAAAACACTAAAGACAAAAAAGTTGTAACACAAAACATCCAAGAAATTTGGGACACCATGAAAAGACCAAACCTAAGAATAATAGGAATAGAAGAAGGAGAAGAATACCAACTCAAAGGCACAGAAAATGTATTCAACAAAATCATAGAAGAAAACTTTCCTAACCTAAAGAAAGAAATACCTATGAAGATTCAAGAAGCTTACAGAACACCAAATAAGCTGTATCCAAAAAAAAAGTCCCCTCACCACATAATAATCAAAACACTAAACATACAGAACAAAGAAAAAATATTAAGAGCCACAAAGGAAAAAGACCAAGTAACATATAAAGGCAAACTCATCAGAATGACACCAGACTTCTCAAGAGAGTCTATGAAAGCTAGAAGGTCCAGGACAAATATTATGCAGACACTAAGAGACCATGGATGCCAACCCAGACTATTATACCCAGCAAAACTCTCAATCACCATAGACAGAGTAAACAAAATATTCCATAATAAAAATGATAAAACCAGATTTAAACAATACCTGTCCACAAACCCAGCTCTACAGAAAGCACTAGAAGGAAAAACCAACCTAAAGAAGCTAAACATACCTATAAAAACTCAGGAAATAGAAAATCCCACACCAAAAAACACCAAAGAAGGACAACACAACATGACCACAAAAATAACAGGAACTAACAATCACTGGTCATTAATATCCATCAATATCAATGGTCTCAACTCACCTATAAAAAGACACAGACTAACAGAATGGTAAGAAAATAGGATCCATCCTTCTGCTGCATACAAGAAACACACCTTAACTTCAAAGACAGATACTACCACAAAGTAAAGGGATGGGAAAAGGCTTTCCAAGCAAATGGACCTAAGAAATAAGCTGGTGTAGTTATCCTAATATCTAATAAAATAGACTTCAAGCTAAAATCAATCTAAAGAAATCAGGATGGACATTACATATTTATCACAGGAAAAATACACCAAGATGAAGTTTCTATCCTGAACATTTATGCCCCAAATACAAAGGCACCCACATTCATAAAAGAAACATTACTAAAGCTTAAAACACACATCAAACCCTGCACATTAGTAGTGGGAGGTTTCAACACACCACTCTCACCAAAAGACAGATCTACCAGATTGAAACTCAACAAAGAAATAAAGGACCTAACATATGTTATGACTCAAATGGACTTAATAGATATCTATAGAACATTCCAACCTAACACAAAAGAATATACCTTCTTCTCAGCACCCCATAGAACCTTCTCAAAAATTGACCACATGCTTGGTCACAAAACAAATCTCAACAGATACAAAAACATTGGAATAACCTCCTGTATCTTATCGGACCACCATGCCTTAAAGTTAGACTTCAACAACAACAAAAATTATAGAAAGCCTACAATCTCATGGAAACTGAATAATGCTCACATGAAACATCAATGGGTCAAGGAAGAAATAAAGAAAGAAATTAAATATTTCCTAGAATTCAATGAAAATGAAAGTACAACATACTCAAACTTATGGGACACTATGAAACCAGTACTAAGAGGAAAATTCATGGCTCTGAATGCACACGTAAAGAAGATGGAGAAATCTCATACCAATGAATTAACAGCACAACTGAAAGTGCTAGAACAAAAAGAAACAAACTCACCCAGGAGAAATAGATGCCAAGAAATAATTAAATTTAGGGCTGAAATCAATGAAATAGAAACCAAGAGAACAATACACAAAATCAATGAAACAAAGAGGTGGTTCTTTGAAAAAAATCAACAAAATAGACAAACCCCTAACCAAATTAACCAAAAGGCAAAGAGAGAGCACCCAAATTAACAAAATCAGAAATGAAAAGGGAGATATAACAACAGACAATGAGGAAATCCAGAGAGTCATCAGGTCATACTTCAAAAACCTGTACTCCACAAAATTTGAAAATCTGGAAGATATTGACAATTTTCTGGATAGATACCACATACCAAAGTTAAATCAAGACCACAGAAACCATTCTGTAGTGGATAGCCATCCCCGCATTGGCCTGGAAGTTCCAACCCCCATTGAGGCTTCAGTAATGATCACGCCCACAAGGCGGGGCAGAGGAGGGAGCGGAAGACCGAGGATCAAGAGGAGGTCGCTCTCTTGGTTTGGGGACGCTGGACGCAGGAGGTAGACTGAGCAAAGTTCTCCAGAGAACACTGCCGGACTGTGCTATACCTTTGCCAGACCCTGCAACCTACCCCTTCATTTGTAAGTTACCCCACAAAATAAACCTCCCTTTTAACTACGTGGAGTGGCCTTAATAATTTCACCAATATCTGGCGCCCAACGTGGGGCTCGAACCCACGACCCTGAGATTAAGAGTCTCATGATCTACCGAATAGACCGATAACCCCTAAAGAAACAGAAACAGTCATCAAAAGTCACCCAACCAAAAAAAGCCCAGGAACAGATGGTTTCAGTGCAGAATTCTACCAGACTTTCAAAGAAGAACTAATACCAATACCCTTCAAATTATTCCACACAATAGAAACAGAAGGAACACTACCAAACTTTCTATGAAGCTACAATTACCCTCATTCCCAAACCAAACAAAAATGCAACAAAGAAAGAGAATTACAGACCAATCTCCCTCATGAACATTGATGCAAAAATACTCAACAAAATTGATGCAAAAATACTCAACAAAATTTTGGCAAACTGAATCCAAGAATACATAAAAAATAATTATCCATCATGACCAAGTAGGTTTCATCCCAGGGATGCAACGATGGTTCAACATATGAAAATCTGTCAATGTAATACACCATATAAACATACTGAAAGAAAAAAACCACATGATCATCTCATTAGATGCTGAAAAAGCCTTTGACAAAATCCAACACCCCTTCATGATAAAGGTCTTAGAGAGATCAGGTATACAAGGAACATTCCTAAACATAAGATAGGCAATTCACAGCAAGCCAACAGCCACTATCAAATTAAATGGAGAGAAACTCAAACCGATACCACTAAAATCAGGAACAAGACAAGGCTGTCCACTCTCCCTGTATTTATTCAATATAATACTAGAAGTTCTAGCTAGAGCAATAAGACAACAAAAAGAGATCAAAGGGATACAAATTGGAAAGGAATAAGTCAAACTTTCACTATTTGCAGATGATATGATAATATACATAAGTGACCCCCAAAACTGTACCAGGGAACTCCTACAGCTGATAAACTCCTTCAGTAAAGTGGCAGGATATAAGATCAACTAAAAAAAAATCAGTAGCCCTCCTATACACAAATGATAAAAGGACTGAGAAAAGTCAGAGAAACATCACCCTTTAAAATAGCAACAAATAATATAAAATACCTTGGGATAACACTAACTAAACAAGTGAAGGGCCTTTTTGATAAGAACTTTAAATCTCTAAAGAAAGAAATTGAAGAAGATATCAGAAAAATGGAAGGATATCCCATGCTCATGAATAGGTAAGATTAACATAGTAAAAATGGCAATCTTACCAAAAGCAATCTACAGATTCAATGCAATCCCCATCAAAATCCCAACACAATTCTTCACAGACTTGGAAAGAAAAATACTCAACTTCATATGGAAAAACAAAAGACCCAGGATAGCTAAAAGAATCCTGTATGATAGAGCAACCTCTGAAGGAATCACCATCCCTGACCTCAAGCTCTACTATAGAGCTATAGTAATAAAAACAGCCTGGCACTGGTATAAAAACTGACATACAGACCAATGGAATCGGATTGAAGACCCTGACATTAATCCACACACATATGAACACCTGATTTTTGAGAAAGAAGCCCAAACTATACAATGGAAAAAAGAAAGTATCTTCAACAAATGGTGCTGGCATAACTGGATGTCAATATGTAAAAGATTACAAATAGATCCATATCTTTTGCCATGCACAAAACTTAAGTCCAAGTGGATCAAAGACTTCAACATAAATCCTGTTACACTAAACTTAATAGAAGAGAAAGTAGGAAGTACTCTTGAATGCACTGGCACTGGAGATCATTTTCTAAATATAACACCAACAGCACAAACACTGAGCACAACAATTAATAAATGGGACCTCTTGAAACTGAGAAGCTTTTACAGGGCAAAAGATATAGTCAATAAGACAAAAAGACAGCCTACAGAATGGGAAAAGATCTTCACCAACCCCACATCTGACAGAGGATTGATCTCCACAGTATATAAAGAACTCAAGAAATTAGACATTAAAATACCAAACAATCCAACGAAAAAATGGGCTAAAGAGGTAAACAGAGAATTCACAAAACAAGAGTCACAAATGGCTGAAAGACATTTAAAGAAATGCTCAACATCCTTAATTATCAGAGAAATGCAAATCAAAACGACTCTGAGATACCACCTTACACCTGTCAGAATGACTATGATCAAAAACACTAATGACAGTCAATGTTGGAGAGGATGCGGAGCAAAGGGAACACTCCTCCACTGCTGGTGGGAATGCAAACTTGTACAAGCACTGTGGAAATCAATATGGTGGTTTCTCAGAAAATTGGGAATCGAACTACCTCAAGACCCAGCCATACCACTCTTAGGCATATACCCAAGGAATGCTCAACCATATCACAAAGATACATGCTCAACTATGTTCATGGCAGCATTATTTGTAATAGCCAGAACCTGGAAACAACCTAGATGCCTATCAACTGAAGAATGGATTAAGAAATGTGGTACATATACACAATGGAGTACTACTCAGCAGAGAAAAACAATGACGTCATGAGGTTTGCAGGCAAATGGATGGAACTAGAAAAATCATCCCAAGTGAGGTAACCCAAACCCAGAAGGACAAACATGGTATGTACTCACTCATAAGTGGATTCTAGATAGAAAGCAAAGAACAATCAGACTGCAACCCACAGAACCATAAGGCTATATATATTGCATGGAGAACCCTAGGATGACTGTTGCTTATAATAAGATTTGGTTTTACTCAATTACTGAGCAACCCTCAATGAAATATTATACTATTAAGGTAAGAATTCATACTGTATCAAGCTGATAATAAAAAATTAATTAATTAATCTAAAAATAAAAAAGAAAAGAAAAATTTGAACTATTAAAAACAAAACGAAACAAAACCAGCCGGGCGGTGGTGGCACCTGCCTTTATTCCCAGCTAGGGAGGTAGAGCCAGGTGGATCGCTTTAAGTTCAAGGCCAGTTTGTGCTACCAAGTGAGTTCCAGGAAAGGCGCAAAGCTACACAGGGAAACCCTGTCTCGAAAAACAAAAAAACAAAACAAACAAAAACCAAACAAACCCTGGTGAGCTGCCTGTTTTTCCTTTATGGTTCTTAGTTGTTCTTTTGCAGAGATGCCAGCTTACGTCATTCTGGGATCAAGAATAATGGGCCTTGGCGGTTTGTATTCCTGGAGTTGTGTCCATGACAGTGGATACCCAAACACTCCAGAAGAGAATTTGACATCACTGCTGCCATTGTTGCTGTTATAACAGTGAATACCACTGCTACTACTGTTTCTGGGATTGCCATATCATAATTGGTTACTACAGCTAGCACAGTGGAGACCCTGGGCAGCAAAAGTAGTTACCACAGTTAGTTAATCTTTCATTCTATTGGGCATGACAAATTTAAATCAATAGTTGTATACATTTCAATTGGCTTTGAAAGTTATAAATTTACAAACTCAAGTTCCATTTGCTTTTGGGATACCATCTTACAAGGACTCCAATTTGCAGTAAGGCTCATCAAGGAAGGGAATGGCTCAGTTGCCTTTAGCCTACCAGCTATGTGCGGGTTAAGACTTCTGTTGGTCTTTTCTGTGCCAAACACACAGATTGCAAGCCCAGCACCACTTAGAGATCTTTGGCACCAGTTAACTCTGCAGCTCTCACAAGATTGAGCTTGTATGATAATGAGTATTCAGAGATGGGTAATGCCTGGGGTGGGGGGGCTCACCAACCTAAAACAGAGAGCCTGTGTGGCCTGGACAGGTGTCTCCATGATGGGTAAGGTGACCTGCTGATGTCCCACACAACCTAAGTCAGAAGCTCATTTTTTAGTAAAAGCAGGGGGGGGGGAACCTATAGGTCCCTGGCCCCCGTTTTGGGTAACTGTTGCCTTGCTTGCTGACCTTGACCTTGATGTCCTCCGTATGCTAATTCCCTTCGAGATTCCACCCTCCTGAATGCTTAAGGGAAGGTCCTTGTCTGTGTATCCAGCATATTGGGCGTTAACAGCTTAGATGTAAGATTGTAAAACATCAGAAGTGGGGGTGGGAATTTAGCTCAGTAGTAGAGCGCTTGCCTAGCAAGTGCAAGGCCTGGGTTTTAATCCCCAGCTCCAAAAAGAAAAAACATCAGAAGCAAACTTCTGCCCTCCAGGGTTCTCCCATTGTGCTGTAAGCCTGTATTTAAGACCTCTTCCCTCTTTCAATAAATGTCACTTGGCATTCAAAAAAAAAAAGAAGAGGGGATCAAGATCATGGTGGGGGCCAGGCCATGGTAGCGCACACTTGTAACCCTAGCACTTGGGAGGCAGAGGCAGGAGGCTCTCTGTGAGTTCGAGACCAGCCTGGTCTACAGCGCTAGTCCAGAACAGGCTCCAAAGCTACAGAGAAACCCTGTCTCGAAAAACCAAAAACCCCAAAACCAACCAACCAAACAACCAACCAACCAACCAAACAAACAAACAAAAAAACTTCATTAGGCAGTGGTGGTGCATGCCTTTAATCCCAGCACTCGCAAGGCAGAGGCAGGTAGATCTTTGTGAGTTTGAGGCCAGCCTGGTCTACCGAGCAAGATCCAGGAAAGGTGCAAAGCTATCCAGAGAAACCCTGTCTTGAAAAACCAAAAATGAAAGAAAAAAAAAAAAAAGATCATGATGGGGAAACCCACAGAGACAGCTGACCATTGCTGACAGTTGCTAGTTGGAGCTCACTGACTCTGGACTGACAGCTCGGGAACCTGCATGGGACTGAACTAGGCCCGCTGAATGTGGGTGACAGTTGTGTGGCTTGATCTGTTTGTGCGGTCCCTGGCAGCAGGACCAGGACTTATCCCATGTGCATTAACTGACATTTTGGAACCCATTCCCTGTGGTGGGATACCTTGATCAGCCTTGATACAATGGCAAGGGGCTAGGCTATTTTTCAACTTGGTATGCCAGACTTTGTTAAGTACCATGGGAGGCCTTACCCACTTTGAATAGTGGATGGGGGTAGAGTGGGAGGGAGGTGAGGAGGAAGGGGAGGGAGGGGTAAGTGGGGTTGGTATGTTAAATGAAAACAATTTTAATAAATAAATATATTTTAAAAAAAAATAACAACCACTTCTTTGTATTAGGTTGTTTTTTTTTTTTTTTTTTTTTTTTTTTTTTTTCGAGACAGGGTTTCTCTGTGAAGCTCTGTGCCTTTTCCTGGAATTCACTTGGTAGCCCAGGCTGGCCTCAAACTCACAGAGATCCACCTGGCTCTGCCTCCCTAGTGCAGGGATGAAAGGCGTGTGGCACCACTGACCCAGCTGTATTAGATTTTAACTTGTCTATACTTCTGAGATTATTCCAAATAAAAATTTATATAAAAAAGAAGATCCTCATTGAGCAGGTACTATGCATAGTATTCCATTTTCATTTGAAGTATATAGTCCAAAGAGACAAAAATAAATGAATAAAACAAAGGGTGTATCTCCCTCTTCTGCAGTTCACATTAGAAAAAGGTACAGATGAAAGTTGTTGTTCTTTTACAAGGTATGGTTTATAGTAAATGCTGAACAGAAAGTGAAAAGAGGCTGAATATTGTACACAAATACTTGCAATGGCTTAGTGAAACACATTGGATATAAAATGCTGCATGTCAAAATTTCAATTGGTCAAGATTCAGTGTAGGAAAGGCAAGTCCCTTTGTAGCTCTGTGCTTTGTTTCCTTTCTTTTTTAAATTCAGAGTAATATAAATACATTATATCTTTTAGCCAACTTCAAGGGGTATTATGGTTCAAGTGGCTTGGCATTTGATGAGACATAGAGAAATTGAATTGATAATCCTCTTGACATACTTATCAAGCAAGTTTATTTTTTTTTTTAAATCTGGTTAGGAAGGATGGAAACACCCAATGTAAAATAAGAACATACAATAAACTGATCAATACAGTATTACCAATACTATTGATAGAGATAGAAAAAAAATAAAGGATGCCTGGGGGACATTCTACAGCAAATCACAGAGCAACTCACCATTGACATATAAACTATCCTTGTCCAGTGAGTAGTTGCCCAGCTGGGTGATTTCCTGGTTTAGATTTTTCAGCTCTGAGTACAGTCCTTGGATGTCCATCCCAGGATGTGAAGGGTCATGGTGGTAGGTGCAGATGGCATCCACACCAGTGGCTGTTCCATTCGCCTTAGACCTAGACAGAGAGGAGTGTGGAGATTTTAGAAAAGTCGTAATGAAGATCAGAACCAGAAGGAAGGAGGAGGAATTAGAATGGTAACAATAAGCAATGGTCATTCCTGGACAATGATCAGAAAGTAGCTTCACCTGAGAGAATCCAATCTGCAACTTGAGTTGAAGGAGCCATTTTGGAACAAGTGTCCAAGCTGTGGATGGTAAAGGAGGAGGGAAATGAAAAGAGGCATTGAAAAGGGGGTCATGTGGGATTTACCTTCCCCAGACTGCTTGGATAAGGTTCTCACCAGGTACTGCAGGACACTCTCAGTTGAGCTGAACACAGCTGAGCCATTGCTCATATTTGATGAATATGGAAGATTGGTTATGGTGAAGTTGATTGTTAGGATCTCCAGATGGTGCCCCATAGCTGCAGGAAGAGAAGAGATACAACTGAGAATTGCTTGATACCAGAGTAGAATCTTGTTCTCATCAGCTTGTGTTAAGTTTATGTCTCCAACCATATCCCAGCGTATCCATTCAGGTCAGAAACTACACATCTTAACTCTACATCACACAAATTGCCTTTTCTGAATGTTCCTCAAATTAATTATCTATTCATTTTAGTTTAGTTCTTATGACTACAATGACTAGAATTTTTTTCCTTCAGACTCAATGGATGCTCTATCTAAAGATGTTCTCTATCCTGAGCACTAAAAGTGTCCTTCTGAAATAAGTCTCTTACTAAGATAATTCATAATCCATTACTACCCATTGTTCTTTGTGTGCTTTCAGGGGCTAGTATAAGCTTGAAAATTTGACACTTATGGTGGCTAATATTGGTTTTCAAGTCATCACACTTGGGAAGAAATATTGAAGAATTGCTGTCATCATATTGACCTGTGTCTTTCTTTATCTTTGGGGCATTATCTTGATTACTACTTGATGTAGGAGACCCAGTTAACTACGAGCAGCACCACCACCAGGCAGGTGGGCTTGGGAAGTACAAGAAAGCTATCTGATATGAGCCTGAAAGCAAGCCAGTACACAAAGTTCCCCCGTGGTCTGCTTTAAGTCCTCTTGCTAGCTTTCTGCCTTGAGTTTTTACTTGGCTTCCCTTGAGTATAAAATGTGATATGGAACTGTAAGTTGAAATAAACTTGTACTTCCCCAAGTTCCTTTAGACTATAACATTTATCATAACAACAGAAGGCATCCTACAACTGCTTTCAACTCATCTTCCATTGACTTCCATTCTCATTTACTCATCTATCCTGAACTGACCACTATGACCCAAGACAGGACATTGAAAGGCAGCACTGGGAGTTGAGCAATATGATTCATGGAAATCAAAATCCTCTTAGTTCTACATAGCCACTACATTGTTGCTGGTCACTGAGCCCTCATATTGAAATCCTCACTTCCTGGAACATTTCATTCTTATTTTATCTGAATGACTCCTACTCATCCCGAGAGAGTCAGTTCAGGAGGAATTTTCCTCAGCAAGCCTTCTCCTTTCTGCATTATGTTACATGCCTGTTACCCCCATACTCCCAACCCCACAAATATCTAAAGTATTGCAGTAGTCTATTTGTCTCACGTGCCTTTTGGCTCAATGTGAGCAAGTACTTGGTTGGATTATTAGTCTGATCCTTGTGCATATGAAGATGGTCCTGACACTAGGAACTTCACATATTGGTGTCCTAACTGGAATTTTGATGGTGGAGGTGTGGGACAGGGATCTAATCAAATTTAGTCAATGGATCCCAACATACCTGTGTCAGGTTCTGGCTGCAGAGATGTAGATATAGAAGGTAGGGTAATGGTGGCTGGCTCAGGAGCTGTGGAAAGGATTGTCATTGTTGAAATACTTATTTCTTCAAATATTTTATGCTTCATTTATCTATTGCTCATAGTCATCCTGATAAATCCAGTTTAGGAGGAATTTCTTTCTCAGAAATCCTTCCCATTTCTACATACATTAAAGACTGTTCATAGTCAGAGAGTTTTTTTTTTTCTAGCTATGGTCCGAGGGAGGCACACTACCTTTCACACCTGAACCATGAACTACCACAAAGAGTGATTGTGTTAGTGAAGAAGTGAACAAGCCTATGAATGGAATTAACTCAAGATATTGAGATTAGTGATTAGCATAAGGGATGAGCAAAGATGGATTAGGGCGATATAAAATTAAAGGGATAAATGGATGGATGGATGGAAGGAAGGTTATATAAAAGGAGGGCCAAACTAGAATTCAAGAAGAATCAAATTAAAGACAATATGGAGAGATAGAAGAAAGAAGAGAAGAAAGGACAGCTAAATGAACGAACTTGATGATGGGTAAACAAATGTGTGTGTGTGTGTGTGTGTGTGTGTGTGTGTGTGTGTGTGTGTGTGTGTTTCAATGGGCTGATATAGCATTGTTATATAGATGTGTTGATGAAAATTAAGTAGATGGGTAGGTGGATAAATGAATACATAAGTACTGCATTCATGTATACGTAAATGGACTGGTATGTGTATTCACAGGATAAAGAAAGAAGGTGAATGCTAAGCAGACACAAAAACATTAACAATAGGTGTATAAACACCTGAACTGACTAAAATGTACATTTATAGTAGCTGATGTAAGAGTGGGTGATCATACCAGTTTGAGTATATGGATATATAGGCATGTATATGATTGATGAAAGGTCAGGTGGATGTATGTATGAATGGATAAAGGAAAAAAGAAGAAATAAAATATTAACTGGAAAATGGACTGTAGTATGGATTTATCAATGAAACTGGATGAGTGAATTAATACAATCAAGAATATAGGTAGGAGATAAAAGAAACAAAATAAATACAAAAGAATTGGCAGGAGAATAGTTGGGTGGATGGATGGATGGGTGGATCAATGGATGGATGAATCAGTTGATAGATGAATTGATGGAAACATGATATGAGTTCAGGAACATCTAGAAAATAGAAGTATAAATAGCTGGAAAGATAAATGATGGATAGTTCAATGAACATCCAAAATTAACTCCAAATGATTAAAAAAACTTTACATAAGTCATGTACCCTGATGTAATTTAGGAGAAAATGGGTAATACAGTTAAACTTACTGTAACAGGAAAGGATTTTGGAGACAGAACCTGGATAGCATAGGATCAAAAACTAACAATTAATAAACAGGTCCCATGAACATAAAAAGCTTCTTTACAGAAAAAGAAAGCAGCTTCCTTCAGAATGGCAAAAATCTGTGTTATTTACATATCTGACAGAAGGTTTGTGTCTAAAATATACATATAAATAAAAAATTAGCCACCAAGAAAGGAATCCAATTGAAAATTTAGCATGGCTCGGATAATTTTTACAAAATGAAATATAATTTTTAAAGAAACATTTTTTAAATGTTCAACATCCCTTGGTATCAGGGATAAGAAAATGAAAACTTCTTTAAGATTTCATCTTTCCTTTATCAGAATAGTTTAAAAAAAAAACCCAAATCAAACAAACAAAATAAATGACAACAAATGCTGGCATGGATGTGGGGAACAGGAACAATCATTCACTTCTTCTTTTTTTTTTTTTTTTTTTAGCTGAGGATCAAACTCAGGGCCTTGCGCTTGCTAGGCAAGTGCTCTACCACTTTTCTAAATCCCCAACCCTCATTCACTTCTATTGGGGGTGTAACCACTACAGAAATAAATGTGGAGGTTCCTAAAAATTCTGGAAAAATCTACTATGAGATCCAGCATTATCACTCTTGAGCATACACTCCAAGGAGTCTAAACACTACTATTGAGAAACATGCATGTCCATGTTTATTGATGCTCTTTTCACAATATCTAGGAAATTTCAACAGTCCAGATGTCCATCAACTGATGAATAGATAATAAAAATATGGAAAATATACACAATATTTTTCAGCTGGTAAAAATAATACAATTGCCATACTCTCTGTGGATTCCTATGTATACAGTCCTGTTGTATTTGGAAGATACTATTTCCTTGGAGTCATCTACAGTCATTTGAACTGTATAAGTTTAAAACAGACAAAATTACAGTACTGAGAAACTGAAGAGGACACAAAGTTCCTTCCACCCCTAGTCAAGAAGCTATCTGTGCAGGGCAGAGGTGGCACATGCCTTTAACCCCAGCACTTGGTAGGCTGAGGCAGGCGGATCTCTGTGAGTTCGAAGCTAGCCTGGTCTACAGAGCGAGTTCCAGGACAGCCAGAGTTACACTGAGGAGGAGGAGGAGGAGGAGGAGGAGAACAACAACAACAACAATAAGAAAAAGAACAAGAAGAACAACAAGAAGAAGCTATTTGCAATTTATACCTGCTAAGAAAAGGAAAATAAATTTTCTCCAGTGGAGCATCACTGGTTATATCAAACACACCCAGAGATGGACTCATGCTCAGAAATGGCGAACAGAAAAGGGACATCATTTTTTTTTTTTCAATTTTAAATTTGGTATGAGATTTTTGTTTTATTTTCTAGGTACTGAACTTACTTAATATTGCTTTTTTGTTTGTTTGCTTATTTGTTTGGATTTTCTGTTTTGTATTTTGAGTACATTGGGGGAGAGAGAGAAACAGAAAGAGAGAGGAAGAAAAGAAATTTGGGTGAGTAGGGAAGTGGGGATGACATGAGAGCAATAACTGGAGAGGAAAACATGATCAAAATATATTTTATAAATATTTAAAGGAACTAATAAAAATTAGAAAAATTAATAAAAGAACTAATAAAAATTAGAACAAATACAAGAGAGAAGGGAATTTTAGTTAAAACACTAAAATAATCATCAGAATTTGCAGCTTGATAATAAATCCCCTAATGAAGACTCTTCTTTTTATAAAACATAAATCACAGAGTAACCATCTAAACTAAGCCTCATAATTCTATAGGTTACACTTTTAGAAATACATTTCTCCAATCAAGCAGAATATGGAAAATTCAGAAACCCAACATGAGAGGTGCAGTTTCAAGAAGAAACCAATGGCTCTTCATCTTACTTCCATTGAGAACTTGACCTCTCTGAAGACACTGGTTGGGCTAAATTGGTACTTACTTGTAGGAGGTTCTTCTGGAGCAGGTTTTTTATAACCTAGAAAATAGAAGATATATTAGAGGATGGGAAAGCAAAGGAAAAGATTCATCATGCTTTGGTCCATATGGCACCACACCACCCTTATATAGACTAGTGAACATACATTCATGTTATAAGATCTGACAAATCATCCTGGAAAAGAATTTTCTGGTATTTCAACTATACCCGTCTCTTCCCATACCTCTATCATGTTCCCAATTGGTTCTTACAAAACATATTTTCACACCTCACTTCCACAATATTATGTATCAATACATACCATTATCTTTCCTTTACTCTGCCACTATATATCCATTTAGAATATATATCCTTTTTGAGCATTTACTATGGGTAGTATTCCATTTCCAAAGGAAGTATATAGTACAAACAGACACAACTAAAAAATAAAACGCAGTGTGTGTCCCCACTGCAGTTCACATTAGGAAAACGTACAGATGAAAGTTACTGGTTCTTTGTATCAGACATATGGTATAGTTTAGAGTAAATGCAGAATAGAAAATAAAAAGAGGCTGGAAATTGTAGACAAATTTTTGCAATGGCTTGATGTAACAGATTGACTATAAAAAGTTTTGTGTCAGCACTTCGATTGGACAAAACTCAGTGTAGGAAGGGCAAGTCTCTTTGTAGCTTTGTGGTTTGTTTGCTTTCTTTTTTAAATTCAGAGTAATGTAGATACATTATACCTTCTTGTCCATTTCATAGGGTATTATGGTTAAAGTAGCTTGGCAATTGACAAGACATAGAGTCATTGAACTTACAATTCTCTGGACACATCTGCAATCAAGTTTCTATATCTTGTTAGTTAGGATGCAAAGAACAAGCATAAATAAATATGGGTTCCATAATCTTTGGCATACATTCTTGGATCTAGGAAGAGTTAGAAAGGAAGCTCAGCAAATGTATTCATATCCTTCTACTTGCTGATTTTTTATAAATTATGACCATACATCCATACCTCCTTGCCAGGCTTTTTGTGTGTGCTTCTTGAATTTTTGAAATAAAGTGCTAAGAAGATAGAATAAACTGGTCTAGACAATACTATCAATACTATTGATAGAGGTAGAAAAAAAATGAAGGATGCCTCAACTTCCTCCACAACAAACCACAGTTCATGCTCACCGTTGACATATAGACTCTCTTTGTCCAGTGTATAGTTGCTCAGCTGGGTTATTCCATGTATCATACTGCTCAGTTTTGAGTACAGTTCTGGGGCGTCCATCCCAGGAAGTGAAGGGTCATGGTTGTAGGTGCAGATAGCATACACACCAGTGGCTGTTCCATTCTTCTCAGCCCTAGAAGGCAAGGAGTATAGAGATTTTAGAAAAGGTGTAATGCAGATAGGAAACAGAAAGAAGGAGCAAGCAGGGGGGCAACAATAATAGCTATCTGGCAAATGGGCAGAAAGTGGACTCACCTGAGGGAATCTAATCTGCAACTTGAGTTGAAAAAAACATTATGAAGCAAGGGTTCCAACTGGGGAGAAAAGCAAGGAAAATAATGGAAATAACATTTGGATAGAGTAGGTAGATATGATTTATCCAAATGGAAGCTACTGGAATGAGGGTCTTACCAGGTTCTTCAGGAGAGTCTCAGTGGAATTGAACACAGCTGAGCTATTGTTCATACTTGCTGAATATGGAAGGTTGGCAATGATGAAACTCACTGTGACAGTCTTCATATGATGTCCCACACCTGAACAAATTGGGAAGAGATACAACTAAGAATTTGTCTGGGGCCAGACTGGAATCCTATACTCATCAAGTAATATCTCCTTGTGTCTTATCATCTACCAACATACCCACCATACCCACAACCTTAATCTTATCTCTGAGTGACACTAATTTACCTTTCTGAATGTTCCTAACATACTTCATGTGTAATTTCCTATCATAATCATATCTTCTCTTATCCATACTACCACCCTACCAGATTCATAGGCTATACCGTCTAAGGGACTTTTTCTACACTGAACTTTAGAAGAGTGTTCTGAAAACAAAGTCTCACTGGGACTTTCCTCTTACTCCTACAACTCATAGATCATTGTGCAGTTTCAGTGTTCAGTTTGAGTGTTTTGATTTGTAATTCAAGTCCCTTTCCAATCTAGTTTCTCATGTCATTTTAGTTTTGGTTACTCATCAATCTGGACCTACCATCCTGCCTTTATGGGCTTTGGACTAAAAATGCAAAAGCTATATTAGGCAATGAACTTTATACTCCATGGATGCCAAATTCCTCTCATTTATCCCATTATACTGTTTTTCTAAGTCAATGAGTCCTTGTTATCATTTCCAGCAACTCTTTATGTCCTGTTTATCTGGATAACTCCTACTCAGCATGAGAGATTCAGATCAGGTTGAACTGTCTCTAGAAAGCCCTTTTCTCTATATATTATGTGACCTGCAAATTTCTCACTGCACTGCAATGGTCTATTCATCTCACAATACTGGTGGTTAGATGAGGCTTGGCTACTGATTAAATTGTTACTATAATATTTGTGTCTGTAATGATGGCTATGGAACTAGGTTCTTCATATTCTTGTGTCTAGATCCCATATAGAAATCAGAACTGTGGAACAGTATATCTTATAATTATAGAAACAGATCCTTTGATACCTGTGGTGGATTCTGTTTGCGCAAGTATTGATGGAGAAGGCAGTATGGTAGTGGCCAGTTCAGGATCTGTGGAATGGGATGTCATCAGGGATGAGAAAATCCCCAGGTATTTAGAGAAGCCCATGCAGCAATAATCCAAAGCAGAACAAACCATTCATAGGTAGATAATACACAAAAGAGATCAAAAGAGTAAGTGGGCAGTAATGTTAGAAAAGCCTGTAAATAAAATTAACTCAGATAATGAGAGTGGTTAGCTGGAGAAAGACTGAGAAAGGAGGATAAATTAATTGGAAGACAGTAATTGAATTGTTAAGTAGATAAGTAGAAAGAAGAATGAATAGATGAAGGGTAACCCAAAATTGAAGAATAATAAGTATCTAGAGAAATGGAAGGAAGGAAAGAGGGGACAAATAACATGTAAGTAAATGAACATGATGGATGGTGGGGACGTGCGTGAATAGATAGATTTTTGTTGGGGTAAGTAAGTGAATGAATAGGTGGGTGGATAGACATATTGGTGGATGGGATGGGTGGTAAATAAGTGGATGGATAAGTTGATAATTAAATGGATGGTGGATGGATGGATGAATGAATAGGTGATGAATGGATGGATACAGGTATATATGGCTAGATAGATGCTGAAAAAAGAAAGAGAAAAGGAATTGATAAGCAGACCAATAGATGAGAAAATATAGATAGATAGTTGAATGAATTGACAGATGTCTAGGTACTGAATACATGGGTAGGTGGTTGCATGGTGGGTGGGTATATGAATGAATAGGTATGTAGGGGGATAATGGATGGATGACTGGGTAGATGTGTGTGTGTGTGTGTGTGTGTGTGTGTGTGTGTGTGTGTGTGTGTGTGCATGTGCGTAAAAGAGGTAAATATCAAAGAAATAGAGGACAAACTAGCAAATGGACAGAAGTATGAGTGGGTAGATAAACAGTGTATGGATGAATGGCTAGACAGCTGACTAGAAAAGGAATGATAGAAGAAATGAAGAAATATAGTATAATGAAAAGGATAATGGATGGATGGATGGGTAACTGAAAATGTGGTTCTGGAGGAAAAGTAACTAGCAAATGAAAGAATGGACAGCTGAAAATATAGATGAGTGGGATACTGAATGAGTGGGCTATTTTATCCAAACACTTTAGTAGACATCAAAATTTGCTACTTAACAATGAAGCATTTGTTTTAGGTAACATAAACCAGTCTCTGAATTGATTTAGCTTAATAACACCATATGAACAATTGTTCAGATTTCTTCTTCTGATTCAGAGGACTAAGGAAAATTCAGAAATCCAACACTAGAGCTTCAGTCTCAAAAAGAAGTCACCAGCTCTGCATCTTCTTTCCACTGAGACTTTGGCCACTCTCCAGAGACTGACTTTTGTTTAGGACAAGCTTCCTTTAGAAATGAGGAGAAAAGCATGGATCAAGACCTAAGTCAGGCTAAACTGATACTTACTTGTGGTTGATTCTTCTGTACTAGTTCCACTGTAACCTAGAAAAGCAAAAAATACAAATAAGTGTAGATGTGTGTCACTTTATACACTGACTGAGCTTCTATTGGTGTTCTATGATCTGAGTGAAGAATGTTCTGGTGTTTCAACTATTCTAACTGTTCCCTACTCAATCTCAACTATGCTCCCCAAAGTGTGTCTATATGCTTTATTTTCATGTATCATTCCCATATTTATATACATCCACTTATACCATCATCCTTTCTACTCTCTCTACACTCATCTGACACATATTTATTGGGAAGTTATCATGTTTGGCGCGGCATTTCTACTTGAAGAATGTAGAATTGAAATAAACACTCCATGTTCCACTACAGTTTACACTGGATTGACAAAGTCTGCATATAATTTAACTTACTTGTTCCTAGTGTCAACCATAATGTCTGCATTATAATGAATATTTGAAAAATGCTGAGTGAATAATACAATGATGAATCTAAGTTGTATAAGTTATTAGATAGAAAAATCTTGCATGAGTCCTTGCAATGGCCAAGTTAAAGAACCAGATTTAAAATGGAAACATTAAAATTCATATCCAGACAAATTTATGTTACAGTGGGAAGGTTCATTTACCTACATGTGCTTTAGTTTGTCTTTGTGTTAAAATGAGAGTAACTTGGGTAAACATCATGCTACACAGTGGTAAATATTGATTGTAAACTGACAAGACCTAGAATCATCAAGAAGACAAAGCTCTGGACATTCTGTTAGGAGGGTTTGGGATTAGTTTAAATGAAGTACATAGCTCTACCCTAATTCTTGGTAGATCTATCCTATGGACAAAGCTCCTGAACCATAAAAGAAATAGAAAGAGAGATGAGGGCCAGTATTTATATTCATCTTCTTCCTGACTTGGGACATAGTATGGCAAGGTGTATCTGCTTTCCTGAAATGCTATTTATGGGTGCTTTTCAACTTCTTGGAAGAAGAATCTAAGAACACAGAACAAACTGGAGTAATGAAGGGCAAGATTTGAGGGAAAGAAAGCTTAGGGGAGCAGGAGATCCCAGCTGGATCAAGAACAGAAAGGGAGAATGAGGAATAACAGACCATGATGAATGAAGACCACATGAGAACAGGAATAGGCAGAGTGCTCAAGAGGTCCCCAGAAATCCACAATGATACAACCTCTGTAGTCTGCTGGCAATGGTCAAGAGAAAGCCTGATCTGACCTAGTCTAGTGATCAGATGACTAAACACCCTAACAGTCGTCTTGGAACTCTCATCCAATAACTTATGGAAGTGGATGCAGAGATCCTCAGCCAGGCCCCAGATGGAGCTCCAGGTGTCCAACTGTAGAGAAAGAGGAAGGTCTGCAAGAGTGTGAATTGTTGAATCCAAGATTGCAAAAATTTGCACAGGGACAAATAGCCAAACAAATGGAAGCACATGAATTATGAACCAAAGGCTCTGGAGCCCCCAGCTGGATCAGGCCCTCTGGATAAGTGAGACAATTGAATAGCTTGATCTGTTTGGGAGGCACCCAGTCTGTGGGACCAGGATCTGTCCTTAGTGCATGAGCTGGCTGTTTGAAACCTTGGGTTTACACAGGGACACTTTGCTCAGTCTGTAAGGAGGTGACAGGACCTGCCTGTACTGAATCCACCAGGTTTAAATGAATCCCCAGGGATGCCTTGATCCTGAAGGACATGGGAATGGAGGGGAGGTGCTGGGGGGAAGGTGGGGGGGGGGGCGGGAGGGGGAGGACAGGGGAACCCATGGCTGATGTATAAAATTTAAAACACATAATAATAAAGGAAAAAAAAGGAATAAAGTAATATAAAGGGAATGAGCCAAGTGAGGATGGAATGTACACAAAGAGTCTGGATTATGTATGTTGTATTTCCTTCAAATTTTTTGACTGTTAATGAGCTAACTGCTGAGAGACATTTGATTGTGGGGATTGTTAAGTTAAATAAACCTATATATTCTAAAAAAAAGAGAGAGAGACCACTGACTTTGAAAAGGCTAGTAAAATAAAGAGTGGCTGAAGAGATCCCATATTAAAATAAAGACCATGCTCACCATTCACATAGAGACTATCTTTGTCCAATGTATAATTGCCCAGCTGAGTGACTCCATGGGTCAGATGGCTCAGCTCTGAATACATCTCCTGTGTGTGCAGCCCAGGATGTGCAGAATCATGTTGGTAGGAGCAAATGACATTTACACTAGTGGAGTTTTGATTCTTCTCAGGCCTGAAAAGAGTAAGGTATCACTCTAGAGATATCTTCATGTGGGTGAGAGTCCCAGGTAAGGAGGAAACAGCAGAAGAGTCAAAATAGGTAAGTCATCCCTGGAAAATGACAAGGAAGTAGACTCACCTGAGGGAGGTCAGTCTGCAGCTTGAGTCGAAGAATATATTCAGGAACAAGGGTCTAAGCTATAGAAGAAGGATAAATGGAAAAGAGAAAAGAGTTGTATGCAGGATATACAGGAAGTTTGTCCTACAAGGAGGTTCCAGGATGAGGGTCTCACCAAGTGCTGTAGAACACTCTCAGTGGAGTTGAACATGGCTGAACTATAGCTCATATCTTCTGAATATGGAAGATTAGAGATGGTAAAATTGATTATGAAAGTCTTCAGATGATGCTCCATACCTGTAGGAAGACAGAAAGAGATATCTATAACTGAGAATTTGCCTGATACTGCACTAGATTCCTATACTTATCAAGTTATATCTCCCAGTTTATCACCATCTGTCATTGTACACATCCAAGTCAGAGATGAACATCTCATCTCCATGTCAGACCAATCCCCTATTCATAATGTTCTTCATGTGTGCTATCTCCTTTACCATACAGATCAGGCCTTATGTTCTCATATCCAGACTATTACCCTACAAGATTCACCGTGTGTTCCATATAAGTGGATTTTTCTGTGATGAACACAAGGAAAGTATCGCTGAAAGGAAAAAACTCACTAGAATACCCCCGCCCCCAGTGCTCTTAACACTTATGGCTCCCTTTGGAGTTTCAATGTCAAGTTCATGTTTCTTGGTTTGATACTCAAGATTCCTTTAATGTGGTTTCTTATGATTCCAAGATTAAGTTACTTATCAATTCTGTGCCTAACACTATGGCCTTTTGGGTCCTGAGTGGACATGGAGAGCCATCACTGGAAGCTGAGTTTCATGCTTCAAGAAAACCAAATTCCTCTAGTCTCTCCACTCACTTGTTCTTGATGGCCACTGAGCCTCTCTTTCTTCACAGCAAAAGATCATGACAATTTATCTATTATTTTTATTCATCCTGGGAGATTCAGTTCAGGTGGAGCTCTCTCTAGGAGGCCCCCACCATCTTAAATTGTGTCAGGTGCCTCTCACTTCACAAGAATCCCTCCTTGTATTGTCCTAGTCTGTTCATCTCAGAAGCCTAGTAGCTTCATGAGGGCAAGCATCTGACTCAAATGCTTGTCTAATCTCTATTATTGTAATAATGCTACTGGCACTGGATCCTCACATCATGGCTTCCCAGGTCTCATTAAGTCAGGAGGTGGAAGTGTGGGACAGGGATTTTCATCAAATGTAGGAAAAGGCTTTTCCAAATACCTGTGGTGGATTCTGGCTGCACAGATGTCAATATAAAAGGCAGGATGGTGGTGCTTGGCTCAGGAGCTGTGGAAAAGGCTGTTAGCAGTGTGAACAGAGTCCACATACAGTCCAGGAAGCTCTATAGAAGTGGTTCAAGCATACCAACCATTCACAAATGGACCATAAACAAGAGTGACTATTCGAGCAAAGGGGGAACTAAATCTCTGATTGAAATGTATTAAAGACAATTAAAATTGAGAGCAGTTCATCAATTTGAAGCCAGATAAGAAAGTCATAAATGACTCAAAACATATTTCAAGAGGAATAAAAACATGAGAAATGGGAGCTATGGAGACCAGAACAAATAAGTGAATGAATATGATAATTAGATGAGTGAACAGGTGGGTGAATTTGTGCTTGGATGGTGCGTTGGTGCATGCATGGATGGATGGACAGACTGGGTTAAGCATGAGGTGAATAAGTGGGTACATGGAGAGGAATGAATGGATATGTGTGGGGGTGGATGTAGGGATGGATGCATGGATGTGTGGATGATACATAGAGGAAAGAACAAAGGAGAAAATTCAAGTAAATGTACTAAAATGAAATAGGTGGATATATGTATATATAAGTATATCATACAGTGATGAGCGGATGTGAATTTAATTGGTTTAATGCATTGATAGATTGATAGGTAGGTGGGTGAGTAGATGTATGCATGTATATGTTGTTAGATGTATGGGTAAGTTAGTGGGTTGATGGATAAATGGATAGATGGAGGAAATAAAGAATGAACAAGGAAAGGACATTATTATAATTGCGTGCATGGTTGATAACTGAGAATGAATGGAAGTAAGAACAAAGGCAGAAAAGAGGAAGAATGAAAATGAAAAGTAACAAAATTATCCGGAAATTAAGTAGATTGATTGGATGTAAATAAGGTGTCCTAGGACTAATTATAAAAATGGAAGAACAGTTGCAGAGAAAGGTAGGTGACTGGGTCATAAAATGAAACTGTAATATGTTAGCCAAAACAACATAAGAAGCAATCTGTTGTAGAATATTATTTTAAGATGTGTTACATTTGTTTATGCTGTGGAACATTTGTTTAATGATGCAAAAATGTCTTGCATTCTTTTATGGTGCATTTGTTTAGCTCTGTGAAGCTGTGTTACTTTGCCTGTCTAAAACATCTGATGGTGTCAGGCAGTGGTGGCACATGCCTTTAATTCCAGCACTCAGGAGGCAGAGGCAAGTGGATCTCTGTGAGTTCGAGGCCAGCCTGGTCTACAAAGTGAGTTCTAGGAAAGGCACAAAGCTACACAGAGAGACCTTGTCTCAAAAAACCAAAAAAAAAAAGAAAAAAGAAAGAAAGAAAGGAAAAAATCTGATGGGCTAATAAATAGTTGAGCAACTGACAGCAAGGCAGGAGAAAGGATATGTGGGACTGCAGGCAGGCAAAGAAAATAAATAGGAGAAATCAGGGAGGAGGATCAAGGAGAAAGGATTGAGAAAAGAAGGGGCCAGCCGCCCAGCAACACAGCCAGACATGGAGTAAGAAGGAAAGAAAAGATATATTAATATATAGAAACAGTGAAAGGTAAAATCCAGAGGCAAAAGATAAATGGGCTAATTTAAGTTAAGAAATGTTAGCTAGAAATAGCCAAGATAAGGCTGGGCATTTGTAAGTAAAAATAAGCCTCTGTCCATGTATGTATTTGGGAGCTTGGTTGCAGGCACCCAAAGGAGCAAAAGAACCTAAAGGTTAAAAAACAATAACTGCAGCAATTATAGTGTATAACTTGACAATGAAGCCCCTGTTTAAGACCATGATAGTTCAGGTTATAGTAGGCATAAATTAAAGAATTACTATTTAAAATGCAGTCCTTATTCCTCACCAAGAAAACTTCTCTTTGCAACCCACAGAGACCATTACAGTACCCCCAACCAATCAAAATGCAGATTGGTGAAGTTGAGTGCTAATGACATTGGATACATCTATAAAAGAACTCTTGCATCCAAGGCTCTAGAAACGTTGCAGAAGAGTCAGGGAAAAGTTTGTAAGAGCCAGAGGATTAGGGAGTTTGGTATGAAACTATATATTCCAGTAATGCCAGAAGCTACACTCATAAAGCCTCACCAGCATGACTGCATAAACATAAGCTGAGCAAGAATAACAATAGACATGCCAAAGTGAATGGGGGAAACGCCCATGAGGTCTCAACCCTACCCAAGGAACTACAGGCAACCAAGGAATGATGAGAGTGGGAAAAGTAGTCTTCCCTAGGAAAGAGCACACCAACTGGTTTTCCATTATCTAACAGTCAGTCCTGAAAACAGAAGTACAAGTAACATTATACAGACTGCACAGGTTGTATTTAGGAATATATTTGTTTTCGTTTTTCGAGACAGGGTTTCTCTGTGTAGCTTTGCACCTTTCCTGGAACTTGCTTTGTAGACCGGGCTGGCCTTGAACTCACAGAGATCCATCTGGCTCTGCCTCCCAAGTGCTGGGATTAAAGGCGTGCACCACCATTGCCCGGCTAGGAATATATTTGTATAAAGATATATGTCTATGCAAGTAACAGCAAATAACAAAAAGAAAAAGGCCATGGATTTGAAAAGAGACAGGAGGTTTGTAGGTGGTTTTGGAGGGAAGAAAGTGAAGGGGAAGATGTGAGTATATTATAATCTCAAAAACAAAAGAAGAAATTAAAAAGTTACTATCTGACATGATCCTTCTTATAAGTAACAATTACTAATTCATATTTTGTTCTCTAAGCTGAAGGAGTATAGGGAATTCAGAAATTCAATGCTAGGGCTGAAGGGCAAAAAACAGGCCAGGGCCTCATCTTTCTGCTACTAAGACCTTGGCTCCACACAGGAGACTGGCTTGTGTTTGGGGCAAGCTTCCTTTTTAAATGAGGAGCAAAACCTTGACCAAGACCAAGTTGGCATGGTTTGATACTTACTTGTAGCAAGCATGTCTGGACCAAGTTCATTATAACCTAGAAAACAAAAGTCAAGTATAAGTGCAAGATGCAGCATGGTCTCATACATCATGCTGTTATCTATGTGGGAAATGGATACATGTTCTTGTCAGTACTTATTAAGTGTCTACTAATGTTCTAGGATCTTACTTAAATATTATCATGAGGAAAAACTTCCTGATACTTCATTTAGATCCAACTCTTCCCTACCAGCTCTCTAGCATGCTCCCAGAATGAGTGTCTCATATGATTTATATTCATACCTCAAAATCCAAAGACATATTCTCATCTATGCCATTATCTACCCACCTATTTTCCCATATATAATATATAATATTGATCATTTGCTATGCATCTTATTCCACTTAAAGTTGAAGAATATTGTGCTGAGTAATATTATAGTGAAGCTGTGCCTCACTATATGCCTCATTATAGATTACATTCAGATGAGGTGAACATGAAACTTATTCATCTCTGGTGCCAGGAACAAGGTCTGGTTTTCAGTAGATTTTTGGTAAATGCTGACTTAGCAACAAAATTAGACATATAAATTGTGCATTTTTTGAGTGGGAAACCATGCATAGGTCTTCAATGGCCAAAGGATGAAGTATAAACTCAGGACACCAAGACTCAGACCAGCTACAAACTTCACTTTTTATAAGTAAATTCTGGCTCCTTTCATTCCCAGTGCCTTAATTTGTTCTGTGTTAAAAAGGAAGTATGAAGGTCTAAGACAACATCTTTCACACCCCATGGAGTATAATGGTTATTACAAATGGTCAATCTGACAATTTAATATCAACAAGGAGACAAACTCTGAGCATGATGTTCAGGGAGTTCATAGATTGGGTCAACCCAGGAGGGATGATATACATGAACTCTGGACAGCACTGCATTATGGCCTAGATTCCTGGATGGATAAAAAGATAGTGAGCTGAAGACCAGCATTTATATGTCTCTTCTCCTTGACATTTTCCATGATATGATAGTCTACCTTACCCTTCTATGCTTTTTTTTGTTTGCTTATTTGATTATTTGGACAGAAATGAAGAGTATAGAAACAACTGGTCTACACAAAGACCACTAGGAACATTTGAGAGTATAGATAAAATGAAGGATGCCTGAGGAGACTACATAGCAAACTACAGACCATGCTCACCATTCACATAGAGGCTATGCTTCTCCAGTGTGTAGTTTCCCAGTTGGGTGACTCCATGGCTCAGATGGCTCAGTTCTGAGTACAGACCCTGTGTGTCCATTCCAGGATGTGCAGGGTCATGCTGGTAGGTGCAGGTAGTAACCACGCTTGTGAATGTCCCATTCTTCTCAGGGCTTAAAGAGAAAGATGTACAGATTCAAGGGAGGTCCTAATGTAGATGGAAGCTCCAAGGAAGGGGAAACAGCAGAACATCAAAAGAAGGGATAGTTATTCTCAGGCAATTGTATGGAAGTAGAATCACCTGAGAGAGGTCAGTCTGCAACTTGAGTTAAAGGAGCTATTCTGGAACAAGGGCCCAAGCTGTGGATGAGAAAGGAAAAAAGAGAGTAAACAGTTGGGTGGAGGATGCAGATGAAGTTAATTTTGGCAGGGGGGTTTCAGGAAAGAGGGTCTTACCAGGTGTTGTAGGACATTCTCAGTGGAGTTGAACATGGCTGAGCCACTGATCATGTCTGCTGAATATGGAAGGTTGGAGATGGTGAAGTTGATTGTGAAGATTTCCAGGTGGTGCCACATATCTGGAGGAAGACAGAAAGGTTAAGTGCCTACAACTGAGTGTTTACTTGTGACAAGGCTGGAATACTGCTCTGATCAGATCACATTCTCTACCATGTGGTCTGTCATGACTATCCAACACTTACATATGCACTTTCTCCATAAAGCCCTCCTCTCTATTATGCCAGTTTTGTTTCCCTCTAATTTCTTCTCATTGTATTGTAATCATCTCTTTATTTCATGAACATGGTGTTTGCATGAGGGCAGGCATCTAACTTAATTGCTAGTCTGATTTTGTGCTTCTTATGATGAACCTAGCACTGGGCTCTCTACATCTCATGCTTCCTAGCTCTCATGTGACATGTGACAAATGTTAAAGGTGTGGGGCAAGGCATTCTTGTCAAGTGAAATAAAAGGGTCCCCAGATACCTGTATTGGACTCTGGCTGTAGAGATGTTGATGGGGAGGGCAAGATGGTGGTGGCTGGTTCTGGAGCTGTGGAAAAGGCTGTCATCAGGCATGGACAGAGTGCCTGATAGGGAAGCCCTTTAGCATTGGTCCAAGTCAGACAAATCACCCACAAGAATAAGGGAAAGAGCAATCACATGAGTGGAGGATTGAGAAAAACCTGTGAATGGAATTAGTAAGATAGTGAGAGTGGTAAGAGAGGCTGAGCAAACAGCACAGGTGGATATGAATGCAGAAAATAGAAGAGGTGATTGTAAAGAACATATAAATAATAGGTCAAAGTGGAATTAAGAAAGAATGAAAACAGAGTTTGAGGAGGTAGAAGCAAAGCAGAAGGAAGGAAGTACAAGTAAATGAATGAGCATGAGTAAAGGTAGATAACTAGGCAGATGCAGGGTATGAATGTGTGATAGGAAGGTGGATGAATGCACAAATAGGAAGATGGATAAATGGGTTGGTAAGTTGTTCACAGGGTGGCTGGAGAGGCATACTGATGCATAGTCAAAGCAAGACAGAGAAAATGAGTGTCACAGACATTTGGACAAAAGAAAGTGTGTGGATATATGGGAGAATGGATTGACATATGCATGGGTAGGTGGATAGATGGATTCATGGATAGATGGTTCATGGGTAGATGAATATATCTGTAAGTATTTATGCATCTGTAGTATAGTGATGGATGTGAAGATGTATGGATGGATGGGCAAATAGATAAGCGAAATGAAGGACAAACAACAAAGGACAGAAGTAAAGGATGGATAAGTAGGTGAATGAATATAGAAAGAAAAAAAACAGAAGGCATAAGAAGGTTGTAAAAAAGTGAGCAGTAAAATGTGTAGACAGATGAGTAAATAGAAATGTGGTATCAAAGAAAAGGAATGATTAGGGAAAATGAAATAATGGATAGCTGAAAAGATAAGTGAACAGGTTACTGATTTTTAAAAGGCATTTGTAGCCTGAAGGTTTCTCTGGTCCTGCCCGACTGTGGTCAGGACAAATCTCTCCCACCTGCATCCTGAAGCTGCTTATAAAATAATCACCCAGAGGCTTAATATTATTTACAAACTGTATGGCCATGGCCTATGGCTCAAGCTTCTTGCTGGCTAGCTTTTATAACTAAACTCAGCCCATTTCTATTAATCTATATGTTGCCACATGTTTTGTGTACATGCTGCTCCCTGAACAGCATGATGGTGTCTCTCCTCTCCTGTGTCTCCCCTTTTCCTGTCTCTGTCCTGGGTTGCCTGCCTGCCTATAAGCTGCTTTCCCATAGGCCAAAGCAGCCCATTATTAACCATTGGGAACAGCACATATTCACAGCATACAGAAAGACTTCCCCCAGCAGGCATTTTTTACCCCAAACCTCTTAAGTAACTGTTATAATTTAGAATGAGAACGAAGTCCCTACTGGGGCCCCAGTAGCTTTTGTTAATGGGAAAAATAAACTAGAGTCACCATATGATTTCTGCCCTCCTATAACTCTTGTTCAAACTTCTTCCTTTAACCCAGAGGAGTATGAAACGTTCAGAAATCCAATGTGAGGAATGAAGGTCCAAAAAAGAGGTTAAGGACTCAACATTATTCATCTACTAAGACATTAGCCTCTCTTGGGAGGCTGGTTTGTTCTGAGGCATGCTTTTTTTCTGAATGAGGAGACATACATAGACCAAAATGCTTAGTGATACAGACACATACTTGTAGGAGGTACATCTGGACCAGGTTCATTGTAACCTAGGAAACAAAAATTATGCGTAACTGGAAGGGTCACAGTGGTCCCATACACCATGGCATGGTACACGGGGGGCCCCATTATGATACATTTTTTTGTATACTGAGAATATACTCATGTGCCCATATCTGACTTAAATGTCATCATGATCAATTTCTTGTTATTTCAATTAGATCTAACTCTTCCTTACTACTCAATAGCAAGAGAACAACAAGAGATCTATGCTTATATACTCCTATGTATGCAATTATCCACACCATTGTTTTCCCGTTTAATGTACCTCTATTATCTATTGTTGTTTACTGAGCACTTACTCTCTGTGGTACTCTATTTCCAAATGAAGCATATAATAATGAACAAATCAGTCTTTACTGCATTTTATTTTACAATGAGACAAGGTACACATGAAAATTATTTGTTCCTGGTGTCAGGACTAAGATTTGATTTATAGTAGACTTTGGTAAATGTTGACTAGACAACAAAGTGATGCATTTAAATAGCACAGTTTATGAAGGTGGATCCTAACTAAGTTTCTTCTGTGACAGAATTGAAGGGATGGATGTGAACCAGAATGTCAAAGTGGGAGCCTGTTCCTTTCATTCTCTTTGCCTCAGCTTTTCTTCTTGCTAAAATAAGAGAAATGGGGTCCACATTGTCTCCTCTCTTCCATAAGTTTGTGTAATAGTTAATGCTGATTATCAGTTTTACTGGTCTTAGAATCACCTAGGAGACAAACTTCTGGGCATGTCTTTCAGAGAATTTCCAGATTAGGTTGGGATTGAAAGATCTGCCTTAACTGTGGGCAGCTCCGTATAATGGGCTGTGACTAAATATGGAGGAGATATAAGAGGATTTGCATTTATCTTGTTTTTTCTTCCTGACTATTGATGCTATGTGACCAGGTACTTCACCTTCCTTGCCATTATGAGAATGATTTCCTTACATTGGAAACTAAAATAAACCTTCTGATAAGTTGATGTCAGATATTTGCTTATAGCAATTAAACACATAGCTACTTCATGAGGCAATAGTGATACACGAATGTAAGTTCCTAAGAATGATTTCCAGGTTAGGAAGGACAGGAGAGGACATGTTGTGGAGGGGAGGGGAGCAGAGAAGAAGGGAGGGGGGAGGGAAGGTAGGGAATGAAAGGAAGAGGAAGAGAGGGGTTGGCAGGAAAGGGAAAGTGGAAAGGAAAGAAAGAAGATGGGAGGGAAGTAAGGAAAAGAAAGGAGAAAACTATTTTGACCAGTTTTTCTAGGGATATGTCTTGCATTTGATCATGCCATACAGGACATATAGCTTAGAAGCTGCCCTTTCTTGGTTTTATGCTGATATGTAGTGTCTGTAGCTTAGGCCATTAGATACACTGACAGCTTTTCTTACATCTCCTCTGTGAGAAAACAGTCCAGGAGAGAAGTTAAGCTAGTATCAAGAGTGTTAAGAAAGCAGGCTTTGAGACAAGTGTATATTCTTTATTTCTCCAAGAAAGACTGTTTTGTGAAGTAATTGCCTGGAGCATCACATTGGCAATAAGAACAGCACTCATGTTTGGATTCAAAACTCTCAAGTTGGGACTTGTTAAGGAGTAGTCTTTTGGGATGTAGGTGAGGTTTTGGAATGGAAGCTTCCATTTGAATCCTAATATCTCCCTAAAGAACTGGGAACGGGGAGCTTTTGTAGCATGCAAGAGGGCCAGGAGATGCAGATGGAAAATGCTCACCATTGATGTAAAGGGTGTCTTTATCCAGGGAGTAAGGACCCAGACGGGTGATTCCACGGGTCTGCCATCTTAGGTCATAGAAAATTGACTTGGCAGGCAGTCCCAGACCAGTGGGAACCTGGCGGTAGGTGCAAAGGACATCTACCTGGGTCTGGGCACCATTCTTCACTGAC
This sequence comes from Onychomys torridus, assembly GCF_903995425.1. Lineage (NCBI taxonomy): Eukaryota > Metazoa > Chordata > Mammalia > Rodentia > Cricetidae > Onychomys > Onychomys torridus. Next base: position 14,047,627 of record NC_050449.1, read on the forward strand.
CTGAGTTGGGGGGGGGAAGAGGTGTACATTGAGGAGATTTTGATCACCTGCTGCATCTTGCTCTGTGGTCACTCTACACAATTCATAGCCTACACTTTGATTTTGTTGATGATGTTTGCTGCCTTGCTCACTCACTTACTTTCCCAAATTAAGATCTCCACATTTGTGCCGGTACTCGTGTCTGAAAGCTTCTCTCTTTGCATTGTTCCTCAGATTACTTACAGTTATCCCAACTTTGGTTTTACCGCCTCTTCTTCTCCTCCTTCCTCTTCTTTTCTCCCTCTTTACTCTCCCTTCTTCCTCACCTTCCTTCTATTATCCTTTTCCTTTCCCCTCCCCTTCAGAGTCTTCTTGTTCTCTTTTTCATCCTATTCTTCCTTTTCTTTGTTTTGAAGCAATTTCTTTGGCATCAAAACATTCTATTCTGGTTAGAGGTTCATTATAGACTCGAAGTTTTAAAGAGAGGCTCAGTAAAACCAGAAAATAAAGAATGCAGCTGTATCAGAAAGCCTCTGAAATGTACTAGAGTCACAAGGCTCCTCCCTCCCTGGAGTTATTCAATCAATACTGAGTGTTGAAGAGAGGAGAATGTCCAACCTGCTGAGACAATTTCAAGTTGTACAGAGAGCTCCAGTATCAAGGCTTTTATGAGTTGTTATCCTCTTTCTCTTCACAAGTTAATTGTATCAGATAGTTCATTAAAGTAATCTGAAGTTTACTAATATAGATGGCAAATTTTGTGTTATATATATTTTAATACAATTAAAAAGGAATCAAGGAGGGGAAAGCACTTGGTGGATAATAATGCTTGCTCTGCAAGCAAGAAAACCTGAGTTCTTTTTGTCTTCTTATTTATTCTTCTATCATACAATTACATCCTGACCACAGCCTCCCCTCCCTTCACTCCTCTCTGTTCCCCCTTTCCTTCTCCCACAGATTTACTGCTCTTTCCATTTTCCTTCAGGAAAAATCCTCCCAGGGATATCCCCCAAACAGGGCATAACAAAATGCAATAAGACCAGGCACTATCCTCATATCAAGGCTGGATGAGGCAACCCAATAGGAGGAAAAAGAGGAATTGATTTCTAATTCTTAAGAACCCGTGTAAAAAAATTGCTCAGTATGACTACATGTGCTTATTATCTAAGCATTGGGACAGGGGATATTTAGGAGCTCACTAGTCAGTCAGCCACTTTTTAAAACTTTTTGTTTTTGAGAAAGGGTCTCACTACGTAGCACAGGCTATCCTGGAACTCACTATATAGACCGGGCTGGCCTTGAACTCACAGAGATCAAAATTAAATGTTTGTGTTACACCCAGCCTTAAATTTTTTTTTTTAATTTAATATTTTTATTATGCTGGCATCAAAACTAGGGTCTTGTACATTCTTAATAAGTGATCTACAGCCAAGCCATGTCCATGTCCATAACTGGTAGATTCTAGGCAGGGACTCTACTGCTTAGCTACTCCACCACCCCACTACTGAGGTATTATTGGCAAGTACCTACCCTATTGCTCTAAAATAAAAATTGTCATAAAATCATTAAAAGACAAAACAAAAAAGTACACCTCAATCCTAAGTGTTCCCATCATCATAACTCCAAGCCTTTTCAAGTAGGATAATGGGTTGTTAAGGGAGGAGAGGGAGGCTGTAAGTGGAGAATGTGTCTTACCTCAGAGTGGCTACTCTACAGCCTGTGTATAGGGGGCCAAGGCTGCTCCTCTGAAACAAAGGGCCGAGCTGCAGAGAAAGAAGTGAGTCAGAGTTGGGTACAGCCAGGCATCCATACTAGGAGGGAAAGGAAGGGCCTGAGGGAAGCAGGTAGCTCACCAGGTGCTGCATGAGTGTATCTGTGATGTTGAACTTGGGGGAGCCAACCTGGCCCATGTCAGCTGAGTAGCGCAGGTTGTTGATGGTAAAGTTCACTGTGAACATCTCCTCACTGACTTCCCCAGCTGTGCAAGTAGAAAGAGATAAAGCTAAAGCTGATATGACAGGAGGTAGATGGGGATGGGGGATTAATGTGCTTTGTAGTGGGTCTTCTAAGGTCTCCCTGTATGCCTCTCAGTAAATCCAAGGGTGACTTGATAATGGAGGCAAGTGTAGATGTCAGTTAAGGGTGCCCTTGATTAGAGGAATTCTGATAGATCATTTCTACCCCCCTCCCTATTCATGGGTTCAGTATAAACATGGATCTTAGTTTCCTTGTGAGGGGGAAGGCTCATATTACCGGCTCAGGCAGGACTGGTGACGCCTAATGTCTGTCTGTCCCTTCCTTCTTCTCTCCCTTTCCTCTTCATCTCATTTTCCCTTTGCTCTCCCCCTCTCACTCCCTTCATCATCTACCTGTTCCTGTCATCCTTGCCTTCTCTTCTCTGTCTCTTCTTGTTCTGCTCCTTTCTTCTCTGCCCCACATCCCCTCTTTTCTCTCATTTCCCTCTTCTCTTGTCCTCTCTATTTGTCCCTTTCTCCATCACTTATTTCTCATTTATTAAAAAGGTGCTTTAATTGATAAAAGGTATAAAGTTAAGATCACTAATAATCTTACAACCTACAATGATACATGATTTTACTTATTTTTCTAGAAAACATAAAATTATAAACTTTGGAATGAGAAAACATTTACCTTAAACATTTTATTTATAATTTTTACAAAATTAAATTTTTCAAAGAAAGGTTTAACCATAACTGTTTCAAGTCCAATTCATGAGAACACAGTTACAAAATTCCCATGAGAAAATTCTTCTATACTTCAAAACAGACTTCCCTTTAAAAATCAACTGAAATACCCAAAATTCATACCCCCCAGTTTTTATAGTTTAAGAAAAACCTGCCACCATTAATGCAGAAATGGTGAATTAACCAAGGTTTCAAAATTTTACTTTTGTCTATTTCTAATTTTTTTTTAGAATATCTGTATTTTATTTTTAAGTTTTTTTCTTTCTTCTGTCTCTTCCACCTTCCCCCCACCCCTGCTGCCCCCAATCCACCCCTCTTCCCACCTCCTCTAGGACGAGGACTCCCCTGGGGGATTCATCTCAGCCAGGTAGATTAAGTCAGGGTAGGGCCAGTCCCCTTCTCCCTTCATCCCCACTAAGCAAAGTCTCCCAGCATAGGCCCCAGGTTCCAAAAAGCCAGCTCATGCAGTAAGGACAGGTCCCAGACCTACTGCCTGGGGGCCTCCTAGATAGTTCAAGCTAATCAACTATCACACTTATCCAGAGAGCCTGATCCAGTTCCACGGGGCCTCCTCAGCTATTGGTTCATATTTCATGTGTTTCCACTAGTTTGGCTATTTGTCCCTGTGCTTTTTTCTAATCATTGTCTCAAAATGTCTCGCTCATACAATCCCTCCTCTCTCTCACCAACTGGACTCCTGGAGCTCTACCTGGGGCCTGGCCATGAATCTCTTCATCTGCTTCCATTAGTCATTGGATGTGAGTTCTATCATGACAGTTAGGGGTTCGCCATCTGATCACCAAAGTAGGTCAGTTTGGGATTTCTCTTGACCATTGCCAGTAGTCTACTGTGGAGGTATCTTTGTGGATTGCTGGGGACCTCTCTAGCATTTTGCTTCTTCCTATTCCCATGGAGTCTTCATTTATCATGGTATCTCTTTCCTTGTTCTTCCTCTCTGTTCTTGATCCAGCAGGGATCTCTGCTCCCCTAAGCTCTCTTTTCCCTGACACTTGCCCCTCATTACCTCCCATCACTCCCAGTTTGCTCATGTAGATCTCATCCATTTCTCTGTTGCTGAACAATCCCTGTGTCTTTCTTAGGGTCCTCTTTACTAACTAGCCCCCCTGGAGTTGTGAGTAGCAGTCTAGTCATCTTTGATTTACATCTAGTATCCTCCTATGAGTGAGTACATACCATGTTTGTCTTTCTGAGTCTGGGTTACCTCACTCAGGATGATTTTTTCTAGATCCATCCATTGGCCTGCAAACCTCATGATGTCATTGTTTTTCTCTGCTGAGTAGTACTCCATTGTGTATATGTACCACATTTTATTTATCCATTCTTCAGTTGAAGGGAATCTAGGTTGTTTCCAGGTTCTGGCTATTACAAACAATGCTGCTATGAACATAGCTGAACATGTGCCTTTGTGGTATGATTGAGCACTCCTTGGGTATATGCCCAAGAGTGCTATAGCTGGGTCTTAGGGGAGATTGATTTCCAATTTTCTAAGAAAGTGCCATATTGATTTCCAAAGTGGCTGTACAGCTTGCATTCCCACCAGCAGTGTAGGAGTATTCTCCTTGCTTCACATCCTCTCCAGCATAAGCTGTCTTCAATGTTTTTGATCTAAGCCATTCTAATGGGGTTAAGGTGGTATCTCAGAGTTGTTTTGATTTGCATTTCCTTGATGATTAGGGATGCTGAGCAATTGCTTAAATGTCTTTCAGCCATTTGAGCTTTTTCTGTTGAGAATTCTCTGTTTAGCTCTATAACCCATTTCATAACTGGACTGTTGGGCATTTTGATGTCTAATTTCTTGAGTTCTTTATATATTCTGGATATCAGCCCTCTGTCAGATATGAGGTTGGTGGTGATCTTTTCCCATTCTGTAAGCTGTCACTTTGTCTTGTTGACTGTGTCCTTTGCTCCACAAAAGCTTCTCAGTTTCAAGAGGTCCTATTGGTTGATTGTTTCTCTCAGTGTCTGTGCTACTGGTGTTATATTTAGGAAGTGATCTCCTATGCCAATGTGTTCAAGACTACTTCCTACTTTCTCTTCTATTAGGTTCAAAGTAACTGGATTTATGTTGAGGTCTTTGATCCACTTGGACTTAAGTTTTGTGCATGGTGACAGATATGGATTTATTTGCGGCCTTCTACATGTTGACATCCAGTTATGCCAGCACCATTGGTTGAAGATGCTTTCTTTTTTTCATTGTACAGTTTTGGCTTCTTTATCAAAAATCATATGCTCATAAGTGTGCTGATTAATGTCAGGGTCTTCAATTCATTCCATTGGTCCACATGTTGGTTTTTATGCCAGTGCCAAGCTGTTTTTTATTACTGTAGCTCTATAATAGAGCTTGAGGTCAGGGATTGTGATGCCTCCAGATGTTGTTTTATTGTATAGGATTCTTTTGGCTAGCCTGGGTTTTTTTCTTTTTTCCATATGAAGTTGAGTATTGTTCTTTCCAGGTCTGTGAAGAATTATGTTGGTATTTTGATGGGGATTTCATTGAATCTGTAGATTGCTTTTGGTAAGATTGCCATTTTTACTATGTTAATCCTGCCTATCCATGAGCATGGGAGGTCTTTCCATTTTCTGACATCTTCTTCAATTTCTTTTTCAGGGACTTAAAGTTCTTGTCATACAGGTCCTTCACTTGCTTAGTTAGAGTTTCCCCAAGGTATTTTATATCATTTGTGGTTATTGTAAAGGGTGATGTATCTCTGATTTCCCTTCTCAGCCTGTTTGTCTACTGTATATAGAAGGGCTACTGATTTTTTTTTTTTTTTTAGTTAATCTTGTATCCTGCTACGTTGCTGAAGGTGTTTATAAGCTGGATGAGTTCTTCCTTGGTCAAATTTATGGGGTCACTTATGTATACTATCATGTCATCTGCAAATAGGGAAAGCTTGACTTCTTCCTTTCCAATTTGTACCCCTTTAATCTCCTTATATTGTCTTATTGCTCTGGCTAGAACTTTAAGTACTATATTGAATAAATATGGGGAGAGCGGACAGCCTTGCCTTGTTCCAGATTTTAGTGGAATCACTTTGAGTTTCTCTCCATTTACTTTGATGTTGGCTGGTGGCTTGCTGTAAATTGCCTTTATTATGTATAGGTATGTTCCCTGTATTCCTGATCTCTCCAAGACCTTTATCATGAAGGGGTGTTGGATTTTGTCAAACCCATTTCTGCATCTAGTGAGATGATCATATGGTTTTTTTCTTTGAGTTAATTTATATGGTGTATTACATTGACAGACTTTCCTATGTTGAACCACCCTTGCATCCCTGGGATGAAGCCTAAATGATCATGATGGATAATTGTTTTGGTGTGTTCTTGGAGTCTGTTTGCCAGGATTTTATTGAGTATTTTTGCATCAATGTTCATGAGGGAGATTGGTCTGTAGTTCTTTTTCTTTTTTGCATCTTTGTTTAGCTTGGGAATCTGGGTAATTGTAGCCTCATAGACAGAGTTTGGTAATGTTCCTTCTGTTTCTATTGTGTGGGACAATTTAAAGTGTATTGGTATTATCTCTTATTTGAAGATCTGGTAGAATTCTGTGCTGAAACCATCTGGTCCTGGGCTTTTTTTTGGATGGGAGAGTTGTAATGACTGATTCTATTTCCTTTGGGGTTATTGTACTATTTAAATGGTTTATCTGGTCTTGATTTAACTTAGGTATGTGGTACCTATCCAGAAAATTATCCATTTATTTTAGATTTTCCAGTTCTGTGGAGTAGAGGTTTTTGAAGTATGACTTGATGATTCTCTAGATTTCCTCATTGTCTGTTGTTATGTCCCCCTTTTCATTTCTGATTTTGTTAATTTGGATGCTCTCTTTCTATCTTTTGGTTAGTTTGGATAAGGGCTTGTCTATATTGTTGATTTTCTCAAAGAACCAACTCTTCACTTCATTAATTCTTTGTATTGTTTACTTTGTTTCTATTTTATTGATTTCAGCTCTCAATTTGATTACTTCCTAACGTCTATTCTTCCTGTATGACTTTGTTTCTTCTTGTTCTAGAGCTTTCAGGTGTGCTGTTAAGTCACTAGTTTGAGATTTCTCAAACTTCTTTATGTGGGCATTTAGTGGTATAAATTTCCCTATTAACACAGCTTTCATAGTGTCCTATAATTTTGGGTATGTGGTGTATTCATTTCCATTGATCTCTAGGAAGTCTTTAATTTCTTTATTTCTTCCTTAACACATTGGTTATTCAGTTGAGTATTATTCAGTTTCCATGAGATTGTAGGCTTTCTGTTGTTTTTGTTGTTGTTGAAATCTAACTTTAAACCTTGGTGGTCTGATAGAACACAGGAGGTTATTCCAATTTTTTTGTATCTGTTGAGATTTGCTTTGTGGCCAAGTATGTGGTTGATTTTAGAGAAGGTTCCATGGGGTGCTGAAAAGAAGGTATATTCTTTTTTGTTAGGATGGAATGTTCTGTAGATATTAAGTCCATTTGAGTCATAATATCAGTTAAGTCCTTTATTCCTATGTTAAGTTTCGACTTGTCAGATCTGTCCAGTGGTGAGAGTGGGGTGTTGAAGTCTCCTACTATTAATGTGTGGGGTTTTATATGTGATTTAAGCTTTAGGAATGTTTCTTTTACATATGTGGGTGCCCTTGCGTTTGGGGCATAAATGTTCAGAATTGAAACTTCATCTTGGTAGATCTTTCCTGTGATGAGTATGTAATGCCCTTCTTGATCTCTTTTGATTGATTTTAGTTTGAAGTCTGTTTTGCTGCATATTAGGATGGCTACACCAGCTTGCTTCTTAAGACCAGTTGATTGGAAAGAATTTTCCCAACCTTTTATTCTTAGGTAGTGTCTATCTTTGAAATTGAGGTGTGTTTCTTGTATGCAGCAGAAAGATAGGTCCTGCTTTTATGCAGCAGAAATATGGGTCCTGCTTTTGTATCCATTCTGTTAGCCTGTATTTTTTAATAGGTAAATTAATTCCATTGATATTAAGGGATATTAATGACCAGTGATTGTTAGTTCCTGTTATCTTTTGGTGGTAGTGTGTGTGTACTTCTCTTCTTTGGGGTTTACTGCTGTGGTATTATATATTGCTTGTGTTTTTGTGGGTGTATCTGACTTCCTTAAGTTAGAATTTTCTTTCTAGTGCTTTATTCTTTTTTTTGTGTTTTTTTTTTTTTTTTTTTTTTTTTTTCGAGACAGGGTCCAGTGCTTTCTTTAGGGCTGGGTTTGTGGATAAATATTGGTTAAATCTGGTTTTATCTTGTAATGTCTTGTTCACTCTGTCTATGATGATTGAAAGTTTTGCTGGGTATATTAGACTAGACTGGCATCTGCATTACATCTGTCCAGGTTCTTCTGGCTTTCAAAGTCTCCACTGAGAAATCAGATGTTATTCTGATAGGTTTTCCTTTATAAGTCACTTGGCCTTCTGTCTTTGCTGCTCTTAATATTCTTTCTTTATTCTGTATGTTTAGTTGTTTAATTAATATGTGGCAAGGGGACGTTTTTGGGGGGTCTAGTCTGTTTGGTGTTCTATAGGCTTCTTGTATCTTCATAGGCATGTCCTTCTTTAAGTTGGGAAAGTTTTCTTCTATGATCTTGTTGAATATATTTTCTGGACCTTTGAGCTGGAATACTTCTCCTTCCTCTATCCCTGTTATTCTTAGGTTTGGTCTTTTCATGGTGTCCCAGATTTCTTGGACATTTTGTGTTATGATTTTTTTGGCATTGATATTTTCTTTGACTGATGAATGTGTTTCCTCTATTGTATCCTCTACACCAGAGATCCTCTCTTCTGTCTCTTATATTCTGTTGGTTATGCTTGCACCTGTGTTTCCTCTTCATTTACTTAGATTTTCTGTTTCCAGCATTCCCTCTGTCTGTGTCTTCTTCATTGTTTCTATTTTTCTTTTCAGATCTTGAACTGTTTCCCTAACCTATTTCATATAATATTTATTCAGTATAATGACAGTGTTCACAGTTAAAATATCCCCTTTCATGAGTTCTTTAAGTTTATATCAGCTTCCTGAAACATGAATTTTAATATGTTTTTTTAAAGCACAGCCTTATCATTCTAATGTCTTTTAAACATGTTTTCATTTGTTTACTTTGTTTAATATCTGTTTTGAATTTGGGAAATTTGTTACTTTTTTGTTTCTACATACTGATTGTTAAAGTCACTGTTGCCTAAATGGGTTAAGTCGAATGAGTGTTCAAAAGCTGATAGGGTAATTTAAAATGGCTTTCAGTCTCCTAGCTACAGACCTGGCCAACCCCAGAAAATTACAGTGTTGTTAATGCTGTGCTGAAGACATCTTCGAATCAACCCAAACCAGATAGATCAAGTGAAAAAATTGAGTTGTGGTTCTTTAAGAGAAGTTGTTACTTCTTTCTGACAGATCTCCTGGATTCTTTTTTTAATAAATATTTTTATTTTATAATTAATTTAATTTTACATATCAGCCATGGATTCCCCTGTCCTCCCTCCTCCCACCCACAGCCTTCCCCCCCCCACTCACCCCCCATTCCCACCTCCTCCTAGGCCAGATCTCCCCTGGGGATTCAGACCAGTCTGGTAGATTCATTTGAGGCAGGTCCAGTCCCCTCCTCCCTGCACTAAGGCTGAGCAAAGTGTCCCTGTACAGGCCCCAGGCTCCAAAAAGCCAGCTCATGCACCAAAGACAGGTCCCAGTCCCACTGCCTGGGGGCCTCCTAAAAAGTTCAAGCTCATCAACTGTCTCACTTATCCAGAGGGCCTGATCTAGTTCCATGGGGGTTCCTCAGCTATTGGTTCACAGTTCATGTGTTTCCACTAGTTTGGCTATTTGTCCCTATGCTTTTTCCAATCATGGTCTCAATATTTCTTGCTCATATAATCCCTCTTCTCTCTCACCAACTGGACTACTGGAGCTCCACCTGAGGTTTGGATGTGGATCTCTGCATCTGCTTCCACCAGTCACTGGATGAGAGTTCTATCATGACAGTTAGGGTGTTCGGCCATCCAATCACCAGAGTAGGTCAGTAGTCTATTGTGGAGGTATCTTTGTGGATTTCTGGGGACCTCTCTAGCACTATGCTTCTTCCTATTCCCATGGGATCTTCATTTATCATGGTGTCTCTTTCCTTGTTCTCCCTCTCTGTTCCTCAACATAAATCCAGTTACTTTAAACTCGATAGAAGAGAAAGTAGGAAGTAGTCTTGAACACATTGGCATAGGAGATAACTTCCTAAATATAACACCAGTAGCACAGACACTGAGAGAAACAATTAATCAACAAGACCTCTTGAAACTGAGAAGCTTTTGTAGGGCAAAGGACATGGTCAATAAGATAAAATGACAGCCTACAGAATGGGAAAAGATCACCACCAACCTCATATCTGACAGAGGGCTGATATCCAGAATATATAACGAACTCAAGAAATTAGACATCATAGTACCCAACAGTCCAATTAAAAAATGGGCTATAGAGCTAAACAGAGAATTCTCAACAGAAAAAGCTCAAATGGCTGAAAGACATTTAAGCAATTTCTTAACATCCTTAATCATCAGGGAAATACAAATCAAAACAACTCTGAGATACCATCTTACACTCCTCAGAATGACTAACGTAAAAAACACTGAAGACAGCTTATGTTGGAGAGGATGTGGAGCAAGGAAAATACTCCTATACTGTTGGTGGGAGTACAAGCTTATACAGCCACTTTGAAAATCAATATGGCACTTTCTTAGAAAATTGAGAATCAATCTCCCTCAAGACCCAGCTATACCACTTTGGGCATATACCCAAGGAGAGCTCAATCATACCACAAGGGCACATGCTTAACTATATTCATAGCAGCATTGTTTGTAATAGCCAGAACCTGGAAACAACCTAGATTCCCTTCAACTGAAGAATGGATAAATGAAATGCAGTATATATACACAATGGAGTACTATACAGCAGAGAAAAACAATGACATCATGAGGTTTGCAGGCCAATGGATGGATCTAGAAAAAATCATCCTGAGTGAGGTAACCCAGACTCAGAAAGACAAACATGGTATGTACTCACTCATAGATGGATACTAGATGTAAATCAAGGGATGAATAGACTGCTACTCACAACTCCAGGGGGGCTAGTTAGTAAAGAGGACCCTAAGAAAGACACAGGGACGATTCAGTGACAGAGAAATGGATGAGATCTACATGAGCAAATTGGGAGTGGGGAGGGGGTTAATGGAGGGCAAGGGTCAGGAGAAAGCAAGCTTAGGGCAGCGGGAGGTCCCAGCCCGATCTCCTGGATTCTTAAGAGCAACTGATACTGGCAAATTTTATTGGGAATGCAGTCTCAAATATACATACAGGTTTATGCAAGTGCACACACACACACACACACACACACACACACACACACACACACACACAGGTGGGAGTTGGGAGGGAGACAGAGATAGAGAAAGATGGGGAGAGACAGGGAGACAGAGAGGGCCAGTTTATTCCTACAAGAATAGCAATCCACAAATTTTATTTTCTTGTGCAGTTTATTTTCACAGGAAATCTAAACTCACTTCTTTCTTTCCTACACTTCCTCTCTGCCCCTTCCCTTCCATTTCTCTATCTTCTCCTCCCTTCCCTCTGTTCCACCTCCTCCCTCTTTTTCCCTCTTCCTTTTCCCTGTCACCCATCCTTTCAGCCCTCCTCCATCTCTCCCTGTCCCTCCCCAACCTCTCTGTCTCCTCCTTCCTTTCTCCCTTTATCCTACTATAAAAGATGCAGAGAGAGAGAGAGAGAGAGAGAGAGAGAGAGAGAGAGAGAGAGAGAGAGGAGAGGAGAAGAGAAGAGGAGAGGAGAGGAGAGGAGAGGAGAGGAGAGGAGAGGAGAGGAGAGGAGAGGAGAGGAGAGGCGAGAAAAATGTGAAAAAGAAAAACAAAATGAAACCATCTCAATCAACCAGAAGTCACCCAATAACTTATTTAACAAGGGCTTTAGGACCAATCAAATAAGAATGATATAATGCATAGTTGCAAATAACCAAGTACTTTCCTAGCTTTGTTCAGAATTTGTCTGTAATTGCTTCCCCATTGTCTTTCTTTAGAAGACCTAAACCACCTTTGATTTGGTTTTTCTTACTTCACAAAGTAGTACTTGCTCAAATAAATTCTTTAAAAGAAAAAATGTTATTGTGCCTTAATTTATCTCTTGGGGACAACAAAGTCAGGTTTGTTGGAGAACTAAAATGGAACCCATGCAAGAGTCAGTGTGATAGGAGATGGTGAGTGGGTCTAAGTCTTCCTCACCCAAGGGGCCAGGTGAGGAGAGTGTTTCTCTCACTGAGGTGTTGGGGGATGCTGGTGATGGTGAAGCTGAGAGTGATGAGTGCCACCATTGAGCCACTGAGGAGCAGATGAAGAGAGAAGCTTCCAGCCTGGAAGAAAGCAGTGAACGAGGTTCTTCCCAGACCTAACCATGGGACACCGTGAGACTGACAGTATCGGAAACAGAGGATATTCTACAACTCTTAAGTTATTAAGACCTTCCTTTCTTCATTCCTCCAAGTAAAATTTATTGTGCATGTATGCAAGGTTCCTCAATAGCCTCTATAGGTCCAAAGATTAATAGACAACAGTCTTTCAATATTTTGGCTGGGGAAGTGAAATCTAGTAGGAGATGACTATAAAATCCAACCATTGACTGAAAAAGCTCTTTGGAAAAAGCACCATTTTGGGGGATTCCCTAAATTGGAGGCAGAACCTAGGCAATGACAGCCAGAAATACTCACTGGTGGTAGTTGGGGCTGCAGCTCCAAAATGGTAACCTGCAGAGAAAGAAACTGTGAGGGACTTATGGATGAGTGTCAAGGATCAAGGCAAAAGGAGAATGTGGAATCTTTGGGGGTAAGAGCAAAGGCTTGCTCTTAGCCAAACAGCTAAGATGTGGTTCTGAATAGTGAAACTGGGATGCTTATGGGACCAAGATCCCTGTTCATTCAAAGCAAGCATTCTACCCAGTTCCCCATGGTATTTTTGAGTCATCATAATAAAGAGAGAATACAGACACAAAAGGAAGGAAAATCATTCTAGAAAAAGGGATGAATTGGTCAGTACTTCAGGAAAACCTAAGAATCTAAGAGAGAGAGAGAGAGAGAGAGAGAGAGAGAGACAGACAGACAGACAGACAGACAGACAGAGAGACATAGAGAGACAGAGAGATCATGACTTAAATGTGGGAATCTCACCATTGATGTAGAGACTATTCTGGTCCAGGGTGTAGGGGCCCAGACGGGTGATGCCATGGGTCTCATGACTCAACTCCCAAAATAGTTGATCTTGGTCTAACCCTGGACTCATAGTGTCAAAGTGGAAGGTGCAGATTATGTCCACTCCTGTGGCTGCTCTATAGTTGTCAGACCTAGAAGAAAGACATGAGAGATTGAAACACTGAAGTCGGTTCTTGAGCACTTGGACATTGACAGCAGGGGGCAGAAAGAAGGAGGCTAAAGATCATGAAAGGGATGGTAATAAAGTTTAAAAGTGGGTCTCATTGTCTCCTCTGAGCCTTTGGACACTGAGGATCAGAAATCATTGTGTGTGTGTGTGTGTGTGTGTGTGTGTGTGTGTGTGTGTGTGTGTGTGTATGATTAGACTCAAGCAAGCAACACTGAGTATGTGGGCAGCTTTGAGGATTCTGCTTTCTCATATTGGTGAATCAGGGTCTCTCTGTTTTCTGTTGAACTGCATACTCCAGGCCAGCTGGCTGGGATATTCCTCTCTGTCTCCTACCCTATTATACAAGTATTAGGATTACTAATGCATGTCACCAACCTGGCATTATATGTTTATTCTGGGAATTAAACTCATCATCAAGCTTGCCTTGCAAATGCTTTTACCCATTAAGCCATCTTGCCAGCCCAGCATCCTGTACTATTTTTCACTTTATTTTTTATTGTTCATTCATTGGAACCTTAGTGAGCTCCAATCATCTGCCTGTTTCTTCCAGGAGTGAGTTCTCTCATATTGTTGAATCAGGGTTTCTCTCTTTTTTTGCCAGTGCTGGGATTACAAATGTTTGCCACCGCACCTACCTTTTTCACGTGGACTCTAGGGGTTGAGTTCACTTTTTCATGCTTCTATGGGAAGTATTGTACCAAATGATCCATCTCTCTAGACCTTCATAAAGTATTTTATTTTTACTGTATACAGGACATCCAGTTCTTCTAAGAGACTCTCATTTTAAGTAGAATAACATTTGAATTTTCTACATTAAACAACTCCTATTAGTAAGTTACTAATAACTCAATCTACACACTATCTGGGGGAAAAAGTGTTAGAGTGAAGGGTGGATGGTAAAATGGGATTTTAGAAGTATATGATCTCTGTTGGCTATTTCACAACAGTCTAGTCCATCTGGGGGTCTTACCTGAGTGAAGACAATCTGCATCCAGAATAGTGTGGGGCAATGCTGGTCTTATTGAGTAAGGTCTCAAGCTGATAGAAAAATAAATAAATAAAAAGAGTTAGTCAAAAATATAGATGGGGCTTTGCCAGGGAGTTGTAAGGTAGTTGGTGGGTTTCTTTGAAGAACTCACCCAATAATGTAAAACCAACTTAGTGGAGTTGAACTTCAAGGAACCTGGGTTTCCCATCTCCTCTGTATAGTGCAAGTTGGTGATTGTGAAGTTGAGAGTTATGGGTACCATGACAGTACCATTGCCTATAGCAGTGGGGAAAATAGAGACATCCACATTCAGAACTGCTAATGACCAAGGCTGCTTCTGTTTCTATGTGACATTGTTGGTCTAATAGATTTTGAAGCAGGGCACATTCCAGATCTGCTAACACATTAGAATTGGAACCTTTCTTCATGCATCCAGGAATAATCTGTGTGTGAAAGGTTTTGTGATAAACACTTTAGGTCCAAAGATGAACAGGGAATCATCATCTAATGTATAAACCAGGGAAGTTACTGAACTATTATACTTTAGGAGAAGCTTGTGGTGATATATTGTGTCCCCCAATATATTGTGTATCCTAATAAACTTATCTGGGGTCAGAGGACAAAACAGCCATTAGATAGACATAGAGGCCAGAAAATGGTATCGCACATACCTTGAATCCTATCATGTGGGAGGCAGAGATCCATCTGGATCTCTGTGAGTTCAAAGCTACACTGGAAACAGCCAGGCATGGTGACTCACACCTTTAATCCCAGGAAGTGATGGCAGAAAGCAGAAAAGTATATAAGGTGTGAAAACCAGGAAGTAGAGCTGGTTAAGCTTTTAGGCTGTTAGCAGCAGTTCAGCTGAGATCTTTTTAGATGAGGACTCAGAGGCTTCCAGTCTGAGAAAACAGGATCAGCTGAAGAATTGGCAATGTGAGGAAGCTGTGGCTTGTTCTGTTTCTCTAATCTTTCAGTGTTCACCCCAATACCCAGCTCCCGGTTTGTTTTTTATTAATAAGGACTTTTAAGATTTGTGTTACAGAAGCTAGTAGAAGGGAAGGCAGGAAAATCATGAGAATGACCCAACCAATGAGTAATAAAAACTCTTTGGAGAAAGCATTATTTCATATGTGACAAAAAGCACAGATAAGAGTTGCTAGAATCTAACCAATAAGGAAAACACTCCAGGCATCCTGGGTAAAGGAATGCAGGAGAAGAGAGCCTGCTGAATTAAAGGAACTTAAATTACTTTACTATGGCCAGAGGGAAGTACAGGTGTGAGATTTGCTGGACCCTCTGAGATTATTCCAGAGAGGCAATGGTTAAGTAGCACAAAGCTTTGGATGTGACTAAGAACAAATAGAATCACTCAAATATTATTTATAAGAAAGGAATTCTGTAGATACAAACACATCATAAAGAATGCTGTAGATGCCATGTGGAAGACATTAGGAAGCCAGAATAGAGGCTGCTAGAGTCTTTCTAGGAAAAATAATGCCGGTTTCAAAATGGTATAGCTACAGAGAAAGAAGAGGAGTGGGAGTGCTCCCAAAGGAACAGAGATGGGATTTGGTGTCAGTTGGCTATGGGAAGTGAACAAGAGGAGGGGTGAAGGTTGGCACTCTGCCTTTGCCCTTGGTAATTATGAGAAGAACATTTGGAGGACAATTGTATCTTCAGGATGAGTGGCTGTGATGGTTCCTCTGTTGGTCAGTGTGATGGACAATAGTGTCACCTGGGAGACAGGCTTAGCATACTTGTGGGAGATTATCTTGATTATATAAATTGATGTGTGAAAACACATTACAACTATGCACAGGATCTTTCCATGGGTAAGGCACCATGTCATGGATGAAGTGGAGAAAGGGCACTGGAGCACTAACATGTATTCATGATTCTGTTCTCCAATTGTGAATGTGATGTGACCAACTGTTTCATGCTCCTGCCACTTTAACTCTATGATGGACTATACCTTAAACAGATAAAAAGAAGACCTTCCTTCCTCCCTTCAGATGCTTTGATCAGAATATTTTATCACAGTAACAGAAAAAAATAAGTTGATGGTCAAAGAGACCTGAATGATATTTAGGAAGTGTGTAGTCCAATGCTCTGGAACTTCTTTGTGGTACTGACTGATAATCAGAATTTGGATTCTGAGTAACTAGATTGAATAACAGAAAACAAAGTCTTCACTGCAAAGGAAGATGGGCATTGAGAGAAGAAATGATTTGCTTGCCTTATTGGTACCAATTAGAGCATGTATCCCTCCCTACCTGTGGAATTGGTTGTAGGGGATGGAGCAAGAGAGGAAGCTGGGAAGGATATGGTAGTCACAGGCCCTGAGACAAAACAAAAACAAAAACAAAAAACCTAAGATGAGGAATGAAATACAAATTGTCATATATCTTTAAGAAATGGTAGCAGCCTGGATGACTATATACAAGAATCTGTGTTTTGTTTTATGGCATCTATTGTTTAGAATTTGCATCATCCTTGGGTTGTGTGCTTTGGGGAAGGTGACTCTTATTCTCTCTATCTCAGTCTACATTTCTATGAACCTTTTGAACTCCTGCTCATTTAAAGTGGATAATAGAAGAAAGGTTCACTTATCCAGCATCTCATATTTGTGGAGAAGGGACATTTAGAGGTCTGAAATACTCACTGTTAAGGATGGTATCTGAGACTGGATGAGTGTAACCTGTAGAGACATGAAAAGGTGATGAGGAAAGAGAAAGATTGTCAACAAAAAGGCAACTTTGGGCATGAACTAAGCTCTCTGCCACAGAGCATCTTAAATTACTGGAGTTTCTAAGTCTGTCTTAAGAAAGATGTAATTTCCCATTTTACTTCAGACTGTGTTTGAGCATACCTTTAGCCTGGAAGGAAGAAGAAATCCACATTCAAACATGACCTTTTATGTTGAAGTAGGAGCTCCTATGGTAAAAGCTAGGGAGAAAGCACCCTAAGGGTTTGGTTATTAACTATACTCTTCTGTATTTTCTAGAGAGGAAGTGCCTATATCTGGGACAACAGCAGGGAATAGATCTCTGCTCACTCAAGGCTAGACAGAGGGTGAGGGTAAGGTATAGACAGTAGGTTAATGGATTCCTCCATTTCTAATGTCTGGGTTGTATATGGTGGAAATTTTCAGATTTTTCAGACATCTGAAACCTCATCATATTCACTGCTGGGGTAGTAACTAAGCTCTGGTGGGTATAAGCTGCACAAATGGAAGAGTAAAAGTCTAGGGGTCAGATAGAAAGGAGATCAGAAGTACATGTGGCTTGCTGAGCAGCAATAAAGGTAAGCAGCCTGTAATGCTTAATCTTGGCTGTCAGGTTGATGGGATTTGGAATAACCTGTGAGATTACACATGGGCATGTGACAGCATTTCCAGAGGAGTTTAATTGAACAGGGAAGATGCCTGTGGGTAGTACATTCCATGGCTTTAGGCCCTGAAGTGAATAAAAAGAAGTGAGCACCAGCATTACTGTCTCTCTGCCCATGTCTTCTGTGCCAGGAAGAAATATATCTTTTCTCAAACCCTGAGCCAAAATTTACTTTCCATTCCTTAAGTTGTATTTGTTAGGTGTGTTGTCTCAGCAGAAGAAAAATGGCGAATACTCATCTCTCACCATTAACATAGAGACTGTCCTGATCCAAAGTGTAGGGGCCCAGCTGGGTGACACCACAGGTCAGCTTCCTCAGCTCCAAGTACAGTTGCTCTCTGGCCAGGCCATGACCTATGTGGTCAGGGTGATACGTGCAAACTGTGTCCACTCCAGTGGCTTCTCCATCCTTCCTGGGACTGGGGAGAGAGAGTAAAATGATAATCATAAATTGTCTTGAGAAGTATTGGAGTAACATAGGAAGAGGCCATCAGGAATAAGGGGTCTCGTATAGAGGCAGGTATCTAGGCTTAGCAGAGACTAAGAGATTATGAATATTCACCCCTAAACCAGACGCTTTTAGTATCCCCTTTTTACACTCAAGGCCTGGACAACACTGAATACATAGAGAAAGAAAGTAACAACATCCTCAACAAAGAAGTTGAGGATGAGTCCTATAAAATTCTATCTTCTGGACACGACATGGCTACTATACTCATGAATTCACAGTAGCTGTTTACTTGTTCAAGAGAAGAATCAAGTCAAGAAAATTTCTAGCATATATGAGGCTCTTACCCCATTCCTCTGGAACTATTAGCAGTTAATAGCTGCTGGGTAAGAGAGAATACTTTTTATATACATACTACTTTATTATTTCTTTGAGAATTTCATACATGCATACAATGTGTTTTGATTATACCTTCCACTCTTCCCTCAAGTTCTTCCAGATCTACCCCTCCCTCTGCCTTCTCCCAATTTCATATCCTCTTTTTTCTATACCCCACTGAATATATGCTGCTCAGATAGTCATAGGTATCGGATCATCCACTGTAATGGAAGAAAACTCTCCTCCACTAGAATCCATTGATGGTCAATAGCTTCTCAACTAGGGGTTGGGGGCTCATTAACCCCTTACCACTCCATTCTAGAATATTAATGTTTGTAATAACAGCTACTATGAGTGCATGAGTGCCACACTCTGATCATATCTATAAGCTGGATATCTGGCTTTGACAATTTTTCTGCCCCTTCTTCCACAATGGGTCATTGAGCCTTGGGAGAAGGGAGTATGACATAGATGGCCAATTTGTGGCTGAGCACTCCACAGACATTTATTCTCAGTGCTTTGGCCAGTTGTGAGTTTCTGCATAAACAGCTATTTATTGCACAAGACTTCTTTGGTGAGATCTGAGGGTTGAATTCATCCATGGATATGAAGATATGGACTTAGAGGACAGTTGGATTTCATGTGTATCCATCAAAATAATAGTTGCAAGTTACCTTGGAGCCTATGAGCTACCAACCATGGGCACTTGTTCAGATTTACAATGCATGTGTTTCCTCCAGCAGAGATGGCCTTAAATCCAACCACAAAGTGACTGGTTACACACTTCTGAGAAGCTTTTTTTTTTTTTTTTTTTTTTTTTTTTTTTTTTAGGGAATTTGCATTGGTAGGTTTCCAATGCTCCAGTAGATCACCTTTCCCCCATGCACATATGACCAACACTAATAGGACTTAATAAGTTATCCAAGTAAAGAAGAGGTGGAGTTTTCAGGGATATGTGTTAGGGGAAGTAAGGAGGACTTGAATGGGGTAAATGGGAGGTAGATATGATAGTTCAAGAAGAAAGAATAAATAAAAAAAATTATTTATTTCAAAAAATCCAGACCTTGATCCTTTATACACATTGACATCATAGTTTGGGACTGTGAGAAGAGTGAAGAATACTTTTGAAATAGTAAGATTCAAACTCTAGTGCTCATGGCAGGGGTACAGTAGAGCACATGATTGAGGCAGATGAAGAATTGGGACTGGGGACGCAAGCAAGTATAGAAGATGTCTTTCTTTCTAACCTGCAAAAAGATGTTAACATCCAATAGAACTACTTCCCCTTGAGCCTAGGGAAGGCAAGCAAGGAGAATGAAGAAAAAGTAGTATAAACTTGTATAACTGTTATGGAATATTATTTTAACTATGTTAAGATGTGTTACATTTATTTATGCTGCATTTGTTTAATGATGTAAAGGTGTATTGGTTTTGTTTATGCTGCATTTGTTTAATTATGTAAAGATGTGTTGCTCTTTCACCTTGCCTGCCTAAGGTACCTGACTGATCTAAAAAAGTTGAATGGCAAATAGCTAGGCAGGAAAAGGATAGGCAGGGATGGCAGGCAGAGAGAGTATGTCAGAGGGAGAGTCTAGGCTTGGGGGGAGGAGAGAACAAGGAAGAAAGAGGGACCAGGCAGCCGGACACAGAGTAGGAAATACAGAATGAAAAAAAGGTAAAAATCCCCATGGCAAAATGTAGATAAAGAGAAACAGGTTAAAATGAGTTATAAGAGCCAGCTGCCACAAGCATAAGGTAAGGCCAAGAATTCATAACTAATAATAAGTTTTTGTGTCATGATTTAGGAGCTTGTTGGTGGCCTACAACAACATCTCATACATATAACCATTATAGAAATCAGTATAAAAGGGCTTCTCAAAAAAATTAAAATAAAACTTCCACATGACCAAGCATCACAACTCCTGAACATATAGCTAAATGACTCTCTATATTGCCATAGAGATACTCATTCATGTTTTTTAATTCTCTATTTACAACAGCAAGGAAATAGACTAACCTAGATGTCCACAAACAAATGAATAAATAATGAAAGTGTTGTAACTATTTTCAATGAAACTTTATCCATCCACAAAGAAAAATGAATTTTGAATGCAAACATAAGAAATTAGAAAATATTACATTAAGTAATATGACATAAGCTCAGAAACACAAGCATTTGTTTTGTCTGAAATTTCTGATCCTAGCATCTGATTTTTATATATGCATTTTATGTGAGAGTGAGTTTGTCTAGAAGCCAGGAAACCATGAGAGGGTGGAGAAAATGGCTTTAAGTGAATGGGATGAGGATGGTAATAGGCTACATGTGATATAGAAGTGGAGGGGAAAGAGTGAGTGTGGAAGTGTTTAAGCAAGAAGGGAAGGGAGATGGGGGAGAAGAAAGGGGAAGTGTCAATCAAAACTAAGTATGTATAAAAATGCTATAAGATAGCCTGCTACTTTGTAAGCTAATTAAATTTTTTTTTTTTTTTTTTTTTTTTGAGGCAGGGTTTCTCTGTGTACCCCTGGTTGTCCTAGAACTCACTCAGTAGACCAGGCTGGCCTTGAATTTAGAGTCTCACCTGCCTCTGCCTCCTAAGTGTAGGAATTAAAGGCATGGACCACCACCACTCAGCCATTTCTTTTTATTGGGGGCTGAAGTTATAGCTCAGTGGTTTTTGAGCTTGGTAAAGACTTGTTTGAGTTGAGTTCCTAGCACATGTATCTACTTCCTGTAACTCCAGCTCCAGAGAATCTATCATATTCTTTTGGCCTAGATAGGCACCTGGCACTTACATGCACATCCCCACAAACAGACACACATACATATACATAATTAAAATTCATAGAAATATTTTTTAATTAAAAAATATACCTGGCCTATGAAATTCTAAGACTCTAAGACTAGATAGTTATAATTTCCTCAATTATGATAAAAGATAAGTTAGATATAAAACCTTAGACTCACAAATATAAGATAGATAGGATATCTTCTTTAATATTGTAACTGTAATTCTTGCTTGATAATTGTTTTGTTATATGTAATTTTACTATGTAAAAGTTAAAACCTTGCTTTTTAAAAAAAAAAGAAAAGGGGAAGTGCTGTGTATATCACTCTGTATAAGCCAGTGGCCAGGCAGGAAGTATAGGCGGGACAAGAGAGAAGAGAATTCTGGGAAGTAAAAGCTGCGGCAAGGAGAGATATACTGCCAGCCACTACCATGACAAGGAAGATGTAAGTTAATGGTAAGCCATGAGCCACGTGGCAAAGTATAGATTAATAAAAATGGGTTAATTTAAGATAGAAAAAGTAGATAACAAGAAGCCTGCCACGGCCATACAGTTTGTAAACAATGTAAGTTTCTGTTGTTTACTTGGTTGGTTCTGAGTGTCTATGGGCCTGGCGGGTAAGAGAGATTTGTCCTGACTGTGGGCCAGGCAGGAAAACTCCAACTACACTCTTTGGGGCAGGATAAGAAGACTCCAGTAAAATGGGAAGCTTTGTAGGGAGATGGGAAATCAGAAGAGTTCTGGAGTGCACTGTCTTCTGGCCTAACTACTTCTTTGAGACAAGTTGGTGAGAAGTACAAATGCCAGAAAATTTTGAGACTGAAACTTGCATCCTCACACTATGTAGTCACACTATGTATATTTTTTTTAAATATAGATGGTGTCTGGATAGGAAAATGAAGCAACTGGTGATACACATTTGTATTTGTTGTTTTAATATTTTGTTGTATTTATTGTTATTATTTTAACTTTTAACTAAAATATTAAAGGTATTTTACTTTTTTCGAGACAGGATTTCTCTGTGTAGACCTGGCTGTTCTGGAACTCATTCTGTAGACCAGGCTAACATTGAACTTACAGAGGTCCACCTGGCTCTGCCTTCCGAGTGCTGGAATTAAAGGCCTGACTACAGATTTATTTTTATTTACGTGTGTGTGTGTGTGTGTGTGTGTGTGTGTGTGTGTGTGTGTGTGTGTGTGTGTGTGACCATTGCATTTCCTATCCATCTGTTGTTGGACACATGGGCTGGTTCCCTTTTCTTGCTATAACGAGTAGAACAGCAATAGACATGAATGTGCAAGTTAGAGATGCATTTTTTTTCTTTTTAGGGAAACCATAGAAATATAATTGAAAGTATGGAATAATGGGTCTTCTTGTGAGAGAGAGCAAAAGGAGAGAATCTGGAAAATGTACTCAAAGTTAGTGTCTTATTCTACTGGTCGACTCTGTAGGGACTTGGAACAGTTGCATGGGAAAATGGTGATATCAAGAGAAACATTTTACTGGAGCCCCCTTCTGAATACCCATCTGCACTGGGTTATTGAGAGAGAGGCAGGAGGGATGTAGGTCACATTGGTGGGCCTGGGAGCATAGGGACAACTCTGGGGTGACATTCTAAGAACTCACCTCAGCAAAGTCAGTCTGCAGCCAGCATACAAAGGGCCAATGCTGGTGTTTCTGAACAAGGGCTCAAGCTGTAGAAAATAAAGTAGTAGGTAAGACAATGGGATGGGGGACCAAAGGATAGGGCTTATTCTTTGGTGAAATGATCGTCCATTGGTGATCCAGCATGTTGGTAGACCTAAGTAGGAACCACATGAGATGACTAGTGGGATGGGGAGGGCTGAAGTTAAGTGGGCATGGGTGAGAGTTGTGGGGCTGGAGTGAGGATGGGTATGGAGATAGGCGGAGAGGCCTGGAGTATGGCAGACATGACTGAGCACAGTGAAAGTGACCAAAGAGGAGCGCTAGAGCTGGAGAATGGGGGCAAGACAAGCATGAGGTAGACAGAGCTGAAGACTGGTATGTGGGAGCATAGAGAAGGTGAGGCTGAAATGGCATAAACTGATCAGAGGTGTTTGGAGCCGGAGTTTGGTGGGAAGGATGCAGAAGGAGGTTGGAGAAAGATAGGTGGAGCCAGAAAGAAGATAGTTCTAGAGAGAGGTGTGAGGGGATGGAGTTTGGTAGGCAGACTGTGGAAGGGTGCTAGAGAAAGGTCAATGGGAATAAAGAGGATGCAGGGCTGAAATGAAGTGAATAGGACTGGAGAAAATTCATGGGACCTACTAGGCTCTGCAGGATCCTCTCTGTGGTGTTAAACTTCCTGGAGTCTGGGGGCTGCATGTCCTTCTCATAAAATAGGTTGGTGATGGTGAAGTTGAGCGTAAATAATACCAAGGGTGATTGTATAGCTATAGGGGGAGAATGAGAAGAGAAGCTTTTTGAGTCATACCTGTTAATCAACACAAAGGAAGGTAGAGCCTGAGGACATAGCCCTGACACTGGCAACATGTCACTGGAGACTACAGTGGTGAGTGAGTATCCTTGGCTGACTAACTTTGGGCAAGGCTAGAAGATCCTGTGCTTCAAGCCTAGGGGGAAAATGTGGGAGATGGCTCAGTGGGAAAGACTGCTCATTCTGCAAGCACGAGGCCATGAGCTCTGTATCCAACCAAGTACACATAGAAAAAGGGGACATGGTAGCTTATACTTGTAATCTTAGTACTGGAGGGATGAAAACATTTCGAATTTCTGGAGTTTGATAGTTGGATAACCTAGATGAGTATGTGAACTCCTGGTTCAATGAAAGACCTGCCACAAAAAAGATATGGTAAAGAATGATAGAGGAACACATGTCAAGTCAATCATTGGCCTATATGTGTATGTAAATATGTGCAAGTGTGCCAATGCAGACACATTCATTGCATATACATACAGCTCAATACCCAACCCCCAAGAAAGAATGAGAAGTTACAAAGTGTAAAAGGTACCTCTTCATTCAAGATCCTCATTAGTATTTCTATAAATTGTTCACTAGTTTCTTCCACCCATTTATCCAACTATAACTTAGTTATGTTTCTCTGTTGTCAAAAAAATATGAAAGGATACACTCAACTCCATGATATGATTTCAAGGACTTCTTAGCCTGTGTACTTGACTCCTTCCTATTCTCTTTAAATAGATATGTGGTCAGGGCCTCATGCTACTTCCAGCTGTAATATGGGGGGGATTTTAAATACTCACTGCTGGTGCTGGTTACTGCAATCTGGTGTGTGTAACCTACAGAGTGAAAATTAAAGGAAAGAGCATAAGGATTGTCACATGGAAAATGAATAAAGGATGTTCTTAGAGGGGGACAATATGGGCTTTGCTACAACAAAGTTAAGATGACCATGGCTTACCATTGACATAGAGACTATTCTGGTCCAGAGTATAGGGACCCAGTTGAGTGATGCTATGGGTGAGCTGTTCTAGTTCTGAGTATAGTTGCTCTCTGTCCAGATCAGTGCCTATGGAATATTGGTGGTAAGTGCAAACCATGTCTACTTTGGTAGCCTCTCCATTCTTCTTTGGCCTGGAAAGATCAGATAGGGAAGACAGAAATAAGTGGATTGACTAATGAAGAGTGCTGTGATTCTGGGAACATGACAGGAAATGGCTTGTGGAAATGAGAATGCTGATAGAAAGGTGAGAAACTGTATATATTTGGTGGCTATTCCATTTTTTTAGTTACTGGATGGAAGGATCCAGGAATGGAGATAACAGGGAGCATTGAGTGAGGTTCTCTGACAGCAATATGAGAAAACTGTAGAAAACTTTAGAATGCTTGAGGTGCTTGTGAACAGGACCCACCATGCTGCCTTAATTCTATGGTGGAAAATGGCCCTACTTTTACTTCCTGAACCCAGGATTCAGCAGTGCCCTGTATCTTATGATCCATTATTATCATGGCAAACCAATTATTCTCCTAAATGGAAATCTTGTCTTCTGGGATCCTTCCATGGATACCTACAAGCCTATGAAGGAAGACTCCTGTGTCTCCACATGATCCTTAATTTGTCTATAGACTGTTCAGTTTTGGCTTACCTCTCTACCTTTCACTTGCAGCTGAGTACTTCTTCCCTGCATGTACTATACCCTTTTCTAAGCTTTCTCTACCTGATTTTCTTTTTCTCTAAATTTCCTGGCCATCATATACCTGTCTTGAGGCATGAGATGCAATCTCTCATTTCCCTTTTAATTCCTATACTTCCCTAATCTCCCAGTTCTTCAATAGTTTCTCTTGGTTTCAGTTTCCCATCTACAAAATGGGCATACTGATGTTATCAATTTTTTTTTTAATCTGCAAAAGATCAAGCCAGTCACAACTTTAGTATGGATGGAGATGAGCTCATAAGGGGCCATTATTAGCTGGAGCACTATTGGTAGTTGATGGTGGTTAGAGTTCAAACTACTAAACCCAATAGATGGAGAAAGGAAAGCATTCCATGATTAAACCACATTTAAACAGTATCAACATACAAAACCAGCTCTAATGTTACAAAAGAAAAACTTCTAAAGAAGTTAACCACATATCCCCCAAAATAGGCATGATCCCTAAGGTGGAGCTATTGGGAAGTGGGGGATTGTTGACACTGAGTGAGAGCTTTTTAGATCACTGTGGGGTGTGTACTCAAGGAAACTGTAGAATTCCCGCTTGTTCCTCTTCCTCGGTTTTTCTTTTTGTCTGGACACAGTCAGTTTAGCTCTACTGCCCCTCTACAAACCAAAAGCAATGACCCATCTGATTGTGGATAGATGTGCCTCTAAAACCTTGATCAAAATTAAACTTGTCTCTTAGGTTTGTGATGTAGCTCAGTTGGTAGAGTGCTGATGTAGTGTTCATGAGACTCTGAATACCATTATTCTGTCACCATAAACACTGGTCCTGGTAGTAAACACCAGTAATCCTAGCACTTGAGGTGAAGACAAGAGAATCATAAGTTCAATTTCATGCTCAGATATGTACTGAATTTTTGCAAGTCTGGCTGTTTAAAAGATAACAACAACAAAAAGCAAACAAAAAGAGAAATCTTTGTAAGTTGATTATTTCAGAGATTTTTGTTTTGTTTTGTTTGGGTTTTGTTTTTTGTTTCTGTGACAGAAACTAATACATACTACATGGAATATTGAAGTTAAGAAGAATGAGCAAAGTATAGAATCTAGCCTAACCCAGGGGCTGCAAAAAGACTGAGACCAAAAGGAAGATCTAGCTATAGAGAAGTATGTATAGAAACTCCACCATGCCTTCCTGGGTGGTCTTCTCTATAGTCTCACCTGAGTGAGGTCAGTCTGCAACCAGAATACAGTAGGCCAACACTGGTGTTTTGGAACAAAGATCTGAGCTGTGAAGAAGAGAGAGGGTTTAGTTAAATATACAGTCTGAGTAAGGAAACAGGGAAGAGGTCAAGAGAGAAGTGTGATGCTTAAAGGAGTGGGTTGCGGAAACAGTGGGTGTACAAGTGAGGATGTAGATGAGACTGGATGGGTGAGAGAGGCAGTGGAGATGTAAACCAGTTAGAATCTGTAGCAAGGGTACTCATGAGTGTAAAAAAATGTGTGGGTGTGGACCAGTGGCAGGGCAATAAAGGTAAGTAAGCAGAGTTTAGTGGGAAGGTTGGGCAAGTGGATGATAGGACTAGAGTGAGTTGGTAGGCCCTCAGTGACTGTCATAAGAAGGGAATGAGTGGGGATAAGAGAGGTGGAAAGGATACTAGTGGGTGTAGCAAGAAAAAAGTAGGAAGGTTTGGGGTAGGTGGGCCCAGTACTGATGTGATATGAGAGATATGGGCAGATACCAGAATGAAGGACAAGAAGGGGAAGTAGGCAGTGTTACATGGAGGGAGGGGCTTTAGTGAATGGATTTGGAATCAAGACATTGGTATACCTGGAGCAGGTGGGTAGAACAACCATGAGTAGTTCAAGGGATGTGGGTATGTCACCAATGATAAAGGCAAGGAAGGTAGGCAGGGATAGAGTGGGTGGGCTACAAGTTGGTGAAGCAAGAGGTGATCAAGGCTGAAAAATGTGGGTTGGGTAAAGTGTAGCAGGACAGATGTGGTAGGTACCAGTATGGCAAGATGGGGGTCTTAGTGGGACTTTAGTGAAGGGTGGGGGAAGGGAAATGAGCAATTCATGGGCAAGCAAGAAGTGGGTGTGGTAGGAGAGGGTTGGGGGGGGCACCAGAACAAGTGACTATCAATAGGTAGGGCAAGAGGGGGTTGTGAGTGGGAAATTAGTGAGTGGGTAAGGAAAAAAGAAGGTGGTGTGGTAGGATTGGGTAGATGGGGCAACGGTGAATAGGGTAAGGGAAGTAGGCAGGTCACCAGAGGAAAAGTCAAGAGAAGTAGGTTGGGCTGAAAGGGGTGGGCAGGATACCATGGAGGGTCACAGGAGAAATATGGATAGAAACAAATGGCAGGGCAAGATAGAGAGGTAGGTGGGGCTTTGGTAAATGGGTTGGGCAACTGGGTAGTACTTGGGGATAATCTGTAGGCAGGTCAAGAAGATGTGAATAAGGCTGGAAAATGCAGGTAGCGAATCAATGAGTATTATAAAAGTAATCTGAGGGAGCATTAGTTGGTGAAGTAACACAACGGAATTTTCCCAGGGTCCTAACCTGAGGAAATCCCTCCCAGGGTCCTGGGGAAGAATGCTACATCTGGCATCGGTCTATCTGGTGGAAATAAATCTATATACACCTTGTTCTTTTGTCTGTTTACTTCATTTTTCTATAACAAACTTCTATCTATACAGCTTCATTTCTGTCCTCACATTCAGCTCCTTTCTGTATCTATTTTTTTCTGTCCCCTCATAGCCCTAGTAATAACAAAGTCCTTATGCTTTTGATCTCATCTTTGCCCTGTTCCTTTATCCTCCATCTTTCCTCCCTCTTCTCCTCTCCTGACCTGATTTACCTACAAAAAACTCTTCCTTGCTCCTTTCTCCTCAGCCTGAGCCATTCTGCCTTACCAGTTACAGAAACTCTGCCTTCTTCTTCTTTCAGGCCACAAAGCTCAACCTGGACCAGGAGTTCTGCTCCAGTCTTTACTGCACCTGGTTATGCAAAAGGCCCTATTGTCCTGAATCAATAGCTCTGCAATGCTAATAGACCTGAAGGCAAGGGATGGTCTGAGCTTCATTTGCACAAGAAACAAAGCTATGCATCTACACACCTGCTTGTCTCCTAGGCCCTGCAGGGGGGTTACCTACTGGATCAGCAGTAGATCTGAGAAGCTAAATTGTTTGACATATGGCCTAGTAATGTATGGGCACACAAGAATTTCGTAGCAGAAGATAGATGATACATATTAAAATCTAAATAACACCAAATATTCCTTGATAAATGGCTTCCTCTTGAATAACTTGTTGGTCAGTCAAGGTATAGCTTATTATATACAGCTGAATCTCTATAATATATTCTTGCTGCCCACTGCAGTAACAGAGGGACATGGATATGGATGGAGTGTGTGGACCAATCATCAGTAGCTTGAACTAGAGACAGGAGAGTTATGCTAGAAGAGGTAAAAGAGGCATCAGTGATTGGGCAAGAAGGCAGGACTGAAGTAGGTGATTTGGGGGTACCAGTGAGCCAGGCAAGGGAAAAGGGTGTGACTTGAGGGAGCAGGTGAGCCTTAAGTACCTGAGGCAAAATAGACAGAGCACCAATGAGTGTAACACAGGGAAGTATATGGCAGATGGTAATTAAAACAAGAAAGAGAAGTGGATGAGGCTTTAGTGAGTGAGTGGGACAAGCAGGTGGCAAGGATGGCTGGAGTGGGCAAGCAAAACTAAAGGTGATAGAGTGGCTGAGGCAAGGGGAGTGGGTAGGAGCTTACCAGAAGCTGCAGGACTTCCTCCACTTTGTTGAACTTGGCATATCCTGGGCCCCACATGTCCTTTGTGTAGGGTAGGTTGGTGATGGTGAAGTTAAGAGTATAAAGCATCAGAGCAGAGCTTGAAGCTGCAATTAGATTAGGAAAGAAGTTAAGTCCTGAGTCATACCAGAACTAGATTTAGGACACGATCTTTGTTCATATCACTTGGACCCATATATTCACATCTAGGGCAACAGTTCAAGATGTCTCTACCAGAATGAAAAAAGTAAAATAAAAACTTCTTTTCATTAATAGGAACAATAGTAATTAAACATTGATGGCAATTGAAATATCAATAGCAATGTGCTTTTAGCCTTGGTAAGATACCATGTTTTGCAACAGACAGCAGTTACTGTAAGAACTCTTGAGTAGTTAAAGTGCTGAGAATAACTAACTGTTCAGTGTTTGGATACAAAGAGAACATCTATATCAGCCCCTGCAAAGCTCAGGTAGTATCATAGAAAAGGGGGAGGAAAGAAGGTAAGAGAAGGATGGGGAAGAGCCCTGTGGGATACTGTCTTTAGGATACCACATAGCTGCTGTACCTAACTCACAGCTGCTCTTACTTATACAAGAGTGGGCTTAGTGAAGTTCTAACATGGATGAAGGAGGGGCTCATCGAGTTCATTCATTTCTGAGGAGCTATTAGCAGGTAATTGTCTCTGGGGGTGGTAGTACAGACATGCTTTTCAGTTGTGTGGCTACTGGTAGGTCGGATATGCCTCTATCACTGCTTTGGATTAATTATCTTCTTTTCCTGTTGATTCCCTTCATGCCACAACATAGGAGCTGTACATAGTTTTATCCATGCACCACTACCACGTTTGCTCATTGGGGCATGTGCATCAGAGGAGGAGACCATGGATGACTAGGGTACAGGGTTAATTTCTCCAAGCAGGATCAATTGTTAGCTCAGAGTAAGGCCTTGGGTCAGGGAGCTCTGATAAGAATTTCTTCTAGAGATTAAGAGCTTATAGAGCCATAAAATTGATCTGTTTTGGTATATGTGTGTGTGTGTGTGTGTGTGTGTGTGTGTGTGTGTGGTGTGGTGTGTATAGCTGTATTGTGTTTGCATATGTGGGGCATGTGTGTGTGCAGGTGCATGTACATGTATATGAGAGCCAAGGTTCATGTCAGGTGTCTTCTCCAATCATAGTCTGTCTTATATATTGAGGCAAGGTCTCTCAGAGAGAACCCAGAGCTTGTCCTTTCTGCTAGTCTGGCCTGTCTTTGCATTTTGTGGTTTGGGATTACAGGCAAGCTGCTATGTTCACCCAGATTTCATGTGGGTTCTGGGAATCCAAACCCTGGTCCTCATGCTGAAATAAGAAATATTTTACTTATTGAACCACCCTTCAGCTTTATATTTCCAAGATGACACCTGAAGAAAAAAGCAGAGACTCACCTCTGGCTTCCACAAGTGTAAGCACACAAAAGCATGTATGCATGCATTCATACACATACATGCACACACACACACACACACATACACACACACATATACATACACACTCACATAGACTTCTTGGTCATTTGGTCAAGTGGGTCAAATTAGGGGGCTAATAAAATCATGAGTTGGTGTTTTTATACAATGCTTCCTGTACAAATTTGTTCTTGGCTAACTAGTCTGCTGGCTAATAGTCTTTTAAGAGCTTGAGAAAGATTTAGAAGTCAATAGACACCTACATTAAGAAACAGACAGAGAATAGCTTTGGAGGTTGGATACTGGGATGGGTAATTCTGACAATCCTCAGACCTTTGAGCACCCTCTGTCATTCATCATAAGTCAAC
The DNA here is from genome assembly GCF_903995425.1 of Onychomys torridus. Classification (NCBI taxonomy): domain Eukaryota; kingdom Metazoa; phylum Chordata; class Mammalia; order Rodentia; family Cricetidae; genus Onychomys; species Onychomys torridus. Next base: position 14,078,429 of record NC_050449.1, read on the forward strand.
CTTAGGATCCTCTTGGAGATATACTCCACCCTTTATCCTGACTACAGAACTCACTGGAAGCATTTTCAGAGATAGTTTTACCTGTGAGGTTGGAGATGGGAGCTGGCATACTTGAAGAAACAATGTTCACCATAGACACTGTGGGGAAAAAGCCATCCATTTGGAGTAGAGACATAATCTATGTAGACACCAGGATGGGTATCCCAGTCTGAGTTCTGCTAGGGTTTTAAGTGATACACATCACAGGCTGGTGGTTGGGTTAAAAGTGAAATGGAGACAATAGACTATTGCTTTCTTTCATTTCAAAGGGCTGGGTATAGTGATAGATGTGGTAGAAAATTAAGGAAACTTAGAATACTCACTTCTGGGGGTGGAAGTCAGGATCTGGTGGGTGTAACCTATATAGATAAAATATAGTTTTAAAATTTAGCAGAGCTGAGGGGAAGAAGGCCTAGGAAGGGAGGGTGTGGGCTCTGCAATATAGCAAAGCCCAGGTGGCTGCTGCTCACCATTGACAGAGAGACTGTTCTGGTCCAGGATGTAGGGGCCCAGTTTGGTGACACCCTGGGTCAGACTGCTCAGCTCCCCGTATATCTGCTCATTTTCGAGCTTGTGGCCAGCAGAGTCTAGGTGGTAGGTACAGTCGGCATCCACCCCTGTGGCTGCTCCATTGTTCTCAGACCTGGGAAGGATAGATGAAGAGAATGATGTTAAGTTGATTGCCTAAGGAGGGATCCTAGGACACCTGGAACAGCACATGAAGGGTTCAGAGGAGCAGAACTGTCTGATAGAGACTTACAAAGTCAGTTGTAAATTTTCTATCATGTTGACCTCCAGTAACATGTAACTCTGAGCAGACAGTGAAACCAGATTTTTATCAATTGTAACAATCAGATAAGCAAGTGTATGTTATGGGAAAAGGAGAGGTCACAAATGAGACATTTGAAGAATAATGATTGAGTCACCAAAGGTCAAAATTAGTGAGCAGAAAGGGCATATTTGTCTTAAGAGAAATCATGTGGACCAACTTTAAACTTCATAGGAAATGTTCATTCAAAATGGATGAGCAGAAGAAGGTTCCAATTTGTTTAAGGATTGAGGAAGAAGTAGCAGGATCAGGAGAGATCTGGGTACTAGATATGGCACCCCCTGAATTCACCTGTGTATAAGACATTCAGAAGAAATGCAGGGAGAATATGAACACAATCTTTGGACTGAGGGCACTTTAGCAACTCTAGCCTGCTACTCTAAGGACTCACCTGAGCAAGGTCAGTCTGCAGCCAGAATACAATGGACCAACACTGATTTTTTTGAACAAGGGCCTGAGCTGTGGAGAAAGAGGAGAGGGATGAGGAGGAGGAATGAGGGATAGAGACAGGACAGGAGTGAGATGCACAAAGCAGGCAATGGTGAGTTGGATTTGGGTATGTGTAGTCAGGATAAGGTCAGCAGTGGCTTCTTCCAGGGGGCATTGCATGTCATGGCCAGTAGTGGGCGCTGAATGCATTGAGCAGCACTCTCACCAGGCTCTGCAGGGTTTTCTCAGTGATATTGAACTTCCTGGATCCAGGGTGACTCATGTCGTCCTCAAACTCCAGGTTAATGATGGTGAAGTTGATGCTGAAAAGCAACTGGACAGGGCCTGCTGCTGCAGAGGGGATGGAAGAAAGACACGTGCTCAGGCTATTATTTCTGTCTAGAATTCAGCATGGGGCAAGAGCTATGTGCATGTTCAACCACTAGGGGGGAGAATAAGCAGGATTGCTATACAGAGGTAACTTCACCATGAAGCAGAATGCAAGTACATCTGATCCTGCAGGTAGCTAGCAAGCCTGTAGTCACCCTTGGCTTCTGAGTTTTTATAATGTAAATCTATTTTTTCCTTTTCTTTTTTATTTTATTGTGCTGGGTTATATAAGGCCATTTTCATGCAAGCCTATGTGCTTGAAGCATATCCTTCGCTCACACAGGTCACTTCCTTCTTTTCTGCTCCTCCCTCTCCCATCTGTTCCCTAAGACAGTAACACTTCTACTTTCTTGTCATCTATTCATGCACAATTATATGTCAACGTGTATGTAATCTAAGAACCACAAATGAGAGAAAACATGATGTTTGTTTTTCTGAGACTAGCAGTTCACAATGTATGGCCAGTTACATCTGTTTCCCTATAATTGAAATAATCTGTTCTTTATTGCTAAAATGTTCCAGTGTGCATATGCAGCACATTTTCTTCACCATTCCTTTGTTGGTAGACATCAAAGTTGGTTCCAAAACTTTATCGTATAAAAAGTGCTGCATCCGGGCAGTGGTAGCACATGCCTTTAATCCCAGCACTCGGGAGGCAGAGCCAGGCGGATCTCTGTGAGTTCGAGGCCAGCCTGGTCTACAAAGTGAGTTCCAGGAAAGGCACAAAACTACACAGAGGAACCCTGTCTGGAAAAACCAAAAACAAACAAACAAACAATCAAACAAAAAACTTTGAGAAACCCTGTCTCAAAAAACCGAAAAGAAAAAAGAAACGAAAGTGCTGCCCAAACAGCAGCATGCATGTTTCTCTGCATTATGTTGACCTGGGGTTGTGAGGGTACACAGGGTCATGTGTTAGCACTAATAGAACAGCGGAAGAACGTAAAGGAAACTCCTTCAAGGTTCCATTGCACCCTTCTCAGAATGGTGGTCACCAAGAAAACAAACAGAAAATGGTGTGAGGTTGTGGACTGCTCGTTCGCTGTCATTGGGAAGTTGTGTTACACCAGCGATGGGCAAGAATAGGATGAAGGCTTCTGAAAGATAATCTACATCCTTTCTTTCAGATGCAAACACTTATTAGTAATTTAAGAAATGAGACATTAGACAATGTGTCTCCAGCCACACAATCTTTAACTGGCAGAACCCAGGCCACATAACTGTAGCAATTCTATAATTTCCAGTCATTTAATACCTGTGCCTCCTGAGTTCTTCTATTAGAATCTAATTATTTTTATCTCACCGATACTTCAGGGTTTATTATATAAATCCTACAAGAGTCAGTATAGGATAATTTTTCTTTTTTTGTGTGTATGTGTTCATGTAGGCTACAGATGTTTGTGTACACGTATATTTGGGGACCAGAGAGCATGCCTAGTGTCTTCTTCTATCATTTTTTTTTCTTTTTGAGAAAAGTTCCCTCACTGAGCATGGAACTGACTGACTTGCCCAGACTAACTGTCCAGCGGGCCTTAAACATTTTCCTGGCTTTGCTAGCATGGTGCTGCAATATCAGGTGTATGCTACCACACCCACCTTTTAAATGGGTACTACAGAGCTGAACTTGGATGCTCATGACATGTGACAAGCACTTTAATGATTGACCTATCATTCCAGTCCCAATGTGATTTTTTTTTTTCACAGCAAAACATTTTTTTTAGGAGTTCTTATACCTTGATGGCCCAGCCACAATGTGTGTGAGTCAAATAAAAAAACAAAAAAATAAAATGCCAATGGAAGCAGATGCAGAGATTCACAGCCCAGCTCCAGGCTGAGCTCTAGGATTCCAATCAATGAGAAAGATGAAGGGTTCTATGAGCAAGGGACATCTAGATCATGATGGGGAAACCTACAGAGACAACCAAACCAAACTAATAGGAACTCATGAACTTTAGACCAACAGCTGTGGAGCCTGCATGGGACTGGACTAGACCCTCTGCACAAGTGAGACAGTTGTGTAGCTTGGTCTCTTTAAGAGGCCCCTAGCAGTAGGGTCAGGATCCATCCCTTGTGCTGGAGCTGGCTTTTTGAAGCCTAATGCCTAAGGTGTGACATCTTGCACAGCCTTTTTGCAGGTGGAGGGGCTTGGGTCTGCCTCAACTGAATGTACCAGGCTCTGCTGATTCCCCATGGGAGACTTTACCTTGTCTGAGGAAGGAATGGGGGATGGGTTGGGGAGAGAAAGCTAGAGGGGCAGGAGGAGAGGAGGATCTGTGGTTGGTATGTAAAATGAATAAAACATTTCTTAATAAATCTGTTCATGCTGACAGTTGTCATAATAAAAAGTAGAGAGTGAGCAGACAGGATCACACAGAATCATCATGCAGTTTAAAATGACCCCTTGTTTCTAGATCTTGGCAACTAAACTTTCATTTCCATGAATTCTACAGAGAGGAATGGATACTTTCTTTATTGATGGTTAAGTAGAGAGACATATGTGTATTTGCAAGTGACCTCCAGTTTCATTTCTTCAATCAACTGAAGGAAGCTATTTCTTAACACAACTTGCTGGTCAATTGGTTAGTTGTGGAAATTAAGTAGCTGTTCTTAACTGAATTATTCTATAAATCAATTCTTAGCTAATAAGTATACTAGTTTCTACCTCTGAGAGGACTAAGAAGAAATTTATAAATGAGAGGCCATGAAGATAGTTCAACCGGTAATGTGACTGCTGCAAAAGCATTAAAATTTAAGTTCAGATTTCTAGTACCCATGTTAAAAGAAAGAAAAAAAGCCAAGTATTGTTGTGTGGGTCTATAACCACAGCTCTAAAGGGGCAGAGACAGGTGGAGCCCTGGAGCCCATTGGTTAGCTAGCCTAATTGAATTGTGAACTTTATATATGGTGTGAGAACTTATCTTAAAATCTTTGAAAGAGCTGGAGCGATGGCTCAGTAGTTAGGAGTATTGATGGTTCTTTCAGAGCTCCCAGGTTCTATTCCCAGAACCCACATTGTAGCTTACAACCCTCTGTAACTCCAATACTAGGGTATCTGACGCCCTCTTCTGTTCTCTTGGGTTACTGAATTCAATAAAACACCATCTACATAAAAATAAGGTAGAGAACCATCCAGAAAGACACCCATACTTGATGCATGCACTTATAAACTGCACATGCACCTGCACACACATGAACAGCCACACATACAGTGAGATGATTCAGTGGGTAAAAGTGTGGTGATATTGTGTTCCCTAATATATTGTGCACCCTAATAAACTTATCTGGGGTCAGAGAACAGAATAGCCACTAGATACAGAGGCCAGAAAATGGTGGCACACATACCTTTAATCCTAGCATTCCAGAGGTAGAGATCTGCCTGGATCTCTATGAGTTCAAAGCCACATTGGAAACAACCAGGCATGGTGACACACACCTTTAATCTCAGGAAGTAATGGCAGAAAGCAGAAAGGTATATAAGGCGTGAGGACCAGAATCTAGGGCCTGGTTAAGCCTTTAGGCTTTTGAGCAGCAGTTCAGCTGAGATCTATTTGAATAAGGACTCAGAGGCTTCCAGTCTGAGGAAACAGGATCAGCTGAGGAATTGGCGAGGCTGGTTCTGCTTCTCTGATCTTCCAGCTTTAACCCCAATACCTAGCTCCGGGTTTGATTTTATTAATAAGACCTTGTAACAATTCATGTTACAAAAAGGTACTTACTCCCAAGTCTGATGACCTGAGTTTGATCCCTGGAATTCACATGGTGGAAAAAAGAAAAATCAACTCCCTCAAGTTGTGCTCTAATCTCCACACATGTCATGCCACACATACATATATGTGCACATGTGCAAACACACACATGCAATGCACACATACACACATATACAAATAAGGAAATTCTTTGAGGAAACACACATTCTGGATTTTTGTGTCTTAAAAGGGCTTATCACTTTGGATGAACATGTTGTTTAAATGAAATTTTAAAAATATTATATATATATAATATATTATATATAAATTATAAATAGACATATATATTCACAATTTTTTGTGACTACATGAAGTCTAGGAACCACAAATAATAGAAAAATATGACATTTGTCCTTTTGAGACTGTCTCAATTTACTTACTAGGATTAGGAGATGTTAATGTGATTGATTCCCTTTTCATAGATGTAAAGACTGAGCTAATGGGAAGCTGAGTAATTTGTCTCAATTCATACAACTGCTACAATGCAGATCTGAACATAAGTAATAGTCATGCTATTTATTCTAGCATTAAGTTATTATTCACATAATATGTGAGAGTTTGTGTTGGATTTGGATTCTTTTTTGTATTTTTAAATAACGTTTTATTTCTATGTATTTGTGTGTGTGTGTGTCTGAATGTGTGCCATATATGTACAGATGCCTGTTGAGGCCAGAGAGGGCAATGGATCACCTGCAACGGAGTTAAACACGAGTGTGGAGTGTGGGTCCTTTGGAAAAGCAGTCCTCTGAACTGCCGAGTCATCCCTCCTGTTCCATTTTTCTATATTTTGACAAAATTTCTTTTTATTTTTTATTTTTTGATCATTGGAAACAGTCTTTCATTTATGAGAAACTCACACAAACTTCACACAAAACCTACATTATGCAAAGCTTTGACACAATTCTACATGTATTATAATTTATGAGTGTGGGTTGGAGAACAGATCATTACTATAATTAACATTAGTGACAAGGGACATTTTCTATCAGAAAATGATAGAAACACACTCTTGATGACATCTCCTTTCTCTTGAGTGGGAAGCCCAAAGTATTTAAGGGAAAGTCTGCCTGCCCATCCTTCCCTTTCAATGGCAAGTGAGATTTATTCTCAGGCTGGGGACATTTCAGTAATACTGTGGCTCAAGCACTTTGGCTGACAAGAATGTCCAGCCTTAAATTGCATATGTGTCATCCATGACTCTGCTCTGGACATGTAAAAGACAAGCTAAGTGGAAGCCAAGAGGTAGAACCGAGTGGTGCAGATAGTCAGCTGACTTCCTGGGCTAGATCAAACATACACTGCCGAATTCCATGTCATTGGCCAAAACAGCTATAAAGTACACACATAGAACACTCGCCCTCCTCCTTCTCCCCACAAATGACTGAGTTTCAGGTCCCTATCCTCCAGCCAACTCTCTAGTCTTCAGAGCCACTCTAGGCTCTCAGGTCCCCTGAGTCCACTCAGTAGGGCTTCCCTGGCCAACTCCTTTGAGGAGTTGTCAGCTGACTGAGCTAATGTCACCTCATCCTCTGCTTACTTTTGGCTCTTGTGTTTCTCTTCATTGAACTGTTCTAGACAAAATCATTTCTGTTTGGATCTGCTAAACATTGCAACAGTGCATTCAATCAGTGGGTAGAACTCCTTCCTAGAGCAGGCCTCCTGAGACAAGATGGACAGGCTGTAGCTTTACATTCAGATCAATGGGGCTCATCTGAGGTGAGGGAGGGTAGAGAGTGGACACCTGCTGGCTTGGGCCTAATTTATTTTAGTCAAAACCTAACACATAATTTCTTAATATCAACAATACTTTCCAGTGGACTTTAGATGAACTGACCACTCCTCACTTACCACATCCAACTACCAGAAATTAACAACAACAACAGAAAAAAACCTAAAGCACATACACGTGGCTTTCTTAAAAGTCTGAGAGAGCAGAGTTGATCTTTATTTCCTTATTAAAAATGTGGGGTACTTTTCCTTAGAGTCAATACGATGTCTTTATTTTACAGTAAGTACTCTTTTGATTTCAGGTCTTCACAAAATTGCTTTTTTCTAAACTTTTGAAGTAGAAGGTACTTTCAACAAAAATACAGTGCAATGTCAGCACCTTTTTTTCTTTTAAATATAGAAATAAATAAAATAGTTCACTTTTTTTGTCTTTGTCAGTTTATGTTGTTTCTATTGTGAGCAAATTCCACTCTGAGCTGGGTATTTTCTCACAGAAATTTCAAGCAGAGGCAATGAAGAATTTCAAAAGGAAAAAAAATTAAAATCTTATTGCATAAACTTGAGCCATTTCCGAAACTTGGCTGAGCTGAGCTGAGAGATGCTGGAGGCTTTTCCATCCAATCCCTGCAGGTTCTGGCATTAGGTGAAATTCATGCTCAGGAAGGGCTGGATGAGAGGAGAGGCAGAGGAGCAGACTCGTCTGGATTCTCTTCACCTTCTTCAGGAATGGCTTGCTTGAAGGATGCACAGTTCCTGGGTCACAGAGTGGACTGTGTGAGCAGGGCCTCCCAGCTGTTCTCAGGGACTGCCAATGAGGTGGACAGTCTTCCTTATGCCCGAGGCATCGGACCGAGTGTTGCTTTGGTTTATTTCGGGAAATGCTACTGGAAAGATAGAACAAAGCGCCTGGCAGGCACTATAAAAAGTAGAAGAAATATGGAAGATGTCATCATTCAATGGGTGGCTACATGCTTTTAGGCAGGGCCGAAGGGAGGGAGATACAGTGTGTAGTATTGCTCCTCCTTCCAGGAGTACCACCTCAGTGGCTCTGCCAGGGCTGAGTCTGTGACTTGCTGACATTGCATTCCTGTGTTTAGATGGAAGCTCATCTTGGCCAAGACAAAGGTGAGGGGAACCCAGCAACAAGGAAAGGAGAGAGGAGCCAAGGGAAGTGGCCACTGCTGTTCAGGGCCAGAGCTGGAGGGAGGCCAAATGTAAGTGCGCCAAGGCTTCTCTGGGATGGCTGCCATTTTCTCACAAGCAGAGAGAAAGATGTAAAGGTCATGGAGGGGTCTGCTCTATTGAGCCACCAACTCCCACTAAGGAAATTCTACACACACACACACACACACACACCCGTGGCTTGCTTCTAAACAGGATATTACTTTATTACTTCCATTTCTTTGATTCATCCATTCTCTCTCTCTCTCTCTCTCTCTCTCTCTCTCAGAGGAATCTGAATCTAATAATAGCTAGCATATATAAATAATATTATCAATGTTATTTGTTCTTTGTTTCCAAACCCCATGTTCCTCTTCTCTTGAAAACTGGGGAAATCAACTCTGCTCCTGGAGGACTCTGATTCTGCTCTTTTGTTGATTTGTTTTCAATAGTTTGTGCTTCTGTTGTACCCAGAATAGAAGGATGCTAGGAGGGGAAGGGACCTGTGGAAGGTAGGAGAAAAAAGCAAGGATAATGGGAAAAGCCCAAGTCGTCTTTCATATATATATATATACACCTCAGAACTAGAACAGTGACCAGAGTCGGGGGGGGGGGGGGGGACTAATTAGCCAGAGAGTCTATCCCATGGGCTCAGCAGCTGCCCTTTTTATCTGCTGTGGGTGAACCCCGCCCACTGCGGCGTCCTCGACAGGAGCGAAGCTCTTTCAAATCATCCTCATCAAAGCCGTAGAAAGTTGACGTGTCACTTTCTGACGTGGAACCGAGTAAGTCCTCCGTGGTATGTGCTGCGGCTGCTGCTTCCTTCCCCTTCCTGCTTTCTCCTCCCAAATGAGCAGAGCATCCACAGTCTGCACAGGACACCAGCTCTTCAGGCTTCCCACTCTTCTTATTCATGTTGGAGACCCCCGCCCCAAAGCAGAAGTTATCAGGAATGACTGTCCCATCTGGTACTTTTTGGGTTCTGTGGTTCTCATTTCTGTGTTTGGGCGGACACTGAGTGTCCTGGTCTTGGGCTTCATCCCCCTCCATCCAGCAGGCCAGATGAGTGTGAGCATAGTTGTAGCTGAGTCCTGGTTGATTCTTGTCATGTTTGCCACAGATGTCAGACGTAGGGTTTGTCATGGTCTTCCTGAGAAGCCGTATCATGTCTCCTCCTGCCACCTGCAAAGGCATGAGCCCGTCCTCTGGTCCTGTTCTTGCGCTTGGGAATGTCCTCTTCCAAATCCTCCTCTTCATTCCCTTCTTCTACATTTTCATCATTTTCCAAAACCCTCTGTATTTCCTGGATGCTTTCTTCCTCTCTGGCATCCACCTTCTTCTCCACACCCTTACCATGAAGCAAGGCTTTCAATGTGGTGCTCTTAGAGGCAAAGCCATCTTTCTTCAGGGGCAGCTCTATTTCAGGTTTTATTTCCAGGAGACGAAGCTTTGGGTCCTTCTGGTGGATGCAATCATTGCTTCTTGCGACAGCAGCGGGCAGGGTATATGTACAACTGGCCCAGACCAAGGCCTGGGCCTCAGTGCCTTTTGTCCATCCAGATGTAGCAGTTGTTTCTGGGCTACCACAGTCTGCGAGTCCAGGAAGGGCAGACACATGCTCCGCTCTGCACACAGCGGTGAGTTGTAGCTCCCGCAGTGCTCAATGGCTTCCTTGTAGAACTGGTCCCCAAGCGCTTTCAGGAGGTTGTGAATGACAGTCACCATTTTGCTACAATGTAACAGAGTTTTAAAGGTTCGCTCAGGGGAAGTGGCAGGCCAATCAGAGCATGGGATACCGGCCTGCAGGCCAACCGGCAAGGCTGGTTGCCAGGTAGGCGGGGCCTGCATGGTGGTAGTTGTTAGGGGAGCTTTGACAACTTTTCCAATGTTGATTCTCAATGGTATTTTCAATACAAACCCTGAGTTTGAATACATGACAATGTATCATAACAGTCTATTTTTCAGGAGTCTTGCTGTGGTTTGAAGGAGAAATGTCCTATGGTCTCATGTGTTGGAATTCTTGGTGCACAGCTGGAGGCACTGCGTGGGAACTTTTAGGAGGTGGAGCCTTGCTGGAAGAAGTGAGTTTAGCTCCACTTCCGTTCTAATCCCTGACTTTGGATGCAATGAGGTCAGTCAGCCTCCTGCTCCCACCCCTGCCTTCTCTGCCATGGCAGATTATGCCCTTCGAACAGTAATCCAGAACAAACCCATCCTGCCTAAAGAAGCTTCTTGTTGAGTATTTTGTCACAGCAATGAGAAAAGTAACTTATACAAACGTTTGTGTCACCTGATTGTGCAGTTCACACTGCTAGAATCAAATAACACAAGTAGTTTACACACCATACCCCAGTGGTGAGCAGTGGTGCTCTATGTAAAGTGTTTCTGGTATCTTTGGCATTTTCACAAAGAAAATATTGTAGAATAGTTGGGGAAGAAATCCAGGAAATACAGAAATGACTGGTTCATAGATTCTAGACAAATCAAACATTTAAAATTCTGCTAATAAGATATGATTATACTTTTGTAGTCAGGAAGTTGACACACACTTACACTGGGGGATACGAGTAAATTTAGCAAGAAGAATAACCTTATCTATTTAGTCTATTCAACATGAGAAGTTTTTTCTTCTTTTTTCCCCCAGCTCTTGTGTAGCCCAGGCTAACCTCAAACTCTCTATGTGGCCAACGATGACCTGAAACTTCAGATCCTTATGCCTCCGCCTCCCAAGTGACAAGCAAGAACTTCAGTGCTCAATTTGTGTGATGCTGGTTGGAGCTCAGAATTTTGTGCATACTAGACAAGCATTTGGGCACCTAAGCTATGTCTTTAGTGCCCAAAGTAGTTGTTGAAACAAAATCATTGATTAGTTGTTAAACTAGGGATTTGATTGTTTAGTGTGCTGGTTCTCCACACATCAATTATTACAGACTAAATAAATACCCTCAGCAAATAGCCCTGATGGGATGTACTGTAGTCAAGGAGGTTGGATGATGTAGAATTTAAGGGCCAGTAAGATTCAGAAGCAGGTACTAGGGGATGTTTTAGGATGAATGGTGCTAAGGAAGTGTATGGCAGATCCTTGGTGACCTGGGAAGATGCTGTGAGATCCATTTGGGGTCCTCTGGGGGTTTTCATCTACCCCTGCCCTCTGCTGATCTTTTAAATGACTGGGGGAATCTAAACAGAGGGGAATTCATACCTGTGGGAGTGGAGGAAGTGTTTGGCATTTCTTCAGAAACAGTGGCCATTACTGATGCTGAAAAATAAAAATAATTTAAGTGTATTAGGAGATACAAGGAAGTGACACCTTCCCTATTCATAGCTAAATGAAGGTGAGTTCCAGGCATGGGATAGGGATTCACATTCATGGGCTTACTAATGAATAATGGAGACTCAAGATACTTACTTCTGTGGGTGGTGGCCAGAATGTGCTGTGTATAACCTACATGGATAGTGAAAATAAGGAGGAATTGAGAAAGTAGTGGTGTGGGAGGAGAGGAGTATGACTCTGAAATATAGCTCACCATTGACATGGAGACTGTTCTGGTCCAGGGTGTAGGGTCCTAGCTGCATGATGCCATCATTCAGTCTCTTCATCTCCCAGTACAGATGCTCTCTATCTAGCCGTTGATTAGAGGTGTTGGGGTGGTAGGTGCAGATGGCATCTACTCCTGTGGCTGTTCCATTGTTCTCAGGCCTGGGAAAGGCAGGCAAGGGGATTGACATTAAATGGATTACATAGGGAGGGATCCAGAAGTGTCTGGTATAAGACTGGAAAGGGCCAGAAGAAATGAATCACCTGGTATATTGCTGAAAAGACAGACTTACACTCTCTGAATATACTGACTCTTTGTGGCCATGAGCAGACATGGGGTGAAACTTAAATGTAATGCAAGACTCAAACTACATCCTCATGTCACAGTGCCTAGAGGGCTCATATTTACAATAGATGAAAACTGGAATTGGGAGCAGAAAATTATCTTAAGAGAAGTCCTGTGCACTGAACTGAAAACTGCCTCCTTTACTTCCAAGTCATAGATAAAGGAAAGAATTAAGAATAGCTGAATATTAGGATCCTGTAGGGGTTGCAGGCTATGGGGGATAGCTGTGGACAAATGTTAGGAACAGGAAGTAATGTGGCACTGGAGGTTATATGTCCTAAATTCCCCAAAGTTGAGAACATAAAGACAGAAGGAAAGCTGAATAAACTGGTTTAGAATACCTGAGGTATGACTGGTCCACTATCCTTGTGTTGTGTGTGTGTGTGTGTGTGTGTGTGTGTGTGTTTATAAAATCTTTTGTTTTGTTGGGGGTGCATGATGGTGTATATGTGTGTGTGTTCATGCTTATGTATGCATGTGGAGCTTAGAGAATAACTTGTGTGTTTATTCTTCCTTGGGAGCCATCCATCTTGTGTTTAGATTGTTCTCTCTGTCTTTCTGTTCATTTGTGTCTGTCTCTGTCTCTGTCTCTCTGTCTCTTAGACATAGGTCTCACTGATTTGGCTAGGTTGACTGGCCAACCAATCCCAGGGACCCTCCAGTATCTACTTCTCCAGTGCTGGGTTTATAAGCACACACTATCATGACTATGGTCCCCATGCTTGGTCAACAATCACTTTATTGACTGAACTATCTCTCCTAGTCTGTTGTTATAAGGTCTCACCTGAGAAATGTCAGTCTGCATCCAGAGTACAGTGGGCCAACACTGGTTTTACTGAACAACGCCCTGAGCTGTGGAGAGAGGGAGAGGCATGAGAACTATGCTGAGGACTTAGGGTTTATGGCTTCCCTCCTGGTCATGGCATTGTTTGGTGAGTGCAGCTTTCATCTGTGGGTTGGCCTTTATACACTGGAGTGGGCAGCTCACCAGTCTCTGCAGGATTCTCTCAGTGGCATTGAACTTCCTGGTTCCTGGGTGACCCATGTCCTCCACATACTCCAGATTAATGACAGTGAAGTTGATGGTAAAAGGCACTGGAAGGGGACCTGCTACTCCAGGAGGAGAGAAGTGATGTGAGAAACACAGTGTCTGAACATTATCTTTTTCTCTCTCTCTGAACTTGAGTTGCGGCATTTACCAATGTGCATCTTCTATCACTCAGAAGGGGTTTCTTCAAAAGTGGACAGTTTCCTCATAAAGAAGACTCAAATATCAGCTTCACCTGATAGTTACCAAGGATGAATAGGATTACTCTAGACTGGTAAATATGCTATCAACCAGAAAGGAATTATATCTGACTCTCAGGAGAATGAAAGTCATATAAACACTCTCCTTTTGGAATTTTGTTTTCAAAAATGTGTTTTTGACATCTGATTATTCATTGATTGATTACATGTGTGTATGCTTCGATATATCTGTGATTGAGTATATGTGCACATGCGTGTGTGCATGTGTGTGCTTGTACACATGTGTTTGACAACCTGTGCATGTGGATGTGCACACATATGGATGACAGAGTACAGCCTAGTTTTTTTTCCTTCAGGGACTGTCCATCTTTCTCTTTTTGAGACAAGGTCTTTAATTGGCCAGGTACTCATCAGGTAGGCTTGACTGGCTGTCCACTGAGTCCCAGTGATCCACAAGGCTCTATGTCCCATAAACTAGCATGATAAGTATATGACACCATATCACTTTCCTTTTTTCTTTCCTTCCCCCCCTTCTCTCTCCTTCCCTCCCTCTCCCTCTAGCATACATGAGCTCTGGGGAATTGAATTTTGATCCTCAAGCTTGCAAAAAAAAAACAAAACAAAAAAACTTTAGAACTCAACTATCACACCAGCCATTATTATTATTATTATTATTATTATTATTATTATTATTATTAAGAAAAATATGTTGGTCATTTGTGTAAGAGGTCCTGTTTAATGAGTTTATCCACAATGGAGTTGTTACTGTGAACCAAGTGGCTATTATGATGTCCATTTCACAGATTCAAACACCAAGGCAATGAGGACTGGCAAAAATGGCTCATGGGGTTAAGCTGCTCTGCCAAGCCTGATGACTGAAACCCTGAAACCCACGTGGTGGAAGGACAGAACAGACTCAAGTTGTCTTCTGAATTCCCCTTGTGCACAGTGATACACACACACACACACACACACACACACACACACACACACACACTCACCCCAAACAAGCAACCAATGTAAATGAAAAATCCCAAGCCAATGAGAAATTAAGTAAATCGCCCAGATCACTGAACCCAACTTGAATACAGGACATATTACTGTAGTGTTCATATATTGCTTATTCATTTAACACATGTGAGCTTATGTTATTGTGTTAGATTCTGATAACTTTTATATAATTGACATTTTTCAAGCACTATATCTCAGCACCAATTTTTAATATAAATCCTATAATTCTTTCTGACAAGTTCTAATATTGTCTATCCCGGTCTCCAGCTAGCTATGTAGTAAAGAATGACAAACTTACCATCCTGGCTCCATCTTCTAAGTACTGTCATTAAAGGCATCCACCAGCATACACAGTTTACATGATGCTGGGGGTCACACCTAGGATTTCATGAATGTTAGGCCAGCACTTTACCAGTTAAGCTGTATCTGTAGCCAAGCCTTTCGATTTTGAATCATGATAATTTAGCATAGCAGTGAAATTTGAGGGAACACTTACTTCACCATATGATATAATTCTCTGTATACTAGATGAAATTAGGGGAATCTGCTAACAGAGATTAATAATAATTCTAAAGGGTGACAGATGGGTTTTGCTTGCCCTGTTTTGAGATATTTTTGGTATTTTTTCCAACTTTAACTTTTTAGCTTTTAAAAATTCTGTGTTAGGGAGGATGTATGCACATCTGTATGAGCATGTGCATACGGAGGTCAAAGGGCAACTGGAGAACTGGTTTTCTCCTTCTACCATGTGGGTCTCAGGGATTCAACTCATATTTGCAGCCTTTACCTACTGAACTATTACAGGCCTTTTACTTTTTATAGTTCTCATAATAAAAACATTACAGATGGGTTGGAAATAAATGAAGAGCATAATCCTGAAAGTATAGGAATGATTTGCCATGGTTCATCAATTCTGAACAAATCAAATTTTCCTTAAAAATATATGACTATAGTTTTTACAAATTGTAAAGGACCTGATACGCATTTATATTAAGGAATATATATGTGTGTATATGATGAATTATCCAGAATAACAACTTGGCTGAGACACTTGACAGCACACTAGTGACTGCATACTAGATATCTAGTCTCAGCCAACAGTCCTGCTCCTGTGTATCCTTCTAAGGTTTTAGGATTTAGAAGGATTTAGAAGTCCATGGCCACTAATAAGCATGAGCAACAATTACAAGAGATTCTGAGTATCAGAGAATAGATAGGATTAAAAGGATTCTTTGTGACCTAGGAAGAACCTGTGAGAGTCAAGAGTCAACCTTAGGATCCTCTGGAGTATGCCACTTCCTCCACTTCTTCTCTAGACTCTAAAGATTCTAGAACCACTGAAAACATCTTCAGAGAGGAGAATTTCTACCTGTAGGGCTGGGAGAGTTGGCAGTCATTTCCGTAGAAGCAGTGGTCATCATAGAAGCTGTGGAGATAAATTCTCAGATGATTAGAGTAGCTTTAGCTTGGAGACATCAGGGAAAGAACACAGATGTTGGGATTAATTTTGTGCTTAAGACTCTGTCCATTCCAGGCTAGAGATGAGGGAGACTTGTGGCAATTTCCTCTGAACTGAAATATGCATTCCAAAAAGGAGAGGGGAGGAGACTTAAAAAAATGAATAAACTTCACAAGTCTGGTAAAGCTAAAGCCAGGAGATTCTTAGAGCCCAAGATTATAGAAGAAGGGAAAATGTTTAAGGCAGAAGCTATAGTTATCTGAGGTGCCTAGAAGAGGCTCTCTGACCTGGTGAGCTGCCTACAAGCCAAGTAGAGAGCTTATAGATGCAGCTTCGGTGAGTTTTCATCCATGCTAGGGTAGCTATTGACTATGAAGCTGCCTTTGAGTCATCCTTGCTCTTGTGAGTAACCCTAATAGACTCACTGGTTACCCAAGTTGGATGGCAGTGTAATTGCTACTTTGGTGTATAATCATTTCCCTCTCTGGGATGAGTAAATGTCTGTGTGTCATGTCTCTCCAGGAAAAGTCTCACATCAGTTTGAGAAATGGAGATTGGACTTTTGACTGCTTTCATTCAAAAGATCTGGGAGTCATAGGTGCCATAGAGATTTATAAAAAACTGAGAATACTCACTCCTGGTGGTGGTAGCCAGGATTGGATGTGTGTAACCTATAAAGAAAATGAGGAAGAGTGAAAATGGAGGGGGACAGTGATGGGGAGGTAAGAGAGAGGAGAATGTGGGCTCTTCATTAAAGCAAAGTGAAGATGGCCACTACTCACCATCGACATAGAGACTGTTCTTGTCCAGAGTGTAAGGACCCAGTCTGCTGACACCATAGGTCAGCTTGCTGAGCTCCCAGAACATCATCTTTCTGTTCAGTCCCAGGCCAGTGGGGTCAGGATGGTAAGTGCAGACAGCATCCACTCCTGTGCCTGCACCACCATTTTCAGATCTGGGAAGGATAGATGAGACAATACACAATAAATGGATTCCTTAAGAAGGTATCCTAAAATGCTAGGGTAGGGCAAGGAGTAGCCAGAGTAAATGCAAAGGTTGATAGAGGCTCAGAGAGATAGATCAGCAGGTAGAACAATTTGCCACCAGTCTTGACAACTTGGGTTCAATCCCTGGGGCCCACATGGTGGTGCCAATAAATTATCCTCTGGATTCCACATGAACACCATGGTACTGTACACACACACACACACACACACACACACACACACACACAAAGTACACACACACACACACACACACACACACACACACACACACAAAGTACACACGCACAAAGTACACATGCACAAATGCATGCACACACTTATACATGTATTTCAAACAAATAAACAATGTTTAAAAAGGAAAAAGAGAAGATTGGAAAAGACCAGAAGCCAGAGTTAGATTCTGAGCATATTGATTTCTACTAAACTGAGACAATGAGAAGTCATGGAGTCATGCATTTTTATCAAACACGAGACTCAAATCTCCACTCTCATGTTCTAGTATCTGAGGAGCTCACATACCCAAGGCAAATGAGAGCTGGATTTAGAAATGACAGCAAGTGAAAAGGGCAATTTTTGTCTCCACAGTCATCAGAGGACAGAATTGGAATGTGTAAGGCCACATCCTTTTATTACAAAGGCAGAAAACAGCATTGAGAATTCAGACAGGATAGTGGCAGGAAGGTGGTAGGATTGGAAGACACCTTGTGTTAGGACTTCCTCACTTCACCTGAACAGAAGCTACCCAGAAGAACAACAGAAGGAAACTCAGTACATTTTTAGGCTTGACATCCCATTTCCATATCCCCAAACCCACCTGAGTGAGGTCAGCAGGCAGCCAGAATACAGGGGACCAACACTGGATTTTTGGAACAAGGGCCTCAGCTGTGGAAGAAAGTTAGAGGAGTGAGGAGAGATGAGCAGGTAGAGGTGAGGCAGAAGTGAGGCTGGCAAGATATTGAGATATTTCATCCTTGGCTGAAATGGGCCGGGTCTTCTTAGAAGACTTATCTTTGGGGTCAGGGGTAGATTCTTCTTTCTAGGGGCTGGGGTGACAGGTAGGCATGGCTTATACCTATGCATAGGTGCAGTGAACAGGACTCTCACCAGGCTCTGCAGGGTTCTCTCAGTGATATTGAACTTTCTGGATCCAGGGCGACTCATGTCCTCCTCAAATGCCAAGTTAATTATGGTGAAGTTGACAGTAAAATGTACCAGGACAGGGCCTGCTGCTGCAGAGGGGGCAGGAGAAAGACAGACACTAAGCTATTATTTTTCTCTGAACTTGAGCTTGGGGAATCAGCTGTGTGCATAGTCTTGCACTGAAGAGAATCTTCCTCTAGGAAACACAGTTTCTTTGGAAATGAGACCTTATCCCAACTTCAACTAAATTACAAAGGATTGATGTGTGTGGGTGACTTCACCATGAAGCAGAAAGAAAATATATCTGTCTCTCCAGCTGGCAAAATCTCTATAGGTTGCTTCCTTTCCTGAAGTTCCTTTTAAAGCCAAGTCTTTTCTGAAGTTTACATACTTATTAATTTAAAACAATTCTTCAATAGAGACTGTGCCAGAATTTGTTTGTTTGTTTAGCAAAGACTGTGTGTGTGCATGCCAAAGCATGGATGTGAAGACCAGAGGAAAACTCTCAGGAACTGGTCCTCTCCTTTCACCATGTAGGTCCCAGGAATAAAAATCAGTCCATCACATGTGGCAGCAAATGCCTTTGCTCCCTAAGTCATCTTACCCACCTGCCCATGTGTAGCAGATCAAGTTTGAAGTTCTTTGCTTATACTAGACTGATTGCTTGTACTGAACAAAGTATTATAATGCAATGCAAGTAGCGTGGAATGGAATACAAATGGAAAAACTCCAGCAAATTATGAAGGGTTTGCTTCCAAGTCAAAGTCTATAAGTGGCAGGACCAAATGTTAATATAGGACATATATTACAGTCTTTATGTTTCCTATGCACTCAGCCTATGTAAGGCTGTGCTGTTCAATTAGATTCTGATTTTTTTCTTAATGTGAATGTGACATGTTAATATGTTAATATGACAGTGCATGTTCATATTTGTGTGCATGTGTGAAGGCCAGAGGAATGACCTTGGGTACCACCTTCAGGAACAGCTACCTCCTTTGGGCTAGAGAACTAATTGGCCTGGAACTTACCAGCTGTCCAGTGAGGCCCAGGGATCTGCCTATCTCTGTCTCCATGTACTGAAACTTCAAGTGCTTCCTACTGCATCTGCCAATTTTATGTGGGCTTGAGGAATCTAATTCAGGTTCTGGTGGCAAGCCAAGTGCTTACTGAGCTACTCCTGTGCCCCTGAGTTGGTTTTGGCACAGAGGCCACTATACACTTCAGTTCTCACCTAGCAGCCCTGCTGGTTTGACTTTTTCAAAGGGCTAGGAAAGGATTTAAAACTACAGACTGCCTACGGGGTTCATGAATATGTTTTAGATAATGTCTTGGCCTATTGCGTCTGATATTTAAGGAATTCTCAGGGAACTGAGATGTGCTACATGCTCCCTCCCTCCTTTTGCCTGCTGCAATTATAGGAGTATCTTCAGAGAAAAAATTTCTACCTGTGGAACTGGAGACAGGGGTTGTCATTCTGCCAGAAATGGTGGTCACCACAGAAGCAGAGGATTAAAAAATACCTGGTATTTAGAGTGAAAATCCTTTCATTTTCAAGATACCAGAGGGGAGTGCACACACCTGAGACTTCCTATATATAATGTTCAGATGTGCACGTGTATATTTTTTTTGAGAATTCCCATATATAATGTACAGATGTGCACGTGCATATGGAGGCTGAGACTAACATCTGGTGTCATTCTTTTATAAATTATCTTATTTTATGTGTAGGGATGTTTTGCCTGCATCACGTCTTTGCACTATGTGCATGCCTGGTGCTCAGGGAGGCCAGAAAAGGGCATTTGACTCCCTAGAATTGGAGCTACAGATGATTGTGAGCCATCCTTGGGGTATCTAGAATAGAACCCAGGTCCTTTGGAAGAGCAGCTAGCACTGTTATTTGCTGAGTCATCTCTCCAACCCCTCAGGTGTTGTTCTTCCTCAAGCACCCTCTACTTTGTGTTTTAAGGTCAAGGTGTAAGGGCTTAGCTGGTGATCTCATTGGTCAGCTTGCTCAGTTCCCATTACATCGCGCATTGTCCAGGCCAGGTTGTAAGACTTGTGAATCCTCAAGTCATTAAGGCTGGTTGACCAGTAACTCCAAGGATCCTCCTGGTTACTCCTCCTAGAGCTAGGATCACAGATGTGCGCCAGATGTGCGCCACTACACCCGGCTTTTCACATGGTGCTAGAGATCAAACTCCAAGCCCAATGCAAGCACTTTACTGAGCTATATGCCTAGCCTGACTTAGGAAATGGGCATAAGTTTTCATGCACCTGTAGATGGAGAGGGGCTAAAGCAATGAAATGTAGGGCTTTTGTTTTATTTCATGGGGTTGTGACTTACAGCATAGGAGATACTTACAGAGCCTCGCAATACTCACTCATGGATGTGGTGGACAGGATCTGGTGTGTATAACCTGAAGAGATAATGAAAGAGTGAGAATGGAGTAGGGTGAGAAAGTAGAGGCTGAGAGGGGGAAATGTATGCTGTGTAATAGAGCACTATGGCCACTGCTCACCATTGATGTAAAGGCTGTTGTGGTCTAAGGTGTAAGGGCCCAGCTGGCTGATATCATTGGTCAGCTCACTCAATTCCCAGTACACCTGCTCATTGTCCAGCTCAGATCCAGTGGGGTCTGGATGATGAGTACAGATGGCATCTACTCCTGTGGCTGCTTTATCTTTCTCAGGCCTGAGAAGGATAGATGAGAAGAATGATGATAAAGAGATCACCTAGAAAGCATCTTAAGATGATAGGGGCAGGAAAGGAAGGAGCCAGGGGGAGGTAGGATGACTGGTATAGAGGTGACAGATCAGGCTTAGAGTCTCTGAGTGTATTGACTTCTAGGAGCCTGTGAACCTGAGCAGACATGGAGGAAAAAATTTTTTTTTATTAAATGTGAGGCACTAATCTACATTCTGATGGTGTGAAGAATAGAGAGTTCATATTTAAGACAGATAAGGATTTGGAGATTAAAGCAAGGGAAAAGACATTAACGTCTGTGCCGGTTAGCTTTAACTGTCAACCTGAATCAACCAGGAAGAGAGTTTAAATGGGGGGGTGGTGGTATCTACACTGGACTGACCTGTGGTCAAGTCTGTGAGGGCTGGTTTTAATGAAGCTAACTAAGGTGGGGATACCTAGCACTCTGTGGTCAGCACCATATACTAGGCAGCAGATCCTGAACTGTGTAAGAGTGGAGAAGTCAAGCTGAGTGTGGACAAGAGAGCATTTCTCTTTTTAGTTCTCTCTATTCTTGATTGTGGGTGTGATGTGTCTGTCTCAGTCATCAGCTGCTGGGACTGGCCTGAAAGTAACTACAGACTGTCACTTCAAAGTTCCAGCTACAGTAAACCGTTTCTCCTCTGAGTTGCTTTTGGTTGAGGTGTTTATCACAGTGACAGAAATGAAACTAGGACAATATCTCAAGAGAATTCTGGGGTAGAATTTAAAGCTCCTTTGGTTCCTCAGTGAGGGCATGGTGGTGGGAATTCAGAATGGATGAACAGGAAAAGGCCATCAGCCAGCAGATGGTCTGCAGGCTGTGGGGTGACTGAAGCGGCAGTTGCTGGGTGAGGGGACACCTTGGATGTTGGATCCAGTGTGTCCTAAATTCCACATGGACAATGTATAGACATGAGAAAAGGAAGGAAGCCCAGCACACTTCCGGTCTGGGACACATCCAGGATCTCTACCTTCTTTTTATTAGGACTCACCTGAGTGAGATCAGTCTGCAGCCAGAATACAGGAGGCTGATACTTGTCTTATTGAACAAAGGCCACAGCTATGGAGAAAGGCAAGAAGGCTGTGAATATAAGAACTGAGAGAATACAAATTGTTTTTTCTGAGATGTATGGAGCTAGTATCTGTGAGCAAAGCTGGAATCTGTGGAACGAGGTTGAGGTTGGTGTGGCCTTCTTGCAGAGTGTGGTCTAATTCATAGGTTTATGTATGTGGGAAATTCTGCAAGTACTGAGCAGAGCTCTTACCAGTTTTTGTAGGATTCTCTCAGTGGCATTGAACTTCCAGGACCCAGGGTGACCCATACTGTCCTCATACTTGAGGTTAGTAATGGTGAAGTTGATGATGAAAGGCATCAGAGGAGAGCCCGGCACTACAATGGGGGTGGGAGAAAGACACACTAAGCTGCTGCTTCCTCCGTGAACATGGGCATCTTCCTGCACTAGAATCTGGGTCACAGCTCCCCAGGGAAGAGAGTGGGTCTGGCATCACCTGTCATGTGTCAAGCATGAGTAGAATTTCTCTGTGGGGTTTAGTACACCATGGGGCATAAACTAAACACACCAGACCCTGTGTTGATAAAATTCTAACATGCATCTTTATTTTCTGAGTTTTCATTTAACCCAATTTGTTTTTCTGCAACTCACATATATATTCTCTGTCTGTCTCTGTCTCTGTCTGTCTCTCTGTCTCTGTCTCTCTCTCAGTAGAGGGTTTAAGAGTCTGTGAGATGACTCAGCCAAATCACTTGCTTGATGATCTCTGGGTTTGATACCCAAGATCCACACAGCAAAAATAAAGAGCCAGTTTCCATTGGTTGTCCTCTGATCTCAACACCCACACTATCTTTTATACACACACATGTCTGCGTGCATACACAACAAGTGAAAATTAATTTTAAAATATTTTTAAGGGCAGAGAGTGGACTAGAGAAATGGCTCAGTCACTAAAGTCAGGAACGAGGATCAGGACTCGATCCTGGAACCCATCTACAAAAAGCCAGGCATGGTGGTACACACTTACAATCCCAGTGTTGGGGAGGTAGGAACAGGTGGATTTCTGGGGTTCACTAGCCAGCCAGCTTCTCCTACTTGGTGAATTCCAGCCCAGTGAGATGCCCTGTCTCAGAAAACAAACTGTGGAAGGCACCTGTGGAATAATGCCTAAGGATGGCTTTCAGCATCCATAGGCATGTGCACACACATGCAAGCCAACTTACTCCCATATGTGCATGCACATGCACACAGGAGAAAAATTATCTGAAGAAATATATGTGTTATACTGGGGTTTTAGTCCATTTTACATGGTTTCCTTAAATCAGAGCCATTGATTTGGTGGGAGATGGTATTGGGAAGCTTGTTTTAAAGACGTAAAATTTGAGCCAAGGGGAAATTAAATACTTATACAATCTCCAAATTACACGGCCTGAGTCAAGCCCAGCCTTTGTGTGCCTAGTCTTGTTCTCCTCAAACCCTTTATCAAGGTCCATCGGCAGGTCCAGATGATAGTGAAACCTCAATTTTCTCAAGTGATCAGGGATCAGTATATCCCTGGAAGTAATAGGTGTTTGTTCTTCTGGTCATGCTCACCAGCAACAGCTTCTTTCTTATTTCCATTGTACTGGAAATAAAAGCTCCCTACTGAAATCCTGTCTAGTCCCTAATCCCTAATAGACTCTTCAGGCTCTTGGATTCTAAGAGAATAACAGACACTGTCCCCCTACCCCACCCCACCCCATCCCACCTCTACCCCACCCTATGCCCACCCCACCCCCACGAAGTTCACAGATCTTAGGGTACCACACTCAGGCACATATAGAGAGCATTACCAGTAGTGACACATTCCACATACTTGGTACACCTGAAACTAGACATGCCCTTTCTTCCTGACTTCTTCCATACCTAAGAGTCATATATTACTTCCTGGAAATGTAAGATCCCTCTCTTTCCTCCCCCTGCTGCCCATCCAGCAATCAGTGACAGCCTGACTACATGAAACCACTTCCTTCCTCTGAGATCTATAAGAAAGGATCCTCACGGTGCTTCATGGGCTTGATATCACCTCAGACACACCACTGTTCTGTCTATCCATGGGACTAATTTCTCTTCTTATGTATCTCTTACCCCAAATCACAATCTGCCTCAGTGTTCTCCTTGAATCTCAAGCCCTAGCACTTTTAGTGATGGAAAACAAGAGAATAGAATAAGCTAAGAATGGTGTCTGTTCTTTCAGAACCTTCAGCAGAGCCCCTCGAGGTATGAGAAGGCTCAGTATAGAATGCTGAACCTCAGCTGAAATAGAACCAGCCCATGCTAGATGACATTATAGTTCTCAGGTCTATGCATACAGTATGTTGTTCTCATTTTTCCTCAGCTGAAAACTAAGAGGCTGTGGAGATGGCTCAGTCAGTCCAGTGTTTGTCTCACAATCATGAGGGCCTGATTTTAGATCTTCAGTACCTATGCAAAAAGCTGGGTGCGGAGCTACACTGAACACCTTTAATCCCAACACTTGGAAGGCAGAGACAGGAGGATCTCTGGAGCTCCTTGGCCAGATGATAGTCAAGCTGAATTGGTGAGCTACAGGTCAGTTGGAGACACTATGTCAAAAATTAAGGTGGAGAGCCTATGGGAAAACACCCATTATTGATCTTTGACATCCACATGCATGTGCATGCATGCATAAGCATCTAAAACACACACACACACACACACACACACACACACACACACACACACACACAAAGAATGTGGGGAGTCAGACTGATCCAAGTCTTTCTCAGAGTCCTTGATGAAAGGACAGAAGAAACTTTAGTTCTGTGTTCTTGTCCAGGAATGGACTTGGCAAGGCCTGTCTGGTGCTGGAGTCAATGCCTTGGAAGAGTTGAGGTTGTGATTCCTAGGGACCTGACTTTTTTTCTGGGCTGTAGTAATCAGTCCTAAGGCAGCTGTATCTGTGAAATATCCTGTTCTCTCTTTGCCAGTGTTATCTGACTTAGCTCTCTGCTGACCTGGGCCATTTACCCCTTTGGAAACAGTATATATAATACTGAGTTCTTAATAAACTTGCTTGGCATAAGTCATCAGGTTAATTCCTTTGTCTTTTCATCTCCTTATTTATTGATTCTTTATTTCTCATTTTTGCCTCTCTAGTTCAACACTTCACTGTTCAAGACCCTTATCCCTGCTGACTCAGGTCATTAGAAAAGTAAGGAGAGAGAAGATTATCTATGTACCTGTGGGTCCCACACTAAGGTCATCTGTGGCAACATTCCTGCTGAGACACTCCTGGCCTGACTCCAGAGAGTAGCACCTAGCCATAACCTATCCTTTGTTTAGAGATACCCTTTGTTTCTCTTGTGGCCCTATGTGAATCTTGTCTGAGAGTTTCCCAAGGACCCAAAGCCTATGCAAAACTTGGTTTGGGGAAACCTGGAAAACTGTGGTACCTGATGAATCAAGAAATTTGCACTTGGCATTGTATTTTTAGAAGCTTCTTTCAATTTATTTTGAACATATCGAAATCAACTTGCCAAAGTGTAAATATGGAGAAAACCAAAATGCCCTGGGTGAAAGGAAAGCACTTCAGTCCTTAGAGGCTGGAACCCCTGTAGCTGGATAGGCCAGACTCATTCTTCAGGTGCCTCTGAGTCTTCAGTCTATGGACGCAGGTGAACTCACACAGTGACAGTCATCTACTTTAATTGAGCACTTTAATTGAGTATAGTCCTACTTTCCTTCTCTGTCTCCCCTGCTGTCTGTTCTCCATAGTCTAGAGCCCATACTATTTTGTTTATGTCACATCATCAGGGCATTAAACACAGTAAGAGCTTAATAAATACTTGTTGAATGAACAAATAAATAAATGAATGAATGAAGCCTCAGGGCTTTCCTGATGTACCACTGCTACAGGACATTAGAAGTTTGTAGTAGGTATCACACTTTCCTATGCCTCCCCAGTGCTAAGATTACAGTACATACCACCCTGCCCAGCTTTTATGTGCATGGTGGGAATTGAACTCAGTTCCTCATGCCTATATAACTAACTGAGCCTTTTTACCAGACCTGTAGAAAGGTACCTAAAATGGAAGCTCATACCGGAAGACCCCAAGACACAAGTTGTACTTATTGCTGGGATACTAGTAGAAAGTCATAGCAATTAGATGAAAATTATAATGAATCAAAGAAAGAATGCTTCCGCGGGCATGGGCTGCTCATCATAAGATCTTAAAATCATTTTCCCTGTCTGAATCTGTTCTGGGAGTATCTCTTCTAAGTCAGGAAATAACAATGCAGATGAGGAAAACTTAGGCTACTTTGGCTCCTGCCCTTTCTAGGGATGTGGTGTAGGGGATAAAAAAAGGTGAAATGATACTTGGGTCCAAATTACTTACTGCTAGTGGTTGAGGTCAGGAACCAATGGTTATAACCTGCATAAAGAAAAAGAACAAAAGTTAATAGTCAAGGAATGAGGAATGAAAAGAAGTTGCAAGAGACTAGAATCAATGAGCAAGCATCTAAGGCCTTGTACATGCTAGGAAATTGTTCTGCCACTTATCTAGATCCCTAGATTTCCTCTACTTGATTAAGTCAGAGTCCCACATTATAGCCCAGAAAGACCTTGAACTCATGATGTTTCTGCTTACAGTTCTCTTAAGTGGCTGAGATCACAGGTGTGTGCTGTGGATGATTGATTGATAAATAAAACACTGGTTGGCCAGTAGCCAGGCAGAAAGTATAGACGGGACTAGCAGAGAGGAGAATTGAAAGAACAGGAAGGTGGAGAGGAGGAGACACCAGCCTGCTGTCCAGGGAGCATCCTATAAGGGCAGCAGGTAAAGCCACAGAACAGGTGGCGACATGTAGATTAACAGAAATGGGCTGAGTATAAGAGTAAGAGCTAGATAATGGTAGGTCTGAGCTAATGGCTGAGCAGTTTAAATAATATAAGCATCTGTATGCTTATAAGTGGGCTATGGGACTTCCAGGGCTTGGTGGACCTGGAGAGAAAATTCTAGCTACAGGTGTGTATCATCATATACAAGTAGCTGAGATACAGGTATGTGTTGCCTGGCCTAACTTGGATTTATTTTTAGTCATATTTACCCAATACTCACAAAATGCTGATTCTGGGGACTGGATGTAAAAATCAGAGGTCAACAGTTGAGTACTTGCCTAGCATACATAAAGCTCTGGGTTTGAACCCTAACACAACACACACACACACACACACACACACACACACACACACACACACACACACACACATGAATAGAGACTCTGTAGACAAAACCCAGAAAATATAATTAGACCATAAAAAAGAAATTCATTCTCAGGTTGTCTGCAGTTCACCTCACTACCATGTCCATCTCTTGCTATCTGTATCTAGTCTCTCCTATATTTCCACAAAAGCTATTGCCTTTCTCTCCCCGCTTTCCTTTTCCTCCTCCTCTCCTTCCTCTCCTCCTCCCTCTGTATCCTCTGTCTGTCTGTCTATCACTCTCTGTCTCTCTGTCTCTCTGTCTCTCTGTCTCTCTCTGTCTCTCTCTGTCTCTCTCTGTCTCTCTCTCTCTCTCTCTCTCTCTCTCTCTCTCTCTCTCTCTCTCTCTCTCTGTGTGTGTGTGTGTGTGTGTGTGTGTGTGTGTGTGTGTGTGTGGTCCAGAGCATAGATTGTTCAATGAACTCCCTGGGGAAGGCAGTTTGCAGGTGCTCACCCACTCACCATTGACATAAAGGCTGTTCTTGTCCAGGGTCATAAAGTCCAGCTGGGTGATGCCATGGGTCTCACGACTCAGCTCCCAGTACAGCTGCTTTGGGTCCAGCCCCATGCCTGTGGGCTCAGATCGATGAGAACAGATCATGTTCACACCAGTGGCTGATCCATCCTTCTCAGGCCTGAGTGCAGGGAGATAATAGGGATGAGAATAAATTCAAAATGGATGATGAGGATGGCTTGTAAGATTATGTCTGAGGGCTGGAGATATGGCTTAATAAGTTAATGATGCTTGCTGTTCTTGCAGAGAACCTGAATTTGGTTACCAGAGTATCCGTGTTGGACAGCTCACAATCCCTGTGCCTGCAGCTCCAGGGCATCCAACATCTTCTATCTTCCAGGAGCACCTACATGCAGGTATGCATGCTCACATATACACATACACTTACATATGAATATAAATATAAGCAATAATAAAATCCTTTTTGAAAAAAAAAAGAATAATCATGTCAGAAAATACCACAAGAGTACTGGGCAGATGGCTCTGTCAGTAACTACTTGCCTTGCAAGCATTAGCAGCTGAACTCAATCAAAGACCCCATGTTAAAAAGCTGAGTGTGGTGGTATGCATTTGTAAGCCCCATGTTAGAGATGTGAAACAGATAGATCTCTAAGGCTCACTAGCCAGTCAACCTAGCCATACTGAAAAGTTCCAAGACAATGAGAGACTGCAAAAACCAAAATGAAACAAAACAACCAAACAGAAACAACAAAAACAAGGTGGTGAGACCTGAGGGATAACTGAGGTTGACCTCCGGCCTCCATACACATGTGTACATGGATACGTGTACAACCATCCATGCATGCACACACACATACACATACACACTACAGAAATAAAGTTAGCATTTGGGCAAGGTAAAGTAATCCAGAATTTATAAACAGTCATTGGACAAAGAAAGCAAACTGGGACTAGAGGAGGCAGGATGCTTATTCATTATGCACATTCAAGTTGAGCATCTCTTATCTGAAATGCTTAGGACTACAGTTTTTTTTTTTCTTTTTTTTCAGATATCAGAGCATTTAAGACTTTGGAATATTTACACAGAATTTTACCAATTTTACATCTTTATCATGAAATTTAAATTTCTGTAATTTCCAAAAAAATTTGAATGTCAACTTGACACTAGAAATTCTAGGGCTAAGCACATGGCTCAGTGAGCAAGAACACTTGCTCCACAAGCATAAAGACCCATGTTCATAACCCAGAAGCCACAACCATATCTGAGCATGGCAGTGCATATGTCTAATCCCAGAGTTAAGGGAGTGACCCTGAATCTCATTGGCCAGCCAGTATGGATGAAATGGTGAGCTTCAGGATTGCTGAGAGACTATCTCCAAAATATAAGGTCAAGAAACAACGAAGGACAGACATGTCAACCTTGGGCTAAAAACACCCAGACAAGCAATATACCTATACAGACTCTCTCATATCACACACACACACACACACACACACACACACACACACACACACACACAAAGAGAGAGAGAGAGAGAGAGAGAGAGAGAGAGAGAGAGAATCTGAAACTGTGAGCATTTTAGATTTAGAAATGTTTAACTTGTACCGGCCATCTCCGGATAAGCTTAAGAAATAAAAAGGTGATTTCACTTAATGACCTTGCAAATAACTCAGTTGTTTAATTTCTTAGCACTTCCTTTTTGTCTTAACTGTGTGCGTGTGTGTGCACAAAATTCTTCAGCCCCCTTGAGCACTTTCAATGGGGCTTAAGAGATGAACATGTAAAGCAATCAGAAAGCTCATTGGAGAAGAGTGCATATAGCATAACCTTAACAACATAAGCTTTAAACACTGGATATAGTTGTTGGCAGCTGTAATTTCAGCATGAGCACTGACATGGAGATATGGGAGGCAGAGATGGGAGAATCAGCTGAAAGTTTGCATTTGCAGCCCAGAGGAAGAAACAAGAGAGACTGACTTATAAACAAGGTAGAAGGTGGGCAATGACTCCCAATAAGTTGTCATCTCACTGCTACACACATGCATGCACATGGGCAGATACACATGATGTTGCGGGCGCGCGCGCGCGCGCACACACACGCACACACGCACACACACACACACACACACACACACACACACAGAGTCAAATAAAAATAAATCTTTAAAAAAGAGAGGTGAGCATGCCACAGAAACTATCCTGTTTGGATTTATGGATTTATAAATTTTCTTGAATGGAGGGAGAATAATTTTGAACATTGCTGGGAAATTATTTCTGGGGCTATATTATACACCTTGGTTAGGTGTATAATATAGTTCAGAGGATGAGAACTGGGGAGAAGATCCAGTAAAGAGAGTATCCCCAGTACTCAGTGTGGCTTTGATGGGCAAGTGGGGAACAGGGAGAGTCAGGAATGTGGGAAGCATAGGAGTGTAAGCACACATTCTTAGACATCTTACGTGAGCAACGTCAGCTGGCACCCAGAGTACAATGGACCAATGGTGGTATTCTTGAACACAGCAGCAAGCTGGAGAGGAAGGAGAGAGAAAAGAGTAAGAAATTTGGGGGTGATTAAGAGGGAGAAGTGGGAGGTCATTATATAAGGGCTCTTACCAGGTGCTGCAGGACTGTCTCTGTTTTGTTGAACTTGAAGGATCCTGGGTGTTTCATAATTGGTGTGTATTGTAGATTTGTGATGGTGAAGTTGAGGGTAAAAGGCACCAGGGACTGGGTCAAGGCTGCAAAGCAGGAAAGCAGAGAAGAGAACATCTGTCTTCAGCTTGTATGAGATCCTTGTCTTGCCCTTCGT